>NC_090933.1:223493017-223795821 GCF_040938575.1 Ambystoma mexicanum | reverse complement strand
TTCCCCATTCCCATTTTTGCCCCATAGGGCATAATGGGAGTGGGGAAGGCGCTAATTACGGCACCGTAAATTACGGTGCCGTAATTAGCACCAAGGTGCCTTAGCACCATGGAACTTAACGCCTGCAAAAAGCAGGCGTTAAGGTGGGAATCAGGCGTTAAGGGTTAACGGTGGCGTTAACCCTTAACGCCTGAGTTGTAATGAGGCCCATAGACTTCCCATAGGGGCCTGGAGAAACTTTCCACCAGCAACTCAAAATGAAGAGAAAGAGATAACATTGACAACGTAACAAACACCCTTCTGTAAAGTGGCGCACAAATATCCACCTTTTTGAAAAAAAACTGGTTTATTGAGGATATGACCCAACTGAACACTCTAAGGTCTGAGGATAGATTCCCACTGGAGGAAAGGATTCCTGTGGCAAGGCTAGACTGATGCAGGTTGGGAAGAATCCTTAGATCCTCAAAGCCCCCTTATTGAAAGCAAGAGTATCTTCAAGGCTCAGCCCAATCTAAGCTCAAGAGCCTAAGGAGGGAATTGGAGATCCAGCATCTGAGGCTTTCCACCAGTAATACTGAAGAGGGGAAAGGATATCAAAGCAAGACCCCTGACAGGAGAGAATAATCACCTGGCTGACAAGAACCACAGGTGAGGGGAGAGAATACCCCTCTACTGCCACACACTGTAGCTGGGTGGGGAGAAAGCCCAACTTTAAATTAACCTAAAGAGGTGGGAGTGAATACCCTGAGCCAAAAGATGTGGAAGAGACTGTGGTCCTGCTAAATGGAATATCTGCAGGTCTGAAGGACCTCATTTTGCATTTGTGTTCTAGGATAGGGATGGAATTTAGAGAATACTTTCGGGAATTGTCTATTGGCCAGAGATTATAGAGATTGTGTTTGTTTAGAGTAGGGTTAGCCAAGAGGATAAAATAATTTGTAAGTTTATGTTACACGTTCTGGTTGGCCACCTTTTGACTTCTGTGTTAGATTTGAGTAGGTCATGCCTGGATGTACAGATAACTATTTAGAATAGTGTTTTGCTTGTGTTGAAACCAAGAGCCTAGGTGTGTATGTATAACACCCAGAAAAAAACACTGTTACATCTTCATGCCCCTTGCACTTTTTATACATTGTTCCTTATTATTTGTAAATTTGAATCTAGATCCTATAGACATTCATCCACCTCAACCCTGTTTCCCTACAGTGACAATAAACATACTGTACATTTGCGATCTGACTCAATTGTATCATTTCTTAGCAGCATACAAAAGGCAGTAAGACATCCGGACTAAGAGTGATTTTTCACTTGAAGGTAGGCACCAGTTATGTCAAGCCTTGAGAACACCATTTCTCTTGCAGGTACATCATTATCTCTTTTATGCTGGGTAGTGAGAAGTAGTCACACACTATCTACTGTGTTAAGCTTCTCATGTCTACGCACATTCTCAATTTGCTTCCATTGTTTCTTTTTTTTCTTAGAATGCCTGGATAAACCATTCCGTGGTCTCCACCATCTCCATTAATCCCTCTCTCAGGAGACTGTACAGTATTTCATACAGTTCTTCTAGAGTCATGACTGGCACAGTATACTCTGTTTGACTTGCACAGCATGCTCCTTGAGCTTTGTCACATGCATGTATTTCTTCAGCACTCCTATTGAATACCTAAACGTCTTTGGTATTTCTCTTGAATGTTTTGAAGGTGCCTCTTGTTAGCACCCTCAACTTTTCTCTGGCATTCGGATCTAGATTGATGTCCATTTTTCCCAATTGGACTGCCCAGGTATTATTCCTCTAATGTGGTCCGTATATGTTCCTCCTGATATGTCTGTCTTTGAAGAGTATTTCACTCCTTATGTGCTCTGTCAGTTTTAAAGTGCTTCCTCCATAATTTTCTACGGTTGTGCATATTTAATTTAGCGCTTGCCTCTCTTCTTCCTATAATTCCTTGCACTTATCTTCTGGTATCAGGGTGAAATCAGACACTGAGTCTGCCATTATTTTTTTTATCTTTGTGCAACCTACTACCATGTTCTACTACTTTTTATGCTTAACACTCGATTTGTTTTCTGTATATTTTCATCATCTTGTGGGGTATAAAGGCAGCCCCAGAATCAAATGAACTGTATCTAGCCACGTTGGGTCCAAGAGTGCAGAAACAGACAGTGACCTGGCAGACTAAAAGGCCAACATGAAACTATCAACAATACCAATGTGCCGACTGAATTCAAAAGTACTAGGCTGAAACACCCTTAATACAGCTTACAAACAGCGCAAGTGACCATGGGAATGTATGCACATCTGCAGTTGAAACAAGGAACATGTGAAAAATAAAACTAGAATGCACAAGGTAATTGAAAGGCACCATGTAATATGGCTTTTCATATGGAAAGAAAATGCAACAGATAGAGAAGCAAATATTTCTGTTTTTCATTGCACCGAAGTCTTGTGTGAGTGCTAAAGACTTTTCCCTTCAAAGTTAAAAACTGTGATCTTCGTCCTAAGTTTATTATAATATCTGCAAAGGTATTTGAAGCAACAGTAGACTTGGTAAGGAATGTAGTGGGGTAGAGTCATGACAAATGGGCAAATAATGGCAGTGCTTAATGGGTTGAACTCTGTAAATCCTTGAAAATTAAATTTGTTTTTGTGGTCCATCCCTGGGCCGTCTGACAGATGGCCTGTCATAAAGACTGCCACCTGAGTGAGGGGGCAGATTTAGACCCATCTGGCCTGGGAGATAAGATCCCTTCAGCAGGCCTTTGACTTTGCAAGAACGCTAATGGATTTACATCAGGCCAATTTGAAGAACAAAAATGTAATGTGTACTTGAAGGAAAAATATGTATATTAATATGTTACCATAGGGCAGAGGTCTTCAAACTGTGGGGCGCGCGGCCGCATCCCAGGGGGGTTGCCAAGGCCCAGCATGAAATGTAAAAAAAAAAAAAATTTTTTTTTTAGATTGGAGGAAATGAGAAGGGGCAGCTCACATGGTCAGACTGGAGCATACAATGGTTTTAGGCACCAATGAAAAAATGGCCAGCAGTTGCAAATGAATATTCAGTCCTTTAGTCACAGACTGTTTGAATAGTACCCAAAGGGTTGTTTTTTGTTCAAATGTAAACAAATTGTGATATTTAAAGACTATTTATTCAGCAACAATGGTCAAAACTACTAGCTGCATAGTGAAGTAACTCCTCAAACTGGCCCATATTGGCCAAAAAAGTGGCCCATTTTGACTGGCCTGCACTAGCATTTTGCATTTTTGGTACGGTCATCGTCCTATTGCCCTATAGGCCAGTCCAAGCCTGCCGGCTCATCCATGATGGGTGAGGGGGCGTCCACCCACTGACCACCTCACCCATTATGGAGGAGCCGAGGAGCCAGCCCAGTGAAACACTGAGCACTCCCTCAGCTGCTTTTTCCAGCTGAGGGAGTGCTCCTCGGCTGGCTGAACTGTCAAAGGAAAACACTGTTTCCCTTTGACAGTTCATTTCCCCAGCCGCACATGATCACTGAGCCATGCAACGCTGGGGGTGTTTTGCTTCGCCGGCCTTGCATAGCTCATTGGAAATGCTGGCTGGGGCACTGCATGTATGTATGTGCGAGGGGGTGCTCCTGCGCCTCCTTGCAGATATGGGCAGAGCAACCTGGAGCGGGGCATTTTAGCAACCACGCACAGGCCCCTGCAGAAGGTATGTTTATGTTGATTTATTTTTTATTTAAATGTGTATGGATGTATGTATGCTTGTGTTATGGGATTGTGGTGGAAGCAGGATGGGTGGCAGCTCTGGGATAGTGGTGGGAGTAGGGTGGGGAGAGCCCAGGGTCTGTACTGGGAGAAGGATGCAGTGACGGCACGCAAAAGTTCATAGCGATTTCTACATACTGTCCATCTGACACTTTTGGGGGGCCCGGCCTGCCCAAACTTTGCTCAGGGGGGGCCCAGGCCAAAAAAGTTTGAAGACCACTGCCATAGGGTGACACAGAGGAACATATTTTGTTCATTTCAATCAGGAACCATAAGGCACAAAGAAATAATTCAAATATCTTTAAAAAGCTTATGGAAAGCTGCATCCAAAGATTTAACACTCATAAAAAGTCAACCTTGAAAACTAAAGTTATTCCCTAAAATGTGTTTCTTGCTTCCCAGAAAATGTCAAGAAGCAGAGATTCAAGGAGATAATAGCTTAATAAATTAGAAATCTGTATAGGAAATACTGTTATATTTTGATAATGAATGGCAAGCGAAACAGGACTCATTTCAATAAATCCAGCATGATGAGAAGAATTCAAAAATATATGTATTGCTAGGTTTATTTAGAAATTAGAGAAAGTTGTCACGTTGTAGTTTTTAAATGCATGACAGAATTGGAAAACATGCAAAGGTGGCTATATGAGTCCATAGGGATGGTATAGATTAATTTCAGGAAAAAAATATTGCAAAGGGAGCACAGCAGATGTCCAATCCAGATCACAAGTCAATAAACTGGCACATCCTAATTTTAATAATTTCGGGGGCTGATTATAGATTCAAGGTCTGTGAGTAACCTGTAATTGTCCTCACACCTTTTCCCCCAGTAGGCTCCTCCCGGGTAGCCAGGAAAAGGCCATCACTTTTGAATCCTCACCCTGAAGGTGGATATGCAAGGGAGGATCACCTGGGTGGTGGAGACTTGGGGAATGGGGAGAGGACGTCCTTGGGTGAGATCCCCCATTTCCCTTTCATAATTAATCCTCCATCCCGCAAGCCTTTGTAGGCTATTGTCAGCCCCTTCCCTATTCTTCCCTCCAAACTTTTCCCAAGAAACATCAGCTCAACACTGGGATGAGGAATAGACCAATTAGGAAGACATCTCCTCATTTTGTTGCTACAAACACATATCAGCCGCATTTTGTTAAAACAGACACATATCAGCCTCCGCTGTGTACTGGCATGAGGAGGAAGACAACATGAACAAGGCAGAACTGCTATTCTAATGGTGAGCGGTCTAGTCTTTCCTGGATTAAATACGGTGGCAGGAACTTTAAAAGCTGACATCCATTTGGAAATGGCATCAGCTGTGGAAGCAGGGCTATCAACTGTGATCTGCAGGAAGACCTCTGCAGATCGGTGGTGTGGCAAGCTGAGTGCACAAGATCCTTTCAAGGATGCCGAATATATGCAGCAGGAAGCAACACTGAAGGATGCTGGAAGCCGGTGGCAGACCACATGAGGGAGACCGGCACGACTGAACATAGCAGTCAGGAGAATCTGGAGCTGTAGGTGGAGCATTGCTGCGTGAGCAGAGCCGTAAGAAGCCACTGGGAGAGAGAGGTATCACACGGGAAGGAAAAACCCCTTCACAGTCGAGGACCTCGCAGAAGAGCCATAAGATCCAACCGGTGAGTGAACCAAGCATGGGAAACACTGGGCCGGCCGGTGCATGTGAAAATCAGGCAACGAACATTGCTTTATAATGAAACAAAATCAAATATGTACTTTTGAATACCGGTTTAAGTGAATGCAATTAGAAGTACTTCTGAATAACAAATAAAGTGAAAGCAGATAGAACCTCTTGCGAATGCCAAACAGAACGGATGTAAGTTTGTGAAAAGCAATTACAGGTAATTTTGAATACTGAACAAAATGAAAGCACAGATGAGCAATTATGAATGCTGAACAGAGCCGATGCAAGTTTTGAACATTTTTGAACATTCAGCAAAGTCAAAGAAAAGATTGGAAAGCTGTCTGATACAAGGAACGTTGTATTATATGAGAAAGCAAGTACTGGCAGCAGCCAGGAGAATGGTCCGACAACTGCACCTAGACCAAGTGCTCCCCTGTGTGGAAAAGCCACTGAAAGCATATACAAGGACGATTGAGTTGTACAAACACCTCTTATGTGTTTTTGAAATCAAGGACAGTTCCTATGTGAACTAGAGAAAAGCGAACGAGAGAAAAGTGACAATATCCTCAGAGATGGGAAGTGTCCCAGGGCATTGTGTTGTCTTAAAAGCTGGAAGATTTGAACTTTTGGGGAAGGGAACCCCTGTGCTTTATGAACTATATTGAAATTGTGGAAAGGGAAGCTGATGACAAGCCATTAGTTGGAAAAAGCTCTGGACTTTACTTTGAACACTTTCTATTTTTTGTTGCTGACGTCCCTACATATTCTACAGTTAGATGTGAGGGCAAGTAGAGGTTTTGGACACAGACAGACATTTGCTTTGGACTTCCTGACACAGACTATCTTTAGTTTGCTTTAGGTATGGAAATCTCATCTTAGCATAGGGCAAGTTAGGCCTTATCCAACCCTGAATTTCAAGTTAACAAAACTTCTGGATCAAACTTTAACTTGTTGTCTGTATCTGCTTCATGAGGCCTTCAGAGGTGCCACACAAGGGAAATAACAGGGAGCAGTTGGATATCATCTGAGTTGAAACTGCGGACGAAATTGCTGGAGGAAACCAGGAGAAAATGTAAATCTGTTTGGGACCCATATCATGAGAGTCATATCAAAGGGAGATTATGTCTGGAGGCATCCATGACTGAACCTGGAAGGCCATCTAGCAAGATACCTGTCCTTTCCCTGAGCGAGAAACCCAGAGAGATGGTATGTAGGTAATCTGTCCATCCAAACCAAGTTTTGTGGGGATCTGTTCAATTTGCATCTACCCTTATTGATTAGGTGGATAGATTAAGTAGATCCTTAGTATTTTTACTCAACAATAATTTAATTAACTACCATATATAACTAGCACAGGGTGATTTTGTTGAAATTTGAAATCAACAATATTGCTTTGAGAATGAAGAAAGATATGTTCTGTTATGTAATTGGTAATTGTGTACTCCTAATTCTCATTGCCAACACCACAATTCCCTAAAGGGAAGGAGTGTTCCTGCCAAAGCGAAATTCCTAACTGTTCACCATTCTTCAGACTCTGCCTTAAATCAGAGTGGTGCTGAATGTAAACTGAATATCTAGAATTGTGTGCAGGGGTAGAAATTTGTCTTGCCAAATTAAATAGAGTGAAGTCCCCCATTTGAAAATCAAACTCTCTACAGAGAGTGAGAAAGTGACTCCTGATAGATGAGAGATTTGTCATTGCATTCTGGTGAGGGCAGAAAGATTCTATATATAAAAAGAGTTTTGTTTTCAAAGTTTGTTGTGCTCCAACACTTAGAGCAATGCCTAGTACACAGGGAGACAGAGCGCTTCATGTGTGAATTTCTTTTTACAAATAGAAATGTGTTGGTTGTTATTTAAATTAAACTTCATATAAAATAGAGTGCCAAGCCTGTAAAAGTGAGCCCCCTGCAAAGTGTTTTGACTGTATATGCCGTGGGGTTAAAGAGTTTGTGATCTGTGTTTTCCTAAACCAACTAGTGTTTGCAATTTGTGTAAAAAGAGAAATGGTAGGAAAGAAAACATATTTTGGCTACGGAGTGAGGTGGCGTGATTTGTTATTTTGTGCAAATATTAAATTTCCTATTCATGAATACATATATATTATTTCTGTATTTAGGCTTGATTTTTGCCTTACCTATTGCTAAAGAGTGTGGGGCCTATATGGGTCTATATGAATCACAAACAGGGCTAGATTGAACATAAAAAGAATCTGCTTTTTGATTGGGTAGGGAAATAATTCCCTGTATCAATCGTTGCCGCATAAATATCTTCGACAATATGAACTGTCATATGACAATTGTTCCCGACTAGGTGGTCCAATCTCAGCCCTTAAGTCAACAGCTTTGCAATCACTGTCTGATATTGACGCTGGACAAGAACCTGTGTCCGATAGTTCAATACTGGAGGGTTTGGAATGATCCATCTATCAGCTTTATGATGAAAATTGTCTTGTCCAGGAAATCCATGGTGCAAAGAAAGATTGTGTCCAGGAGAAGCCCCATGAGGACCATACTTCTGGATTTACATGAGAGCGGTTTCAGCCAATATTGGCTATTTAGAACATTATCATGCACTCCACTGACCACTTGCGAGGTGCTCTAGGGAGTCCAGGGCTGCCTGATTGTCAGAAGATCTTTCAAGTTTCCATTTTTGAGATCCCAGTGATGAGGTGTTAGAGTGTGAGTTTGTAGCCCAGCAAGACAGTTTTGGGATACAAGGAGGGGAAGGACCTCAGTCCAACATTAATTACATCCATAAGAGCAAGCCCATTCTAAACTGTCATGATCCAAATACTTTTCACGCCAAGAATGTTTCAGTGTCTATGGCCTCAAGGGTTCATTTGTGGCTCTGTTTTCTACATCTAGAGGCAGCAATATTGGAGCACAGGAAAACAATGCAGGCCTTGAGAGATACGTCCCTGGTGAAAAGACAATGTTTGCTTAAGATCCTGGGGATTATTGAAAATCTACTGCCTATGGCATCGAATAATTCACTTTCAAAACTACCTGATGGAGTTAACCTGCAAAAGTGGTTGTAACTCGGGGATCAGATAAACCCAGTTTCTCCAAAGGTGGAATCCCAGGGTGGCAGGATGCCGATTGAAGACTCAGAGGCTCCACCAGATGGTTTTAAAGGGTCCAAGCTAGGTCATAATAAAGGATGGGCACCAGCCAGAGGCACTTAATCTCGAGCACAGGATTCTGGGAGAGATAAAGAGGTTCTAAGGGAATGACAATGGACAAGCAAGGTCATATTTGGGCCCTTTGAAGGGCACACTGCATGTAAATCAGTAAGTCATTTAAAAAAAATGTTTTGTGTGTGTTTTAGTTCACACTGAACATTTCACATGTGGCATACATCGTTTACAAAAAGAAATATGCAAAATGCATCATTAATACACATAAATATTACTAAAAAGCAATTATAATGATCACAACCATCATATAAAATTGGCAATCGCGCAAACGCCAAAATCTAAAAGTGCTATGAAATGTATGTTTTAGTCAGTGATACGGAGCACACATATGTCACACTACCCATGTTTAGTATAAGGTCTTGTTCAAATGCTGGCCACACTTACACTATAGCGATCGACTGTGATACTCTGACTGGAAACACAGTTCATCCAAAACAATTCCTTCTGGATATCACGCAATCCATCAGCATATTTCATGAGAAATTGAACGTAGTACTTGATCATGGCCTTACATGAAGTAAGCACATGTCTTAGTGTTTCAGAGGCCTAAAGATCTCCACACAGCCGACACTGTCGCATTTCATTAGGAACACCTATCCGTGCCCCCTTGATCGCAAGTACAGGTAACTTATTTAGCCTCAGCAGCATAACATTTATCTTAGAATCGGGCAAGGGAATGGAAAAATATATTTCAGGGATACCCGCTTGCTTACATGGTCATGGTTTTGCACCCAAACCCCTTCTAATACATTTTTTAAAAGCACTTAGAAGGATGCCATGTCCACCACTCCATGCAATTTTGTCAAAAAAGCCATCTATGTGTGCTTTCAATTCTGGCAATACTGGTATGTCTTATTCATAATTTCATCTCTTAGTATTGACAAAACAGTGTTATTCTTGGAGCGCATTATTATCTATCTTGACCAAAGTGGCCAGAGAAAATCAGGTCTGACAACTTGTATTGTCACTGCCTTAGACAAGACCAATCTGCCGCCAGATAGAGCCCTCCCAGATCTTTGCCAAACCATCATTATCTACGTAGGAGCATTCCAGATTGCAGACTATGCTGGCCATCATTTTTTGTCTACAGAGGGCGATAATGCTGAATAAACCGTATCCAGCATCACAAGAGACACATTTACTAATATAAAGCATAATCGACCGTAGCCCCGGTGTGACTTTTTTTTAAAGCACCAATTCACCCCTTTGTAGGTCTACATCACAACCCAGGCAAAAATAGCTGTCTACCATATTCATTAAACCTTCTCTTATTGTGATGGTTTGTCTGTCTGTTGTCACTTTACCAAACCTTATAAATTTGGACTTAACCATGTAAACCACCAGTCCATTTCTTTTAGCATAGTCCATAATGTCTTGGGGACTCCCCTTGTAGGTAGTATCAAAGATAGCAAGATCATCTGCAATTTTGATCTACCCAATTGGGGCAGAAAATGTCCCTTATTAGTGATCGAATCACAGCTGTCTGCCATAAACAAGAAAAAAAAAACTGGGGCAAGTACACACCCCTGTTTAACCCCCCTTTTAATGGGGACGGGGGGATAACTCACCATGCCGGTTCAGCCTACCTCAAGCCACATTATTATCATGTAATAGGAGAAGTGAAGAAGCTGCCTGGGGATTACTAACCTCTCTAGTTTAGCCCAACGTTTGACTGTGTCATTTGCATTAAAAGCTGAGGTGAAGTTTATAAAGAGAATGTACAAAGGGGAAGAAGACTTTGCTCTCGCTTGCTGAATCAAAGCATTCACTGTACAGATATTGTGGACCATGAACATTCCCTTCCGAAAGCTTGCCTGATAACAGCTAAGCACATGGTTGTTCACGATCCGTTCATCTAAATGTTGTAATAGGCAAGTTACTCAAATTCTGCTAGACACATTCAGCAGCGAGAGAAGTCTATAGTTCATAGGGTATTACTCCTTGTTGCACCTCCTAAACACTCCATGAGCCTGGGGCCCTACTTTGATTTTAACACCTGTTTAAACAATGACGACATAACCATGTTTGAAACCCTGTAGGGACCTGCTGCACAAGATCCCTTAAGCCCCTTTATTATCTTCGCGATGCATTTTCTGTCAAATTTGTGATTTAGTGGCCCCTTATTTAGTAGTTTTGGGGGCTATTGCCTTAAAAATGTCCCTCAAGTAGGACTCCCATTTTATTCTAGCAATACAGCAAGCCAATGCATTAATAAGACATGCCTGTCTTCTATTGAAGATACCCCACAGCATCTTATTATCATTCTTTCTAGTGACCGTGTATAGTTCTAGACAATCCTTATGTATTGCTGACATACGATCATGCTTTAACAAGGTTCTATAGTGATTTTCCAAACACTTTATCTCCCTTAATTGTACGAACAGTTCAGTGAACTAGCATTTTACTCTCCTAGCCGCTTGACGTAGGAATTTCTTTTCCTCTTTGATTATTCTATCATAGGGGTGCATATCATCTGATTCAGCATAAATGTTTCAAAATTCCCAGTGGTCAAAAACTTTGGGCTGCTAGAGCTTATCCAACCTACGACCTCATCTGTGGAATTGAACCGCTCATAGTCCCTCTCCATATTGCCCATTTAATTTGCTATTGCACTGAAATTTCTATCTGTCAACCTGCTCAATTTATCCCCTTGTTTACACATGCACTGCCTTCTTTGTCCATAGCTCGGAAAATGTGTTTATTGACTTTGATAATTACAGTTATAATTGCATGGTCACTGTGTTGTGAACATGTCAAAGGCAAACAGCCCACCGTGGCGAACAGCGAGTCATTTGCATACAAGTATTCAATGGTGGAGGACTTCCATCTGTTACGCTATGTCTTGACGGGGGATCTCCCTTAATAGCTCTATTCAGCTAGGTGAGTCCCAAATCCTCAAAAAATGCCAACCACGTGCAGGCAGCCCTGATTGAATTTACCCATCTGTTATCCATAGCATTTATCAAAATCCCTCCACCATTAGTCATGGTGCAATCAATGCAACAAGCATAAGACAGGGGTTCCTAGCTATAATTGAAGCAAGAGACTTGTAGATGTACACTTGTATAGCCTCAGTACTCCCCACCCCTCTGGGGTCATAGATGTTCACAATCAGAAACTCACAACCTTTACCCAACTCCACTAAAGCAATTATAGTGTTAGGGTTATTGTTTTCCATTTCAACTTCACATGCACTATAGCGATTCGAACACAAAGTGAGCAAGCCACCAAAAAGTTGGCCTTTATCTCGTCTGTTGGCCTGCCTTCTAAACCCAGAATATATATCAAATGTTTACTTCACACAGCTCCCATGTTTCCTGCAACAAAATGATATCAGCCCTTGTCAGAAAATAGATATGTGTGACCACGCGTGTTCCAGGATGTTATGGAAATTACACTGTTAGGGTTCCTGCAACGGGTAGGTAAGAAAGACAGAAATCATTCCCAGTGCATTTTTGTATCCATGCCCTCAATCTGTCTAGGCACAGTTAAATAGTGTTACAATTCCGTGCGCACAGGGTGTAGCTCCACTTGTGTTTGAACCTGACTGTCCCTTTTTTCCTTTTGGACAGCAATTTGATCAATATCAAAGCCCAATTCTAAAAGAGAAAAACATTATTTCAGACCAAAGAAACCATTTCGGAGCCTGGGCAGTGACCCTAGTAACTGCTGCACTGTAGCCTTCCAATTGTTCAAAGAAATCAAAATCAGTGCTTTGTAGCACTGTCAACGTTGGGAGGTGCCTGAAGAGTTGCAACACACAACCCCTATTGAATGGTAGGTTATCTCCATCAAACGGTCTAGTGATGGTAAAAGAATTAGATGTCAGGCTCTCCAAGGTCTGAGGTAAAACACATCTCTCCGTAACTGGGGCTCTAACACTGACAATTTCCGAGCTTTATAACTCAGCCTCATCTAGAGAGTCTATCTTTCATAGATAATGTTACAGAGTCTTCCATCATAGATTTAGCATGTGAAGATTTTAACTCAACCACTTTCAGGTCCCCTGTGGTAGGGCAGACTTTGTCAAGTTTACTTTTCTGCTCACCAGTTAAAAGCCAATTTGTCAAATTACCACTCCTGCTGTTTACTCTTTTAGATGTTTGTGCTGCTTTTTTGCATGCTTTCTTACGTAAAAGCCTCACTTTGGAATCATCAGTCTGGATCGCCTGCATTTCCACGTTTTAAGGGATTTCACATGTACACTTTTTAGACTTTTGCTTTCGCAGCTTTACCCTTTTCCGACGTGATTTCCTGGATAGAATGGAATCATAGACGGGGTCCTCCTCTACCCCAGATTATCATGGCATCCAGGTACCTCTACCATAGTAGATTCCAAAGGGTTTTCTGTTGTTAAATCAATGGCCTCCAATGGGGTAATATCAGCACCATACCTCCCCCTCCAGAGGTCTCTCAGTTACCCTAGTTACCACATTGGGCGTCAAATCTCCCAAGAATGGTTTAACGTTTAGTCATGCATGTAAATCGTCAAACAGATTCAAATGCATTTGTGTTTTTGCTCAATATGTAGTTACATAGTTTCACCAAAATCCTCAAGGCAAAAGTTGTTGCCTCATTGTGCAAGATGGTTACCCCACTCCTTTCCGAGTTGCTTGGGTCGCCCACCTCCTCTTGTAGGCCCACTGACCCGGTTACTACAATAGGGGTTTCGTCCATAAGGACGGTCAGTCTAGGGGAGCCAGATAGCCTTTGAGAAGGGTAAGGGGGGGGGGGGTGGGGTTGACCATCCTGAGGATCATTAAACTCAACATACATTATCAAGACTCATTGTCAGTACTCTCCTTAGCCAAGTGCTGGCCCTCTGATTGCATGGAGCGGCACACATCACATTAAGTAAAGAGTTCTTATTGACGATTTCGATTTCGAATGATATGCATGCGGACCCCACTTCAGCCCCATCGTCAGACAAATCAGGCTTATTAGTCGACTTCATACAGCTGTTCTGCTCAGCCATGAAGTATTTGGTGATTTTTGCTCCAGGAGGTTTAGCCTTATTATGAGTCGACTCTAGGGGGGGTATTAAGGTTCGCCCAGGGTGGATCAATGGGCCAGACTCACAATCTTGCTCAGGTAGTGGATGATTGAGCATTTTCTTGGTTGTAAGCAAGTTATAACACCAGGTCCTCCACTTTATTGGGCATTTAATATACTTATACAACAACTTACTGCAACTCACTATTATTAGAGAGGGCATGGCCCCAACACAACCACACATTGCAAACTGCAAACTGTAGGACACCTTTGGAGGCACTTCTTGAAGCATACGTGTATAAACAATTCGCGATGTGCTTTTGTTCGTTCTCCAACACAAAGGGGTGGAATTAACACAATACTCAATCCATTGCACAGGATTCTTCAGGTGAACTCCTTACCTGGACCTCCCGAGCCAGAAACGGCAAACTGCGGCACACTTTTAGAAGCACAGCTTGAAGCACGCACACACAAGCGCATCAGATTGTGCTTTTGTACGTTCACCAACACAAGGAGGCGGGATTAACACAACCCCCAATTCTATGCACAGGATACTCCAGGTAAACTCCTCACCAGGTCCGGGCTACAAACTGCAAATTGCAGGACACTTTTAGAAGTACTTCTTAAAGCGTGCACACACAGAAGCATGTCGCGATTTGCTTTTGTACATTCACCAACACAAGGAAGTGGAATTAACACAACGACCAATAAATTGCAGAGGACACGCCAGGTAAACTGCTCAGTGGGTCCGGGCCAGACTTTTAGAAGCACTTCTTGAAGCGCACGTACAGAAGCGCGCCATGCTGTGCTTTTGTACGTTCACCAAAATAAGAGGGCGGAATTAACACAATACCCAATCCAGTGTACAGGATACTGCAGGTAAACTCCTTAGCGGACTGGGCCACAAACTGCGAGACACTTTTAGAAGCACTTCTCGATGTGTGTGTGCAGTAGCGTGTCAAGCTGTGCCTTTCCTATTATTGACCTTTTGAAATTGGAGGTGGACCAGCCATTTTACCGCACAAAGGTCACATTAATGTATCCTGATCAAAATATGCTTCTGAGAAGGTGTTTGAATGCATGCAATGGAAAAATCTGTGCTATCGCTAGCTGAAGATAACTATCTAGGGTCCCTTCGGGCCAGTTTATTTCATCCTGTGGATCCCTGGAAGCTACTTTCTTGGAATGTTGCCGGAATTAGGAACAAGTACTTTTATACTGATTGTCTAGCCAATTTTACGATCATTTCATATAGTTTGATTCAAGGAATCCTGGCTGTTGGACAACTTTTGTGTCCAGTGATATCAAACGTTTGAAGTAATCGCTGAGAAAAATATGATGGGGCGCCACAAGGGAGGACTGGTTATGTTGATCCATTACTCTGTAAGGTTTCAGACAGAGAGACTAGTTCCCGGCTGTAATTCAACGGTGGTTTTTCCCTTTCTGTTTCCGATAGCCAAAGCTGGTGGTCGATTTTTGAAAGTGTTGACGAAAGTAATGTCAGATATGATATGATATGATATTTTATTTATATCGCGATCATACAAAGGTTTTTCAGAGTGCGACCAGGCAAAGGGAGGGGGAGCAGGGGAGAAAACAAAAACAAACGATCTTACTAGGCCCAGTGACATTGAGAACGCACAAGTGCATGGGAAGGGAAAGGGGCAAAGTGCTAGGGAGGGTGGGGGGAAATTGGAAAGTGCAGAGCAAAGGAGAAACAAGATAAATAATATGTTAGTGAATAAATAAATAAATACATAAAGGTGATCAAGAGCAGTGGTAGTGCAGCCAGTGAAGGGTAAAGTGCAGGGCAAGTCAGATAGGGTAAATCTGATAATTGCAGAAGAGGAGTGGGGGGGGGTGTACGGGTACAAATACATGCCCCAGTGCAGGGATGGCCAGGAGGCAGTGCAAGAGGGTGTCAGGGTGGGCAGGTAACTGGGCCCATAGGGCCCAGTTAGGCAGGTGAGGCAGTACCGACAGAGAAAGCAGATCAACAGGGAAGGAGAGTGGTAAAGGGAGAGGCAAAGAGGAAGGCCTTGAGGAGCTTCTGGGACCGGAGATGGTTCTCCTCAAGTTTCAGGGTGGCGGGGAGGCAGTTCCAAAGGGAAGCCCCGGCCGAAGACAGAGATCTGCCCCCAGCTTGTTTCTTGGAAAAACGGTTAACCCTGAGTTAGAGGTAGAGGAGTGAAGGGCTAGAGAGAGGAGGTATTTATGGAGGGATATCTGAAGGTATTTTGGACCCAGGTCCCAGAAAACAATGCAAAGGGTTTTAAATGTAATCCTTGCATCCACTGGAAGCCAATGGAGGGATTTCAGAGCTGGAGAGATATGATCCAAGGGCTTGAGGCCAAGGACAAGTCTCACAGTCTTGTTCTGGATTAGTTGTTAAGGGGCGGAGAGTGGAGGCAGGTAGATTTAGAAAGAGGCTGTTACAGTAGTCCAGCCTAGAGAGAATCAGAGCTTGGGAGACAGTGAGCTTCTGAGGGAAGGAGAGGAAGGGAAAGGTACCTTGTAATAACGAGCTGCACACTTTGAGTGAATCGATATTACCTTCATTCTGATCAACAAGTAACCAGCCGTGCTTCAACTCCCTCATCAACCCTTCAAGTCCAGTAGAACCCTCAAACAAAGGTAAACAACATTGGAACCCGGAGCGTGGAATTCTACATGTAGAATTCCACGCAAGATGACATGAGCTATTTACAACACTTCTCCCCCATTACACACACAACAGATATACACACACAATCACACACAGTCCACAGAAAGAAAAAAGAACCAACAGTAGAGAAGAAAGGAAAGTTAAGAGGGAAAGATAAACTTGGCGAAACTCCAACACAACCCAGGAATCAACGTGTGATGGGACCTAGGACAAACTCATTGTACTTAGAGGGAAGCCTCCTTACCCTAGCTGAGTTAGCTTTGCGAGTCCCAGAGTCCAAGTCATGCTCCTTGGGGGTCAGCACCGTTGCCTCCCTACCACTCAAAGTAGAGGCAGAATCTGCTCAACCCGTGGACGACAAATCAGCACCCCCTGGAACACCACCATCTGCACCTACACTCTCCGTAGCGCCACCAACATCCAGGTCAGACGTAACCGGAGGTAACACCTCATAAAAACCACTGTCGCAACGCACATCAATGCCATCACCGGATATCACGTCACTAGCTCCTGAAGAACTTTCCTCCTGGAGTCCTTGTCTCTGGCATCTTCACTCCTGCGTGGTTGAACCATGTGTACAATCTCACTTTTTTCAGTCATTTCATTCACACTTTTTCTGGATTCCTCCATGGCGCGGGCAATTTCGATCACTTTTTCCAGTGGTGGATCTTTCTCAGGCCACAATCTTTCCCTGACCCTAGAGTCACTTGTCCTCATCATAATTTGGTCATGGATATATTCCTCCACCACGCCCGTGAATTTACATGTGGCTATAAGTGTACGTAGGGCAGTCACATAGGAGTCGATTCCTTCTCCCGGGCATTGTGCCCTCGAGAAAAAGTGATATCTCTCCAGAACTATGTTGGCCCTCTTCCCAAAAACACCCCTCCAATTTGTTGAGCGCAGTTTCATACGCAAGCACTGCTCCTTGGGCAGCATCCCCACCTTCACCATTATCGGGGGGGAGGCCAATACATTGGGCCCAGGCAAATGTCTGAAAATTCTGAGACCCTCTGTGCCCAGAAAAAATTGAGTAAGGCCGCTTCCTTGTCATCATCTGATAGTCTGGCACCTCCTGATGCCCTTAGGTATACCTTGAATGTGTCCACCCACAGTTCCCAGGCAATGGGAGGCTCTCCCGGGTTGGGCGGGAAGGCAGGGGGAGGACGAGCGTTGCTGTGCTGCATGGTTGGCGAGAACCCTAACCGAGGATAAGAAGGACTTCAATTGCGGGCACGAGGGTGCGCCAACTATTTCCTTGGGGCCTTGACACAATGCAAATGTTTGACCTTGGGAAACAGTGAAGGGATAGTTTAATGTCACGTGAACTGAAGAGCAGAATACTCCACTTGCAACTGGACCTTGCAGAATAATTACAGTTCGTTGTAATGCAATCAGTTTTCAGTTCAGCTTAGCTGGATACGCAAATGCAGTGTGGAAAACCCTTGGCAAGGGAAGGGTTAACTAGTGCTCTAAGGCTCGAGCACGGCCGCCTCCCTCAGAGGCTTGTTTGGTCTTGTACGCTGATTGGAGACCGGGGTTACGACAGGGCCCCACCCCTTTGATGCCTGCAGGGGGAGAGCGCGCTTGTTCAGTGCAGGGGGCCAGTCCTTCCTTGGGACTTGCTAACACTGTGCCGATTGGCGCTTTCAGCAGGCCCCGCCCCTTCCTATGTGGGGCAGCCAGGGAACATGCACGCTGCGCTTTGCTACCTCACCTCTGTCTTCCGGGCTTCGTTCCCATATCGTCACTTCTACTGCAGGACTCGGCAGCGCAGCCCCGCGCCGTGCTCAACCCAGCAGGGGAGCGCAGCCTGCTGCCGTGGGACGTGTCTCCTAAACAGCGGCGCTGATGAAGAAGGCAGAGGTGCTGGGTATGCGGGCGAAGGCCGCTCAGTGTCCGGAGGAAGACCCCACCTCCCAACAGCTCTGTGTGCTCGGGCCAGCAGACAGGAAGGTGGCAACGGCCGGTCAAGCAGAGGATTGTCCACAGGGATGGCAGGACAGCACGGCCGGCGGCAGTCAGGAGTGTGGGTGAACAGGATGATCACTCGTCGCCAGTATAATAACAAGCTGCACACTGTGAGTGAATCGATATTACCTTCATTCTGATCAACCTGTAGCCAGCCGTGCTTCAGCTCCCTCATCAACCCTTCAAGTCCAATAGAACCCCCAAACAAAGGTAAACAACATTGGAACCAAGAGCGTGGAATTCTACAAGTACAATTCCACGCAAGATGACATGAGCTATTTACAACACTCCTCTGTGGAGGTGTAGTAAAAAGTTAGACTTTTTAGAGACTTCAGAGATGTGTGCGGAGAAGGAAAGTGTGGAGTCAAAGATGACCCCGAGGTTCATAGCTTGGCAGGTAGGGGCAGGAGGAGGGCCAAGGGAGGCAGGCCAGAGAGTGAGGGGAAAGGATGGAGAGAGTGTGCCAATGAGGAGGATCTCAGTTTTATTGGCATTTAAACAAAGATCATTGGCGGCACACCAATTTTGAATGCCGGTTAGACAGAGATGAGGTAGGTAGAGGAGGTGTTAGAGGGAAGCCTGAAAATGAGTTGGGTGTAGTCAGCATAGCACTGGTAGTTAGAGCAAGAAATGGAAATGCAGTAGGCAAGAGTTGCCAAGTATTGGTTGAACAGCCAGGGAGAGAGATTAGACCCCTGGGGAACACCACAGGTAGAGAGGGAGATAGAGGAAAGGAAGGACCCAAGTTGTAGCCGGGAGGGTCGATCAGAGAGAAAGGTGGTCAGCCAAGCCAGAGCCTGATCAGTAATACCCAAGTTGTCACAGAGACAATTGAGCAGGATTGTGTGGTTGACCATATCAAAAGCTTAGGAGAGATCAAGTAGGATAAGGACAGAGGGAATGTTAGAGTCAAGGTTGGAGAGCAGGTCTTCACGGATGTTCAGGAGAGCAGTTTCCGTACTTTGGCAGCTGTGAAGACAGATTGGTGGTCATGGAGAGAGCTGACAGAGTCAGAATGAAGGTTAAGATGAGAGATGGCAAGCTTTTCCAAGAGCTTAACCAAAAAGGGGGTAATGGAAATAGGATGATAGTTAGCCGGACAGGAGGGATCAGCTGTGGGTTTCTTGAGGAGAGGATGCACAAGGGAGTGTTTCAGATGGGATTGGTAAGATCCAGAGGTGAAGGAGAGGTTGCAGAAATCTGCAAGGGCAGGTGTGTCAAGACTGCCAGGTAAGCTCCTTTCCTTCCCACCCTCCTCCTCACCTGAGCCTTCTGATGAGTTGTCCTTGGTTTCTGTGGTAGGTCTTTTTCTGGACTTCTTGGATTCTGTAGTCAACCGCCTTTGGGAAGGCTTCTTCTTCTTTTTGTGTAAATAAGGCCTGGCTTCCTCAGAGGCCACCTTGGCAGGAGGGGGCGCCTGTCCAAGGGGAACCCAGAGGAGCCAGACCTCGGCTAGCAGAGAAAAAGCCTGATAGGCAGAAAAAACCCTGGTATTGCAGGCAACGGTAGTTCTCGAGCTGGGACTGTAGAAGGCTGTTGAAGACTTGAAGTCTTAAGGGAGGTCTGCCCAATTTGGAGAGGTATAGTCTGTAGTCTGTAGGTAGTATTAGACTGGAAGCTTGATCTTCAGTAGTGTCCGGGGGAGGAGTTTGTAACAAGATAACAGGTAAAGAAAGTATATAGAAGAGGTTCTTTAAAGGAGAATGTATGGGCTGAGACACCAAAGGAATAAAGAACAAGTAAAGTTGTCAGCAGAGTCCCACTTACCTAGAAAAGTGGCAGAACCCGGGGAGTGAAGACACCCGAGCCGCGGTCGCGGTAAATGGAGAAAACAGCTCCGCAACGGCGAGCAGAAACGAAGAGCCGCGGCGCTGTGAAAGGAAAGGCTGAACTGCAACTGCGAACAAGCAAATAAATCAGAACAGCTAAGCCAGCTGTGAAACACCACCAAGGTAAGTGCAATCAATAGTATAGGGAAGAAGGAAGAATAACAAGAGCGAAGGCAGGCAAGCTAACAGAACACAGGCGGAAACGAAGGGGAAGGCTACAGAAGCGGACAAGGACAGTAAGACAGGGACAACGAACAATAAGAGCAAAACAGCAGCAGCGATTAAACGGGAGGCAAGGCTGGAATCAAGGAAGGATCCGTAGAAGAGAGAGGAACTCTGCTGAAGGCGCAGCAGCGTTGAATGAGACTGAGGAGAAACAGATACAACGTGCCGAAAAGGGGGCGTGGTTCTGTTTTAAAGTAAAGGGCCGCCATGTTGAGTGAGGACTAGACCTGAAGGTGTGATGGATAGTCCGAGACACCATGTATTCCACAACTTCCAGGGGCGAATCCTGACAAGGTGCAAAAGTGTCAATGTGGTCCTTAATGGTTTTAAGGAACACGGATGGACCTGTTTTGATGAGGCTTTCATAGATCGGACTTGTCTAGCAACCTCATCAGGGGAGAAAAGAGGAAAGGCAGAGAAAGAAGGATGAGGGGAAACTGAGGGAGGATCAACAAGCAGAGGAGGGGAGGGGAGAGGAGAAGGCGATGAGAAGACTGTGGACAAGATGTCCTTGGTTTTAGAGATAAAGTGTGAGGCAAGGTCATTGCAAAGAGCCTGAGAGGCGAGAGGAGAGGTGGATACTGCAGAAGGGTTGGCCAGCTCCTTGCATATTTTAAAGAGTTTGGTTGAGTTGTTTGATGCTGCAGAAACACGGGATTGAATGTGGACTCACTTCTTGGTGCGTTCAGAGAGGTGGTATTGCCATTGGAGCAGGCGGCAGGCCAGTTTGTCGGAGGAGGAGCAAGAGGCCCTCCATTTCCTTTCATCCACCCTACACTTACGTTTAAGTGTAGATAGGTTAGAGTTAAACCAAGAATTTCACTTAGCTTTGGGCTTCAAGCAGATCCTCATAACTGTAGCAAGAGCGTCAAGAGTAGCAGTGATAGAGGAGTAAAGCAGGGACAGGGCTGGGTCAGGTTGAGAGATAGCCTGAAGTGGATGAGGGGGTGAGAAGGAGGCAGCAAAAGCCTCAAATGACACACGCTTCATGGGCCAGATGTCCGAGAAGGTGGGTGGCAGTCTTGAGGCAGGCTTGGCTTGAGCGGAGGAGATGGGAAGAAAAGAGGATAGGAGGGAGTGATCACTCCAAGAGAGAGGAGTGATGAGGAGGGTAGAAAGGGGGAGGCCACCAGAGGAGATCAAGACATCAAGTATATGGCCAGCAGAGTGAGTCGGGCCAGAGGGAAGGATAGAGAAAGAGAGTGTATCACAGAGGTCGCGAAAGAGCGCAGATGAGGAACAGGGAGAGCTAAGACGGATGTTGAGATCACAAAGGAGGAGGAGTTGATAGGTAGAGGCCAGGTGGGCGGAGGAGAGGTCTGCCCACTCAGAGAGAAAAGAGGTGACTTGGCCAGGGGGCCGGTACAGAGTAGCAAAAGTAAGGGAGTGGTTAGGAAAGAGAGAGCCTACAGACGGGGCATTCGAAAGAGGAGTAGGTCTGAGTGGGGATGATAGAAGTAAGAATCCACTCAGGGAGGATCAGGGCTACACCCCCTCCGGGCCAGGTGGATCTGATGGCGGGGAGGATCTTGTAGCCGTCGGGGAGGAGAGTTTCAAAACTCGTGACAGAGCTGGCTGTGAACCAAGTCTCGGTAAGACTCAGGACGTCAAGGTCAAGTTCTTCCAGGAGGTGGCAGATGTCAGAGGAGTGTTTGACAGCAGAGCAAGGGTTGGGAGTGGCAAGATGAAAAAGGTTGCCGGCCTTAAAGACCTTCCATGGAGGGGTACAATTCTGAGGTACGCCGTGCGGAGGTGTAGAGGGAGTATGAGATGGGACAGGGGAGGAAGTGGAAAAGGACAGTGTAGCCAAGGGAGGTGGGTAGGGGACAGCAGGAGAAGAGATGAAATTGATGAGACGGGGAAGGCGCCTATCAAAGAGACGTAGATTGGCCTGAGGGCCTTGCACCATGACAGTGCCATTTAGGTAGACATTTATGAAGACTCTGGAGGAGTCAAAGGAATCCATACGGACTTCCCAGCAGGTGCCACCATTAATAGGAGAGGAGGATACAGGACAGAGCATAGAGACCATATGAGAGGTCCAAAGATCAGGTGAAGGAATGGCACAGAGATTGTTGGTGAGGGTTTGTCTGGCAGAAGCGCTGGAGTAGGTATCAGCGATGGGGGAGACCAGGGTTGGAGGCCAAGATATCCTTCTTAAATTTCTTCTTGCCAGACTTAGTGAGAAGGGAGGGATAGTTGATAGTAAAGCAGTTAGTATAGATAGGAGAAACAGATCGCGCCATGGTAGGTAGAGAGAGGGGGTGTTGAGAGAAAGAAGCAGGTGAGCGGTAAGGAACAGCCACTGGGCTAACAAGTGGAAGTAAAGGGCCAAAGTAAAATGAGAAACACACCCAAATTTGACTTTCTAAAACACACCCAAATTTGACTTATTTGAACTTTCAGTGGCAAGTGGCACCAAAGGTTGGCAAAATGAAGTAGGAGTAGAGTTGAGTGTAGGAGTGGGAAAGTTAAGCAGCATATCAAGGAGGAGTGGTTACAGCGGGCAGAGGGGCGAGTGAAGCTACAAGAAGCGAAGAGGAAGGATAAAAGGAAGAGACAAAATAGTCCATTGCGAGGTAAATAAGAGAGGCTTTTGAAGTCCAGTTACATGGCTGCGTGAGCTGGAGGTCCCACTGAATAAGTCCAAGGGGTGAAGCTGCTGTAGTAGCAACACAAAGCGGCCTGGTAAGCAGACAGGGAGAAGACAGGGGCCTTAGAAGTGGGTCTTTGAAAACAGGCCAGCTCCACGCCTCGCAGTTCCACCAATCAGAAATAATAGAAGGGAGGAGCCAATCAGCAGGACTCGTTCAGCCAGCGAAGGTTGTAATAGGAAGTCAGGCAGCCATTTTGGCCAGGTGCTGCAAAAATGGAAGTCCAGGCACTCAGCACATCAGATTAGGGGCACACAACAGCAATGTCTGGGGCAAAAAACACATGCAATGCAAAATGCTTCTCTAGCAAAAACAAAGGGATACTATATCACGTGTGCAGTAACATACAATGCACTTCCATTGGAGGGCGTGGCTTAGCAGCCATGGTGTAGGCAGCTCTTACAGAGAGCTCCTGAACATCCGACAGTGATCCTGCACTGTAAGACTAAAGATGAACCCATAAATAATCAAAAAAGGACGTGCAGCTGTGTGAACCTGTGGCCCCTGAAAGAGCAAACAGCTTATTGCAACAGACGTGTGTGCCCAGAGATAAGACCTCTGAAGGGCGGAAACTCGATCCGGATTGGACTCGGACAAGATGGCACAGGAGAAGGGACAAAGGAAACCCCTGGCACACTGGACGGCCGCAATGCATTGTAATGTGTAGCGCGGGGCATAAAATATGAGCTGGAGGCAGGAGGATTCAGCGAGCGTGCCGGGCCTGCCAAGAACATTGCTACTGTTGTAAGGTCAGCGCAAGATTGTTGCAACAGTCGCAGCTGCGGACCGTTGCCGGCGGTATCAGCTGGTAACAACAGCGGGAGGCGGAGAAGCCCGGGGACGCCTTCGCCTGCGGAGACAGAGGAGGAAGCAAGATGCACAGCACTGGGCAGGCCCGCGCAGCATATAACGAACACTGCCGTGCGCAGCACTGCGACATGGAAGACGACCGGAATTAGTGGCATAAGTCGGGAAGGAGGGAACGGACAAAAGGGTGCTCCCAGGGCCACACATGACCGTAAAGGGTGGTCATTCCAGCAATTTGAGCCCTGACAAAGGCAGGTAAGGAGGCCCGAGTGTGGAGCACTGCAGAGTATGAGGGTACGAAATCCCTTCCCCCCGCCGCCTGACACAACCAATGTACTGGGGGATGTGGACAAATGCATAAGGTTGTGGGACACTCGGGCAGAGGTGACCCCCCTTACTGTGGCATAGAAACAGCAAAAGAGTACAGGTGGGGACACCACCCCAAGCGTGCACTGGCATGACACTGCTACATGGAAAAGACAGCCTGGGCACACACACGCCAGCATAAAACGAGAGAGGGTGGTACCACCCAGGGCACCTTGGAAGCACGAGACAGCGCATTGAGGGTGGTCCCTCTTAACTAACGGATGACCCTGAGGCCGCAGGCGGGTGGAAATAGGGGAGGATATCCCTTGGCGAAAGGCGAGGAGGTGCCATAGTGTAACTGGCCCAGTGTAACCCAGGACCCAACGAGGCAGAGCGCTGGCTGCGGCTCAGAGAGCTATCTTGATGATAGGAAGACCAAGAACGCCCCCATAGACAAGGGAGGCGCACCAGGAATACTTCCCATGTGCGTATTGAAACAACGCAGAAACTGGGACGGGCCACAACACACATAACCTGCAACCAAGGGAGGAGTCGCGAGGTGGTACAGACCTGACGACTGCTGGGGCACCAGACTGGAGAGCTAACACCAAGATGGATATGTCTGTGAGAGGAGGCAAAGCCAAGGGCAAGCAGCCCACAATGGATATTTGTGCTAAACTGCAACAGTCCCCCATCACTCCAACACAAAGTGGTGCGGCCGCAGCTGCAGGCGCAGCAGCACCATGCGAGAACCACATGATCCTGATGGCTATAACGGAATTGAAGGCCTCGTGGGGGACGAGCATGGCAGAATTGAGGACTGCACTTGAAACAAAAATAGATGCAGTTGGAGTGGAGGTCAACCTGCTAAGGCAAGATGTGAGAGCGCTAGTGGAAAGGACCAGCGGACTGGAGAGTGCGGTGAAAATCAATGCAGACACTAGCACGGCCAATGCCCAGGCGGTTCACATATTGAAGCAGCGGGTGGCCAATCTGGAGAATTGAGCAGAAGAGGCAGAAGGCAGAGCCAGGCGCAATAACATACGCGAGGTCGGCCTGCCGGAAGGGGAAGAAGGCCAAGACCCTACGAATTATGTTGAAAACATGATTATGAAAGAAATAGGCGCAAATGTGCTCTTCCAGGGGTTTGCGGTCGAATGTGCGCACAGGGCTTTGATGAGGAAACAGCGACCTGGAGCTCCTCCGAGGGCAATCATAGCGAAGATACTAAACTACAGGGACAGGGAAAAGATATTGGAGTTCTTCAGGAAAGGTGGGACAATAGAAAGAGCGTTGGTGACCATCACGGCATATCCAGACTACATGATGCTGGTTCAAAGACAGCGCTACAGCTACTTGGCGATCAAGAGGAGGCTGCGGACGGCAGGAATCAAATACATGTTGCTGTATCCTGCAAAACTCAAGATTTTCCATAAGGATAAAACACTTTTATTTGATTCCCTGGAAGAAGCAACGACATGGCTGACGTGCACGGCTGCCCGGACAGTGATGAGAAGCTGGGACAAGAAAGATACGATAAGTGATTTAACAGTTTTGCACATTATGGAAAGGCCACAGAGTAAGGAGTAATTGTAATATGAGACATTTGAACATTTTGGACTGGAATATAGATTGTGTAACGCATTGAGAATAACGAAGGGTGCAATTAGCTAGATTTGGAAATAAGGAGCAACGGTATAGATGCAACCTACCCCCGAGAATCAGAATAGGAGGACCGCCACTAGGGCGATATCTCCCTGCTGAGCCATAAGTAAGGCAACTGCCAGAAAGGGGCTAGGTGCGGGTGTGCCTGAGATCCAAAGATGGAGCTAGGCAACAGTTGGGGGTGTGGGGCAAGTTGGGGCAAGGAGGAGAGGAAGGGGAGAGTGGGGGTGGGAGAGTTGGGGAGTGTGGAGAGGTTGAAGGTAAAGGAGGGTGGGAGGGAGAGGGGAGTTGGGGGAGTGTTAATAGTTAGGGGAAGTTTGTATGGGGGAACAAGCCTACAGGAAAAAAGGGGAGAATTGAGACCTGGATGGGACTGGTGGAGGACGGAGTTGGGACCGGACTCGTTATGGGAGACCTAAAAATAGTTACTTGGAATGTCAGAGGGCTCAATAGTTATCTAAAAATAAACAAGATCATGATGTACCTGCGCAGACAGAAAACAGATATTGCCCTGTTGCAGGAGATGCATCTGATGCGTGAAAAGCTAGATGTGATCCGGAAAAAATGGAGAGGGACTGTCGTGGGCGCAGCATACTCAGCTTACGACAGGGGGGTGATTACCTGGATAGCACTGCATGTACCTTTTCAGCTACTGGGCTCCACAGCTGAACCGGATGGGAGGATGGTGGTAGTAAAAGGACTAATAGAGAGCAAGGAAATATGCATCATAAATACATATGCCCCAAATCAGGATACGGCGGCATACTTTTGAACCCTATAAAACAAACTTAGCGTGAGCTTGGGAGGGGCAGTGAAATTTGGAGGGGATTTCAACTGCGTACTGGACCCGAGGCAGGACAGGTCAGACACCAAAATAGATAGACCGTCCCCGGCAGCCAGGATACTGCAGTCCCTGGTAACAGATTTTGGGCTGGAGGATGCATGGAGGTCACATTATCCACAAGATCGGCAATACTTGCACTTTTCAGCCCCCCAGAACCTACATACCAGATTGGATTACATGTTTGTCACGCATGAACTAATGGTAGAGATAGTACAAGCAGAGTATAAAACGAGGGTTCTTTCGGACCACTCGCCGCTGATATTGACATGGCAGTACCGACCCCCAAGAGCGAAAATACCGACATGGCTCCTTTGGGCAGAAGCACTGAAAGATAACATCTTCAGAGAGGACATGAGAGAGGAAATAATAAGTTATTTTGAGGCTAATACGGGCTGTCTAGACTCGGCAGGTGTACCCTGGGAAGCTTTTAAAGTAGTGGTGAGGGGGAGCAGCCATATCTAAGTCCAAGGGGCTACAGGGTGGGATCCTGGTGGAACTACAAGATGCGGAGACAGAGCTAGAAAAAGCATTGAAGAGAGGTGGCAGCACTAAATATGACAATGAGGAAATACGTAGGCTGCAGAGGAAATGTGCGGGACACTGGGAAAGGCTGTGCAACCTAAATTACAAAAAATACATAGAGAGACAGCACGCAGGGGGGACAAACCAGAAAGAGTTCTGGCATGGCTATACAAGAGCAAGACCCCCAGATCAGTAATCAGGGTGATAGCGAGAGAAGATGGAAGTATAATAGACACCCAGGAGGGAGTGAACCAGGAATTTGTAGACTGCTACCGCATCCTGTATGGGGACGCGGAGGAAAGTGATGACAGGGAAATAAGCAAAACTTTTGAGGATATAGGATTGTTGCAGATTGGCGCTGAGGAGCAAGAGGAGCGAGACGCTTCAATCACTCTAGAGGAATTAGAAGAAGTAGTGAGACAGCTACCCACTTGCAAGACCCCGGGGTCTGACGGACTCCCCAGTTAATTTTATAAGATGTATAAGAACGAGGTACTCCCCCCGCTCTTGGAGATGCTTAATGAAGCATATGAAAATGGAAGGTTACCAGAGTACCTGAGAGAGGCGATCATCATTCCGCTCCCCAAATCTAATAAACCAGGCTGAGTGTGGCTCCTACAGACCTTTGTCAATGTTGAACCAAGATAGCAAAATACTGACGGCGGCCCTGGCAAACAGAATGAGGTAAGTGGTGAGCAAACTAATACACCCCAACCAAACTGGCTATGTCCCCAACAGAAATATATCAAATAATCTACGGAGACGCCACTGAGTCATTGAATATGCTGAAGAAGAGACGGGAGAGATAGCAATAGTATCGCTGGATGCCTTAATGGCTTTTGATTCGGTCAAGAGGCCATGGCTCATGGCTACTTTGACAAGCTATGGAATAGGGCCGGGGTACCTTAAATGGGCCAGATTACTATATAGTGCCCTGTTAGCCAGAGTAAAACAGGGGCAGTCATATCAGAGAGGTGGCAACTCAGCCGAGGCACCAGACAAGGATGCCCATGGTCCCCCATGTTGTACATTCTGGCCCTAGAGCCTCTGGCAATATACCTAAGACAGCAGTATGACACAGTAGGAATCACCATGGGGGGGAACCGCACTAAGGGGGTAATTCATAGAATTTAGCGCACAATGGCGCACGCGGCTGGCGCACAGTGTGCGCGTGTGAATCTCTGCGCCAGCTACGTGCGCTAAAATCCATTTCCGACAACAGCGTATTCATGGATTTTAGCTACCAAAACCAGCTGTGGCGCACAGTGGCGCAGCGACCCTGCAGCAGCGCCAGTTACGCCCCCAAGAATGCCCCTCGTGCAGGGAAAAGCCATCAAAATCCCCAATCCAGCGCAAAGGGCTGCGCTAACCCTGTACCAGTATACATGGCCACCACACAGCACACGGCAAGCGGGGAACGTGTATTACTGGGGTGCGTGGGAAGTTTCACACGCGATTGGCCCTGTGCGAGTGGGGTACGTGTATTACTGGGATTCGCTGGAAGTTTCATATGTGATTGGCCCTGTGCGGGAGGGGTATGTGTATTACTGGGGTTCGCGGGAAGTTTCACATGCGATAGGCCCTGTGCGAATGGGGTACGTGTATTACTGGGGTTCGTGGGAAGTTTCACACGCAAAAGGGCCTGTGCGAGTGGGGTACGTGTATTACTGGGTTTCGCAGGAAGTTTCACACGCGATAGGCCCTGTGCGAGTGGGGTACGTGTATTACTGGGGTTCACGGGAAGTTTCACACGTGAAAGGGCCTGTGCAAGTGGGGTATGTGTATTACTGGGGTTCGCGGGAAGTTTCACATGCGATAGGCCCTGTGCGAGTGGGGTACGTGTATTACTGAGGTTCGCAGGAAGTTTCACACGCGATTGGCCCTGTGCGAGTGGGATACGTGTATTACTGGGGTTCGCGGGAAGTTTCACACGCGATTGGCCCTGTGCGAGTGGGGTACGTGTATTACTGGGGTTCGCGGGAAGTTTCACATGCGATAGGCCCTGTGCGAGTGGGGTACGTGTATTACTGGGGTTCGCGGGAAGTTTCACACGCGAAAGGGCCGGTGCAAGTGGGGTACGTGTATTACTGGGGATCGCGGGAAGTTTCACACGCGATAGGCCCTGTGCGAGTGGGGTACATGTATTACTGGTGTTCGCGGGAAGTTTCACACGTGAAAGGGCCTGTGCATGTGGGGTACGTGTATTACAGGGGTTTGCATGGAAGTTTCACACGCGAAAGGGCCTGTGCGAGTGGGGTACATGTATTACTGGGGTTTGTGGGAAGTTTCACAAGCGATAGGCCCTGTGCGAGTGGGGTACGTGTATTGCTGGGGTTCGCGTGAAGTTTCACACGCGAAAGGGCCTGTGCGACTGGGGTACGTGTATTACTGGGGTTCGTGGAAAGTTTCACACGCGATAGGCCCTGTGCGAGTGGGGTACGTGTATTACTGGGGTTTGCAGGAAGTTTCCCACGTGATTGGCCCTGTGCGAGTGGGGTACGTGTATTACTGGGGTTCGCTGGAAGTTTCACACGCGATTGGCCCTGTGCGAGTGGGGTACATGTATTACTGGGGTTCGCAGGAAGTTTCACACGCGATAGGCCCTGTGCGAGTGGGATATGTGTATTACTGGGGTTCGTGGGAAGTTTCACAGGCGAAAGGGCCTGTGCGAGTGGGGTACGTGTATTACTGGGGTTCGCAGGAAGTTTCACACGCGATAGGCCCTGTACGAGTGGGGTACGTGTATTACTGGGGTTCGCAGGAAGTTTCACACGCGGTTTGCCGTGTGCGAGTGGGGTACATGTATTACTGGGGTTTGCGGGAAGTTTCACACGCGATTGCCCTGTGTGAGTGGGGTACGTGTATTACTGGGGTTCGCGGGAGGTTTCACACGAGAAAGGGCCTGTGCGAGTGGGGTATGTGTATTACTGAGGTTCACAGGAAGTTTCACACGTGATTGGCCCTGTGCGAGTGGGTTACGTGTATTACTGGGGTTCGCGGGGAGTTTCACACGCGATTGGCCCTGTGCGAGTGGGGTACGTGTATTACGGGGGTTTGCGGGAAGTTTCACATGCGATAGGCCCTGTGCGAGTGGGGTATGTGTATTACTGGGGTTCGCGGGAATTTTCACACGCGATAGGCCCTGTGCGAGTGGGGTACATGTATTACTGGTGTTCGCGGGAAGTTTCACACGTGAAAGGGCCTGTGCGAGTGGGGTACGTGTATTACTGGGGTTTGCAGGAAGTTTCACATGCGATAGGCCCTGTGCAAGTGGGGTATGTGTATTACTGGGGTTCGCGGGAATTTTCACACGCGATAGGCCCTGTGCGAGTGGGGTACATGTATTACTGGTGTTCGCGGGAAGTTTCACACGTGAAAGGGCCTGTGCGAGTGGGGTACGTGTATTACTGGGGTTCGCGGGAAGTTTCACACGCGATTGTCCCTGTGCGAGTGGGGTACGTGTATTACTGGAGTTCGCGGGAAGTTTCACACGCGATAGACCCTGTGCGAGTGGGGTACGTGTATTACTGGGGTTCACGGGAAATTTCACACGCGAAAGGGCCTGTGCGAGTGGGGTACATGTATTACTGGGGTTCGTGGAAAGTTTCACACGCGATAGGCCCTGTGCCAGTGGGGTACGTGTATTACTGGGGTTCGCAGGAAGTTTCACACGCGAAAGGGCCTGTGCGAGTGGGGTATGTGTATTACCGGGGTTTGTGGGAAGTTTCACACGCGAAAGGGGCTGTGCGAGTGGGGTACATGTATTACTGGGGTTCGTGGAAAGTTTCACACTCGATAGGCCCTGTGCAAGTGGGGTACATGTATTACTGGGGTTCGCAGGAAGTTTCCCACGCAATTGGCACTGTGCGAGTGGGGTACGTGTATTACTGGGGTTCATGGGAAGTTTCACACGCGAAAGGGCCTGTGCGAGTGGGGTATGTGTATTACTGGGGTTCGTGGAAAGTTTCACAAGCGATAGGCCCTGTGCGAGTGGGGTACATGTATTACTGGGGTTCGCAGGAAGTTTCCCACGCGATTGGCCCTGTGCGAGTGGGGTACGTGTATTACTGGGGTTCATGGGAAGTTTCACATGCGAAAGGGCCTGTGCGAGTGGGGTATGTGTATTACTGGGGTTCGTGGAAAGTTTCACACGCGAAAGGCCCTGTGCGAGTGGGGTACGTGTATTACTGGGGTTCGCAGGAAGTTTCACACGCGAAAGGGCCTGTGCGAGTGGGGTATGTGTATTACTGAGGTTCACAGGAAGTTTCACACGTGATTGGCCCTGTGCGAGTGGGTTACGTGTATTACTGGGGTTCGCGGGGAGTTTCACACGCGATTGGCCCTGTGCGAGTGGGGTACGTGTATTACGGGGGTTTGCGGGAAGTTTCACATGCGATAGGCCCTGTGCGAGTGGGGTATGTGTATTACTGGGGTTCGCGGGAATTTTCACACGCGATAGGCCCTGTGCGAGTGGGGTACATGTATTACTGGTGTTCGCGGGAAGTTTCACACGTGAAAGGGCCTGTGCGAGTGGGGTACGTGTATTACTGGGGTTTGCAGGAAGTTTCACATGCGATAGGCCCTGTGCAAGTGGGGTATGTGTATTACTGGGGTTCGCGGGAATTTTCACACGCGATAGGCCCTGTGCGAGTGGGGTACATGTATTACTGGTGTTCGCGGGAAGTTTCACACGTGAAAGGGCCTGTGCGAGTGGGGTACGTGTATTACTGGGGTTCGCGGGAAGTTTCACACGCGATTGTCCCTGTGCGAGTGGGGTACGTGTATTACTGGAGTTCGCGGGAAGTTTCACACGCGATAGACCCTGTGCGAGTGGGGTACGTGTATTACTGGGGTTCACGGGAAATTTCACACGCGAAAGGGCCTGTGCGAGTGGGGTACATGTATTACTGGGGTTCGTGGAAAGTTTCACACGCGATAGGCCCTGTGCCAGTGGGGTACGTGTATTACTGGGGTTCGCAGGAAGTTTCACACGCGAAAGGGCCTGTGCGAGTGGGGTATGTGTATTACCGGGGTTTGTGGGAAGTTTCACACGCGAAAGGGGCTGTGCGAGTGGGGTACATGTATTACTGGGGTTCGTGGAAAGTTTCACACTCGATAGGCCCTGTGCAAGTGGGGTACATGTATTACTGGGGTTCGCAGGAAGTTTCCCACGCAATTGGCACTGTGCGAGTGGGGTACGTGTATTACTGGGGTTCATGGGAAGTTTCACACGCGAAAGGGCCTGTGCGAGTGGGGTATGTGTATTACTGGGGTTCGTGGAAAGTTTCACAAGCGATAGGCCCTGTGCGAGTGGGGTACATGTATTACTGGGGTTCGCAGGAAGTTTCCCACGCGATTGGCCCTGTGCGAGTGGGGTACGTGTATTACTGGGGTTCATGGGAAGTTTCACATGCGAAAGGGCCTGTGCGAGTGGGGTATGTGTATTACTGGGGTTCGTGGAAAGTTTCACACGCGAAAGGCCCTGTGCGAGTGGGGTACGTGTATTACTGGGGTTCGCAGGAAGTTTCACACGCGAAAGGGCCTGTGTGAGTGGGGTACATGTATTACTGGGGTTTGTGGGAAGTTTCACAAGCGAAAGGCCCTGTGCGAGTGGGGTACGTGTATTACTTGGGTTTGCAGGAAGTTTCCCACGTGATTGGCCCTGTGTGATTGGATTACGTGTATTACTGGGGTTCGCTGGAAGTTTCACACGCGATTGGCCCTGTGCGAGTGGGGTACATGTATTACTGGGGTTCGCAGGAAGTTTCACACGCGATAGGCCCTGTGCGAGTGGGATATGTGTATTACTGGGGTTCGTGGGAAGTTTCACATGCGAAAGAGCCTGTGCGAGTGGGGTACGTGTATTACTGGGGTTCGCAGGAAGTTTCACACGTGAAAGGGCCTGTGTGAGTGGGGTACATGTATTACTGGGGTTTTAGGCCCTGTACGAGTGGGGTACGTGTATTACTGGGGTTCGCAGGAAGTTTCACACGCGGTTGGCCCTGTGCGAGTGGGGTACATGTATTACTGGGGTTTGCGGGAAGTTTCACACGCGATTGCCCTATGCGAGTGGGGTATGTGTATTACTGGGGTTCGCGGGAAGTTTCACACGAGAAAGGGCCTGTGCGAGTGGGGTACGTGTATTACTGGGGTTCGTGGGAAGTTTCACACGCGAAAGGGCCTGTGCGAGTGGGGTACGTGTATTACTGGGGTTCGCAGGAATTTTCACACGAGATAGGCCCTGTGCAAGTGGGGTACGTGCATTACTGGGGTTCGCGGGAAGTTTCAAATGCGATTGGCCCTGTGCGGGTGGGGTACATGTATTACTGGGGTTCGCGGGAAGTTTCACATGCGATTGGCCCTGTGCGAGTGGGGTACGTGTATTACTGGGGTTCGCTGGAAGGTTCACACGCGATTGGCCCTGTGCGGGTGGGGTACATGTATTACTGGGGTTCGCGGGAAGTTTCACACGCGATTGTCCCTGTGCGAGTGGGGTACATGTATTACTGGGGTTCGCGGGAAGTTTCACACGCGATAGGCCCCGTGCGAGTGGGGTACATGTATTACTGGGGTTCACGGGAAATTTCACACGCGAAAGGGCCTGTGCGAGTGGGGTACATGTATTACTGGGGTTCGTGGAAAGTTTCACACGCGATAGGCCCTGTGCCAGTGGGGTACGTGTATTACTGGGGTTCGCAGGAAGTTTCACACGCGAAAGGGCCTGTGCGAGTGGGGTACGTGTATTACTGATGTTCGCGGGAAGTTTCACACGTGAAAGGGCCTGTGCGAGTGGGGTACGTGTATTACTGGGGTTTGCAGGAAGTTTCACATGCGATAGGCCCTGTGCAAGTGGGGTACGTGCATTACTGGGGTTCGCAGGAAGTTTCACATGCGATTGGCCCTGTGCGGGTGGGGTACGTGTATTACTGGGGTTTGCGGGAAGTTTCACATGCGATTGGCCCTGTGCGAGTGGGGTACGTGTATTACTGGGGTTTGCGGGAAGTTTCACACGCGATAGGCCCTGTGCGAGTGGGGTACGTGTATTACTGGGGTTCGCAGGAAGTTTCCCACACGATTGGCCCTGTGCGAGTGGGGTACGTGTATTACTGGGGTTCGCTGGAAGGTTCACACGCGAAAGGGCCTGTGCGAGTGGGGTACGTGTATTACTGGTGTTCGCGGGAAGTTTCACACGTGAAAGGGCCTGTGCGAGTGGGGTACGTGTATTACTGGGGTTTGCAGGAAGTTTCACATGCGATAGGCCCTGTGCAAGTGGGGTACGTGCATTACTGGGGTTCGCGGGAAGTTTCACATGCGACTGGCCCTGTGCGGGTGGGGTACGTGTATTACTGAGGTTTGTGGGAAGTTTCACACGCGATAGGCCCTGTGCGAGTGGGGTACGTGTATTACTGGGGTTCGCAGGAAGGTTCCCACACGATTGGCCCTGTGCGAGTGGGGTACGTGTATTACTGGGGTTCGCTGGAAGGTTCACACGCGATTGGCCCTGTGCGGGTGGGGTACATGTATTACTGGGGTTCGCGGGAAGTTTCACAAGCGATTGTCCCTGTGCGAGTGGGGTACGTGTATTACTGGGGTTCGCGGGAAGTTTCACACGCGATAGGCCCCGTGCGAGTGGGGTACGTGTATTACTGGGGTTCGCAGGAAGTTTCACACGCGAAAGGGCCTGTGCGAGTGGGGTACGTGTATTACCGGGGTTTGTGGGAAGTTTCACACGCGATAGGCCCTGTGCGAGTGGGGTACATGTATTACTGGGGTTCGCAGGAAGTTTCCCACGCGATTGGCCCTGTGCGAGTGGGGTACGTGTATTACTGGGGTTCGCTGGAAGGTTCACACGCTATTGGCCCTGTGCGAGTGGGGTACGTGTATTACTGGGGTTCATGGGAAGTTTCACACGCGAAAGGGCCTGTGCGAGTGGGGTATGTGTATTACTGGGGTTCGTGGAAAGTTTCACAAGCGAAAGGCCCTGTGCAAGTGGGGTACGTGCATTACTGGGGTTCGCGGGAAGTTTCACATGCGATTGGCCCTGTGCGGGTGGGGTACGTGTATTACTGGGGTTGGCGGGAAGTTTCACATGCGATTGGCCCTGTGCGAGTGGGGTACGTGTATTACTGGGGTTCGCAGTAAGTTTCCCACACGATTGGCCCTGTGCAAGTGGGGTACGTGTATTACTGGGGTTCGCTGGAAGGTTCACACGCGATTGGCCCTGTGCGGGTGGGGTACATGTATTACTGGGGTTCGCGGGAAGTTTCACACGCGATTGTCCCTGTGCGAGTGGGGTACGTGTATTACTGGGGTTCGCGGGAAGTTTCACACGCGATAGGCCCCGTGCGAGTGGGGTACGTGTATTACTGGGGTTCACGGGAAATTTCACATGCGAAAGGGCCTGTGCGAGTGGGGTACATGTATTACTGGGGTTCGTGGAAAGTTTCACACGCGATAGGCCCTGTGCCAGTGGGGTACGTGTATTACTGGGGTTCGCAGGAAGTTTCACACGCAAAGGGCCTGTGCGAGTGGGGTACGTGTATTACTGGTGTTTGCGGGAAGTTTCACACGTGAAAGGGACTGTGCGAGTGGGGTACGTGTATTACTGGGGTTTGCAGGAAGTTTCACATGCGATAGGCCCTGTGCAAGTGGGGTAGGTGCATTACCTGGGTTCGCGGGAAGTTTCACATGCGATTGGCCCTGTGCGAGTGGGGTACGTGTATTACTGGGGTTTGCGGAAAGTTTCACACGCGATAGGCCCTGTGAGAGTGGGGTACATGTATTACTGGGGTTCGCAGGAAGTTTCCCACACGATTGGCCCTGTGCGAGTGGGGTACGTGTATTACTGGGGTTCGCTGGAAGGTTCACACGCGATTGGCCCTGTGCGGGTGGGGTACATGTATTACTGGGGTTTGCGGGAAGTTTCACACGCGATTGTCCCTGTGCGAGTGGGGTACGTGTATTACTGGGGTTCATGGGAAGTTTCACACGCGATAGGCCCCGTGCGAGTGGGGTACGTGTATTACTGGGGTTCGCAGGAAGTTTCACACGCGAAAGGGCCTGTGCAAGTGGGGTACGTGTATTACCGGGGTTTGTGGGAAGTTTCACACGCGATAGGCCCTGTGCGAGTGGGGTACATGTATTACTGGGGTTCGCAGGAAGTTTCCCACGCGATTGGCCCTGTGCGAGTGGGGTACGTGTATTACTGGGGTTCGCAGGAAGTTTCACACGCGAAAGGGCCTGTGCAAGTGGGGTACGTGTATTACCGGGGTTTGTGGGAAGTTTCACACGCGATAGGCCCTGTGCGAGTGGGGTACATGTATTACTGGGGTTCGCAGGAAGTTTCCCACGCGATTGGCCCTGTGCGAGTGGGGTACGTGTATTACTGGGGTTCGCTGGAAGGTTCACACGCGATTGGCCCTGTGTGAGTGGGGTACGTGTATTACTGGGGTTCATGGGAAGTTTCACACGCGATAGGCCCCGTGCGAGTGGGGTACGTGTATTACTGGGGTTCGCAGGAAGTTTCACACGCGAAAGGGCCTGTGCAAGTGGGGTACGTGTATTACCGGGGTTTGTGGGAAGTTTCACACGCGATAGGCCCTGTGCGAGTGGGGTACATGTATTACTGGGGTTCGCAGGAAGTTTCCCACGCGATTGGCCCTGTGCGAGTGGGGTACGTGTATTACTGGGGTTCGCTGGAAGGTTCACACGCGATTGGCCCTGTGCGAGTGGGGTACGTGTATTACTGGGGTTCATGGGAAGTTTCACACGCGAAAGGGCCGGTGCGAGTGGGATATGTGTATTACTGGGGTTCGTGGAAAGTTTCACACGCGAAAGGCCCTGTGCGAGTGGGGTACGTGTATTACTGGGGTTTGCAGGAAGTTTCACACGCGAAAGGGCCTGTGTGAGTGGGGTACATGTATTACTGGGGTTTGTGGGAAGTTGCACAAGCGATAGGCCCTGTGCGAGTGGGGTACGTGTATTACTGGGGTTTGCAGGAAGTTTCCCACGTGATTGGCCCTGTGTGAGTGGGGTACGTGTATTACTGGGGTTCGCTGGAAGTTTCACACGTGATTTGCCCTGTGCGAGTGGGGTACATGTATTACTGGGGTTCGCAGGAAGTTTCACACGCGATAGGCCCTGTGCGAGTGGGATATGTGTATTACTGTGGTTTGTGGGAAGTTTCACAGGCGAAAGGGCCTGTGCGAGTGGGGTACGTGTATTACTGGGGTTCGCAGGAAGTTTCACATGCGAAAGGGCCTGTGTGAGTGGGGTACATGTATTACTGGGGTTTTAGGCCCTGTACGAGTGGGGTATGTGTATTACTGGGGTTCGCAGGAAGTTTCACACGCGGTTGGCCCTGTGCGAGTGGGGTACATGTATTACTGGGGTTTGCGGGAAGTTTCACACGCGATTGCCCTATGCGAGTGGCGTACGTGTATTACTGGGGTTCGCGGGAAGTTTCACACGAGAAAGGGCCTGTGCGAGTGGGGTACGTGTATCACTGGGGTTCGTGGGAAGTTTCACTCGCGAAAGGGCCTGTGCGAGTGGGGTATCTGTATTACTGGGGTTTGCAGGAATTTTCACACGTGATAGGCCCTGTGCGAGTGGGGTACGTGTATTACTGGTGTTCGTGGGAAGTTTCACACGTGAAAGGGCCTGTGCGAGTGGGGTACGTGTATTAGTGGGGTTTGCAGGAAGTTTCACATGCGATAGGCCCTGTGCAAGTGGGGTACTTGCATTACTGGGGTTCGCGGGAAGTTTCACATGCGATTGGCCCTGTGCCGGTGGGGTACGTGTATCTCTGGGGTTTGCGGGAAGTTTCACATGCGATTGGCCCTGTGCGAGTGGGGTACGTGTATTACTGGGGTTTGCGGGAAGTTTCACACGCGATAGGCCCTGTGCGAGTGGGGTACGTGTATTACTGGGGTTCGCAGGAAGTTTCCCACACGATTGGCCCTGTGCGAGTGGAGTACGTGTATTACTGCGGTTCGCTGGAAGGTTCACACGCGATTGGACCTGTGCGAGTGGGGTACATGTATTACTGGGGTTCATGGGAAGTTTCACACGCGAAAGGGCCTGTGCGAGTGGGGTATGTGTATTACTGGGGTTCGTGGAAAGTTTCACAAGCGAAAGGCCCTGTGCAAGTGGGGTACGTGCATTACTGGGGTTCGCGGGAAGTTTCACATGCGATTGGCCCTGTGCGGGTGGGGTACGTGTATTACTGGGGTTTGCGGGAAGTTTCACATGCGATTGGCCCTGTGCGAGTGGGGTACGTGTATTACTGGGGTTCGCAGGAAGTTTCCCACACGATTGGCCCTGTGCAAGTGGGGTACGTGTATTACTGGGGTTCGCTGGAAGGTTCACACGCGATTGGCCCTGTGCGGGTGGGGTACATGTATTACTGGGGTTCGCGGGAAGTTTCACACGCGATTGTCCCTGTGCGAGTGGGGTACGTGTATTACTGGGGTTCGCGGGAAGTTTCACACGCGATAGGCCCCGTGCGAGTGGGGTACGTGTATTACTGGGGTTCACGGGAAATTTCACATGCGAAAGGGCCTGTGCGAGTGGGGTACATGTATTACTGGGGTTCGTGGAAAGTTTCACACGCGATAGGCCCTGTGCCAGTGGGGTACGTGTATTACTGGGGTTCGCAGGAAGTTTCACACGCAAAGGGCCTGTGCGAGTGGGGTACGTGTATTACTGGTGTTTGCGGGAAGTTTCACACGTGAAAGGGCCTGTGCGAGTGGGGTACGTGTATTACTGGGGTTTGCAGGAAGTTTCACATGCGATAGGCCCTGTGCAAGTGGGGTACGTGCATTACCTGGGTTCGCGGGAAGTTTCACATGCGATTGGCCCTGTGCGGGTGGGGTACGTGTATTACTGGGGTTTGCGGGAAGTTTCACATGCGATTGGCCCTGTGCGAGTGGGGTACGTGTATTACTGGGGTTTGCGGAAAGTTTCACACGCGATAGGCCCTGTGAGAGTGGGGTACATGTATTACTGGGGTTCGCAGGAAGTTTCCCACACGATTGGCCCTGTGCGAGTGGGGTACGTGTATTACTGGGGTTCGCTGGAAGGTTCACACGCGATTGGCCCTGTGCGGGTGGGGTACATGTATTACTGGGGTTTGCGGGAAGTTTCACACGCGATTGTCCCTGTGTGAGTGGGGTACGTGTATTACTGGGGTTCATGGGAAGTTTCACACGCGATAGGCCCCGTGCGAGTGGGGTACGTGTATTACTGGGGTTCGCAGGAAGTTTCACACGCGAAAGGGCCTGTGCAAGTGGGGTACGTGTATTACCGGGGTTTGTGGGAAGTTTCACACGCGATAGGCCCTGTGCGAGTGGGGTACATGTATTACTGGGGTTCACAGGAAGTTTCCCACGCGATTGGCCCTGTGCGAGTGGGGTACGTGTATTACTGGGGTTCGCTGGAAGGTTCACACGCGATTGGCCCTGTGCGAGTGGGGTACGTGTATTACTGGGGTTCATGGGAAGTTTCACACGCGAAAGGGCCGGTGCGAGTGGGATATGTGTATTACTGGGGTTCGTGGAAAGTTTCACACGCGAAAGGCCCTGTGCGAGTGGGGTACGTGTATTACTGGGGTTTGCAGGAAGTTTCACACGCGAAAGGGCCTGTGTGAGTGGGGTACATGTATTACTGGGGTTTGTGGGAAGTTGCACAAGCGATAGGCCCTGTGCGAGTGGGGTACGTGTATTACTGGGGTTTGCAGGAAGTTTCCCACGTGATTGGCCCTGTGTGAGTGGGGTACGTGTATTACTGGGGTTCGCTGGAAGTTTCACACGTGATTTGCCCTGTGCGAGTGGGGTACATGTATTACTGGGGTTCGCAGGAAGTTTCACACGCGATAGGCCCTGTGCGAGTGGGATATGTGTATTACTGTGGTTTGTGGGAAGTTTCACAGGCGAAAGGGCCTGTGCGAGTGGGGTACGTGTATTACTGGGGTTCGCAGGAAGTTTCACATGCGAAAGGGCCTGTGTGAGTGGGGTACATGTATTACTGGGGTTTTAGGCCCTGTACGAGTGGGGTATGTGTATTACTGGGGTTCGCAGGAAGTTTCATACGCGGTTGGCCCTGTGCGAGTGGGGTACATGTATTACTGGGGTTTGCGGGAAGTTTCACACGCGATTGCCCTATGCGAGTGGCGTACGTGTATTACTGGGGTTCGCGGGAAGTTTCACACGAGAAAGGGCCTGTGCGAGTGGGGTACGTGTATCACTGGGGTTCGTGGGAAGTTTCACACGCGAAAGGGCCTGTGCGAGTGGGGTATCTGTATTACTGGGGTTTGCAGGAATTTTCACACGTGATAGGCCCTGTGCGAGTGGGGTACGTGTATTACTGGTGTTCGTGGGAAGTTTCACACGTGAAAGGGCCTGTGCGAGTGGGGTACGTGTATTAGTGGGGTTTGCAGGAAGTTTCACATGCGATAGGCCCTGTGCAAGTGGGGTACTTGCATTACTGGGGTTCGCGGGAAGTTTCACATGCGATTGGCCCTGTGCCGGTGGGGTAGGTGTATCTCTGGGGTTTGCGGGAAGTTTCACATGCGATTGGCCCTGTGCGAGTGGGGTACGTGTATTACTGGGGTTTGCGGGAAGTTTCACACGCGATAGGCCCTGTGCGAGTGGGGTACGTGTATTACTGGGGTTCGCAGGAAGTTTCCCACACGATTGGCCCTGTGCGAGTGGAGTACGTGTATTACTGCGGTTCGCTGGAAGGTTCACACGCGATTGGACCTGTGCGAGTGGGGTACATGTATTACTGGGGTTCGCAGGAAGTTTCCCACGCGATTGGCCCTGTGCGAGTGGGGTACGTGTATTACTGGGGTTCGCTGGAAGGTTCACACGCGATTGGCCTGTGCGAGTGGGGTACGTGTATTACTGGGGTTTGCAGGAAGTTTCAAACGCGGTAGGCCCTGTGCGAGTGGGATACGTGTACTACTGGAGTTCGTGGGAAGTTTCACACGCGAAAGGGCCTGTGCGAGTGGGGTACGTGTATATCTGGGGTTCGCAGGAAGTTTCACACGCGATAGGCCCTGTACGAGTGGGGTACGTGTATTACTGGGGTTCGCAGGAAGTTTCACACGTGGTTGGCCCTGTGCGAGTGGGGTACGTGTATTACTGGGGTTCACGGGAAATTTCACACGCGAAAGGGCCTGTGCGAGTGGGGTACATGTATTACTGGGGTTCGTGGAAAGTTTCACACGCGATAGGCCCTGTGCCAGTGGGGTACGTGTATTACTGATGTTCGCGGGAAGTTTCACACGTGAAAGGGCCTGTGCGAGTGGGGTACGTGTATTACTGGGGTTTGCAGGAAGTTTCACATGCGATAGGCCCTGTGCAAGTGGGGTACGTGCATTACTGGGGTTCGCAGGAAGTTTCACATGCAATTGGCCCTGTGCGGGTGGGGTACGTGTATTACTGGGGTTTGCGGGAAGTTTCACATGCGATTGGCCCTGTGCGAGTGGGGTACGTGTATTACTGGGGTTTGCGGGAAGTTTCACACGCGATAGGCCCTGTGCGAGTGGGGTACGTGTATTACTGGGGTTCGCAGGAAGTTTCCCACACGATTGGCCCTGTGCGAGTGGGGTACGTGTATTACTGGGGTTCGCTGGAAGGTTCACACGCGAAAGGGCCTGTGCGAGTGGGGTACGTGTATTACTGGTGTTCGCGGGAAGTTTCACACGTGAAAGGGCCTGTGCGAGTGGGGTACGTGTATTACTGGGGTTTGCAGGAAGTTTCACATGCGATAGGCCCTGTGCAAGTGGGGTACGTGCATTAATGGGGTTCGCGGGAAGTTTCACATGCGACTGGCCCTGTGCGGGTGGGGTACGTGTATTACTGAGGTTTGTGGGAAGTTTCACACGCGATAGGCCCTGTGCGAGTGGGGTACGTGTATTACTGGGGTTCGCAGGAAGTTTCCCACACGATTGGCCCTGTGCGAGTGGGGTACGTGTATTACTGGGGTTCGCTGGAAGGTTCACACGCGATTGGCCCTGTGCGGGTGGGGTACATGTATTACTGGGGTTCGCGGGAAGTTTCACAAGCGATTGTCCCTGTGCGAGTGGGGTACGTGTATTACTGGGGTTCGCGGGAAGTTTCACACGCGATAGGCCCCGTGCGAGTGGGGTATGTGTATTACTGGGGTTCGCAGGAAGTTTCACACGCGAAAGGGCCTGTGCGAGTGGGTACGTGTATTACCGGGGTTTGTGGGAAGTTTCACACGCGATAGGCCCTGTGCGAGTGGGGTACATGTATTACTGGGGTTCGCAGGAAGTTTCCCACGCGATTGGCCCTGTGTGAGTGGGGTACGTGTATTACTGGGGTTCGCTGGAAGGTTCACACGCGATTGGCCCTGTGCGAGTGGGGTACGTGTATTACTGGGGTTCATGGGAAGTTTCACACGCGAAAGGGCCTGTGCGAGTGGGGTATGTGTATTACTGGGGTTCGTGGAAAGTTTCACAAGCGAAAGGCCCTGTGCAAGTGGGGTACGTGCATTACTGGGGTTCGCGGGAAGTTTCACATGCGATTGGCCCTGTGCGGGTGGGGTACGTGTATTACTGGGGTTTGCGGGAAGTTTCACATGCGATTGGCCCTGTGCGAGTGGGGTACGTGTATTACTGGGGTTCGCAGGAAGTTTCCCACACGATTGGCCCTGTGCAAGTGGGGTACGTGTATTACTGGGGTTCGCTGGAAGGTTCACACGCGATTGGCCCTGTGCGGGTGGGGTACATGTATTACTGGGGTTCGCGGGAAGTTTCACACGCGATTGTCCCTGTGCGAGTGGGGTACGTGTATTACTGGGGTTCGCGGGAAGTTTCACACGCGATAGGCCCCGTGCGAGTGGGGTACGTGTATTACTGGGGTTCACGGGAAATTTCACATGCGAAAGGGCCTGTGCGAGTGGGGTACATGTATTACTGGGGTTCGTGGAAAGTTTCACACGCGATAGGCCCTGTGCCAGTGGGGTACGTGTATTACTGGGGTTCGCAGGAAGTTTCACACGCAAAGGGCCTGTGCGAGTGGGGTACGTGTATTACTGGTGTTTGCGGGAAGTTTCACACGTGAAAGGGCCTGTGCGAGTGGGGTATGTGTATTACTGGGGTTTGCAGGAAGTTTCACATGCGATAGGCCCTGTGCAAGTGGGGTACGTGCATTACCTGGGTTCGCGGGAAGTTTCACATGCGATTGGCCCTGTGCGGGTGGGGTACGTGTATTACTGGGGTTTGCGGGAAGTTTCACATGCGATTGGCCCTGTGCGAGTGGGGTACGTGTATTACTGGGGTTTGCGGAAAGTTTCACACGCGATAGGCCCTGTGAGAGTGGGGTACGTGTATTACTGGGGTTCGCAGGAAGTTTCCCACACGATTGGCCCTGTGCGAGTGGGGTACGTGTATTACTGGGGTTCGCTGGAAGGTTCACACGCGATTGGCCCTGTGCGGGTGGGGTACATGTATTACTGGGGTTTGCGGGAAGTTTCACACGCGATTGTCCCTGTGCGAGTGGGGTACGTGTATTACTGGGGTTCATGGGAAGTTTCACACGCGATAGGCCCCGTGCGAGTGGGGTACGTGTATTACTGGGGTTCGCAGGAAGTTTCACACGCGAAAGGGCCTGTGCAAGTGGGGTACGTGTATTACCGGGGTTTGTGGGAAGTTTCACACGCGATAGGCCCTGTGCGAGTGGGGTACATGTATTACTGGGGTTCGCAGGAAGTTTCCCACGCGATTGGCCCTGTGCGAGTGGGGTACGTGTATTACTGGGGTTCGCTGGAAGGTTCACACGCGATTGGCCCTGTGCGAGTGGGGTACGTGTATTACTGGGGTTCATGGGAAGTTTCACACGCGAAAGGGCCGGTGCGAGTGGGATATGTGTATTACTGGGGTTCGTGGAAAGTTTCACACGCGAAAGGCCCTGTGCGAGTGGGGTACGTGTATTACTGGGGTTTGCAGGAAGTTTCACACGCGAAAGGGCCTGTGTGAGTGGGGTACATGTATTACTGGGGTTTGTGGGAAGTTGCACAAGCGATAGGCCCTGTGCGAGTGGGGTACGTGTATTACTGGGGTTTGCAGGAAGTTTCCCACGTGATTTGCCCTGTGTGAGTGGGGTACGTGTATTACTGGGGTTCGCTGGAAGTTTCACACGTGATTTGCCCTGTGCGAGTGGGGTACATGTATTACTGGGGTTCGCAGGAAGTTTCACACGCGATAGGCCCTGTGCGAGTGGGATATGTGTATTACTGTGGTTTGTGGGAAGTTTCACAGGCGAAAGGGCCTGTGCGAGTGGGGTACGTGTATTACTGGGGTTCGCAGGAAGTTTCACACGCGAAAGGGCCTGTGTGAGTGGGGTACATGTATTACTGGGGTTTTAGGCCCTGTACGAGTGGGGTATGTGTATTACTGGGGTTCGCAGGAAGTTTCACACGCGGTTGGCCCTGTGCGAGTGGGGTACATGTATTACTGGGGTTTGCGGGAAGTTTCACACGCGATTGCCCTATGCGAGTGGCGTACGTGTATTACTGGGGTTCGCGGGAAGTTTCACACGAGAAAGGGCCTGTGCGAGTGGGGTACGTGTATCACTGGGGTTCGTGGGAAGTTTCACACGCGAAAGGGCCTGTGCGAGTGGGGTATCTGTATTACTGGGGTTTGCAGGAATTTTCACACGTGATAGGCCCTGTGCGAGTGGGGTACGTGTATTACTGGTGTTCGTGGGAAGTTTCACACGTGAAAGGGCCTGTGCGAGTGGGGTACGTGTATTAGTGGGGTTTGCAGGAAGTTTCACATGCGATAGGCCCTGTGCAAGTGGGGTACTTGCATTACTGGGGTTCGCGGGAAGTTTCACATGCGATTGGCCCTGTGCTGGTGGGGTACGTGTATCTCTGGGGTTTGCGGGAAGTTTCACATGCGATTGGCCCTGTGCGAGTGGGGTACGTGTATTACTGGGGTTTGCGGGAAGTTTCACACGCGATAGGCCCTGTGCGAGTGGGGTACGTGTATTACTGGGGTTCGCAGGAAGTTTCCCACACGATTGGCCCTGTGCGAGTGGAGTACGTGTATTACTGCGGTTCGCTGGAAGGTTCACAAGCGATTGGACCTGTGCGAGTGGGGTACATGTATTACTGGGGTTCGCAGGAAGTTTCCCACGCGATTGGCCCTGTGCGAGTGGGGTACGTGTATTACTGGGGTTCGCTGGAAGGTTCACACGCGATTGGCCTGTGCGAGTGGGGTACGTGTATTACTGGGGTTTGCAGGAAGTTTCAAACGCGGTAGGCCCTGTGCGAGTGGGATACGTGTACTACTGGAGTTCGTGGGAAGTTTCACACGCGAAAGGGCCTGTGCGAGTGGGGTACGTGTATATCTGGGGTTCGCAGGAAGTTTCACACGCGATAGGCCCTGTACGAGTGGGGTACGTGTATTACTGGGGTTCGCAGGAAGTTTCACACGTGGTTGGCCCTGTGCGAGTGGGGTACGTGTAGTACTGGGGTTTGCGGGAAGTTTCACACGCGATTGGCCCTGTGCGAGTGGGGTACGTGTATTACTGGGGTTCGCGGGAAGTTTCACACGCGATAGGCCCTGTGCGAGTGGGATATGTGTATTACTGGGGTTCGTGGGAAGTTTCACAGGCGAAAGGGCCTGTGCGAGTGGGGTACGTGTATTACTGGGGTTCGCAGGAAGTTTCACACGCGATAAACCCTGTACGAGTGGGGTACATGTATTACTGGGGTTCGCAGGAAGTTTCACACGTGGTTGGCCCTGTGCGAGTGGGGTACATGTATTATTGGGGATTGCGGGAAGTTTCACTCGCGATTGCCTTGTGCGAGTGGGGTACGTGTATTACTGGGGTTCGCGGGAAGTTTCACATGAGAAAGGGCCTGTGCGAGTGGGGTGTGTGTATTACTGAGGTTCGCAGGAAGTTTCACACGTGATTGGCACTGTGCGAGTGGGTTACGTGTATTACAGGGGTTCGCGGGAAGTTTCACACGCGATTGGCCCTGTGCGAGTGGGGTACCTGTATTACTGGGGTTCGCGGGAAGTTTCACATGCGATAGGCCCTGTGCGAGTGGGGTATGTGTATTAGTGGGGTTCGAGGGAATTTTCACACGCGATAGGCCCTGTGCGAGTGGCGTACATGTATTACTGGTGTTCGCGGGAAGTTTCACACGTGAAAGGGCCTGTGCGAGTGGGGTACGTGTATTACTGGGGTTGCAGGAAGTTTCACATGCGATTGGCCCTGTGCGGGTGGGGTACATGTATTACTGGGGTTCACGGGAAGTTTCACAAGCGATTGTCCCTGTGCGAGTGGGGTACGTGTATTACTGGGGTTCGCGGGAAGTTTCACACGCGATAGGCCCCGTGCATGTGGGGTACGTGTATTACTGGGGTTCGCAGGAAGTTTCACACGCGAAAGGGCCTGTGCGAGTGGGGTACGTGTATTACCGGGGTTTGTGGGAAGTTTCACACGCGATAGGCCCTGTGCGAGTGGGGTACATGTATTACTGGGGTTCTCAGGAAGTTTCCCACGCGATTGGCCCTGTGCGAGAGGGGTACGTGTATTACTGGGGTTCGCTGGAAGGTTCACACGCGATTGGCCCTGTGCGAGTGGGGTACGTGTATTACTGGGGTTCATGGGAAGTTTCAAACGCGAAAGGGCCTGTGCGAGTGGGGTATGTGTATTACTGGGGTTCGTGGAAAGTTTCACAAGCGAAAGGCCCTGTGCAAGTGGGGTACGTGCATTACTGGGGTTCGCGGGAAGTTTCACATGCGATTGGCCCTGTGCGAGTGGGGTACGTGTATTACTGGGGTTCGCAGGAAGTTTCCCACACGATTGGCCCTGTGCGAGTGGGGTACGTGTATTACTGGGGTTCGCTGGAAGGTTCACACGCGATTGGCCCTGTGCGGGTGGGGTACATGTATTACTGGGGTTCGCGGGAAGTTTCACACGCGATTGTCCCTGTGCGAGTGGGGTACGTGTATTACTGGGGTTCGCGGGAAGTTTCACACGCGATAGGCCCCGTGCGAGTGGGGTATGTGTATTACTGGGGTTCACGGAAAATTTCACACGCGAAAGGGCCTGTGCGAGTGGGGTCATGTATTACTAGGGTTCGTGGAAAGTTTCACACGCGATAGGCCCTGTGCCAGTGGGGTACGTGTATTACTGGGGTTCGCAGGAAGTTTCACACGCGAAAGGGCCTGTGCGAGTGGGGTACGTGTATTACTGGTGTTCACGGGAAGTTTCACACGTGAAAGGGCCTGTGCGAGTGGGGTACGTGTATTACTGGGCTTTGGGGGAAGTTTCACATGCGATTGGCCCTGTGCGAGTGGGGTACGTGTATTACTGGGGTTTGCGGAAAGTTTCACACGCGATAGGCCCTGTGCGATTCGGGTACGTGTATTACTGGGGTTCGCAGGAAGTTTCCCACACGATTGGCCCTGTGCGAGTGGGGTACGTGTATTACTGGGGTTCGCTGGAAGGTTCACACGCGATTGGCCCTGTGCGGGTGGGGTACATGTATTACTGGGGTTTGCGGGAAGTTTCACACGCGATTGTCCCTGTGCGAGTGGGGTACGTGTATTACTGGGGTTCACAGGAAGTTTCACACGCGATAGGCCCCGTGCGAGTGGGGTACGTGTATTACTGGGGTTCGCAGGAAGTTTCACACGCGAAAGGGCCTGTGCGAGTGGGGTACGTGTATTACCGGGGTTTGTGGGAAGTTTCACACGCGATAGGCCCTGTGCGAGTGGGGTACATGTATTACTGGGGTTCGCAGGAAGTTTCCCACGCGATTGGCCCTGTGCGAGTGGGGTACGTGTATTACTGGGGTTCGCTGGAAGGTTCACACGCGATTGGCCCTGTGCGAGTGGGGTACGTGTATTACTGGGGTTCATGGGAAGTTTCACACGCGAAAGGGCCTGTGCGACTGGGGTATGTGTATTACTGGGGTTCGTGGAAAGTTTCACACGCGAAAGGCCCTGTGCGAGTGGGGTACGTGTATTACTGGGGTTTGCAGGAAGTTTCACACGCGAAAGGGCCTGTGTGAGTGGGGTACATGTATTACTGGGGTTTGTGGGAAGTTGCACAAGCGATAGGCCCTGTGCGAGTGGGGTACGTGTATTACTGGGGTTTGCAGGAAGTTTCCCACGTGATTGGCCCTGTGTGAGTGGGGTACGTGTATTACTGGGGTTCGCTGGAAGTTTCACACGTGATTTGCCCTGTGCGAGTGGGGTACATGTATTACTGGGGTTCGCAGGAAGTTTCACACGCATTAGGCCCTGTGCGAGTGGGATATGTGTATTACTGGGGTTTGTGGGAAGTTTCACAGGCGAAAGTGCCTGTGCGAGTGGGGTACGTGCATTACTGGGGTTCGCGGTAAGTTTCACACGCGAAAGGGCCTGTGTGAGTGGGGTACATGTATTACTGGGGTTTTAGGCCCTGTACGAGTGGGGTATGTGTATTACTGGGGTTCGCAGGAAGTTTCACACGCGGTTGGCCCTGTGCGAGTGGGGTACATGTATTACTGGGGTTTGCGGGAAGTTTCACACGCGATTGCCCTATGCGAGTGGCGTACGTGTATTACTGGGGTTCGCGGGAAGTTTCACACGAGAAAGGGCCTGTGCGAGTGGGGTACGTGAATCACTGGGGTTCGTGGGAAGTTTCACACGCGAAAGGGCCTGTGCGAGTGGGGTATGTGTATTACTGGGGTTCGCAGGAATTTTCACACGCGATAGGCCCTGTGCGAGCGGGGTACGTGTATTACTGGTGTTCGTGGGAAGTTTCACACGTGAAAGGGCCTGTGCGAGTGGGGTACGTGTATTAGTGGGGTTTGCAGGAAGTTTCACATGCGATAGGCCCTGTGCAAGTGGGGTACGTGCATCACTGGGGTTCGCGGGAAGTTTCACATGCGATTGGCCCTGTGCGGGTGGGGTACGTGCATTACTGGGGTTTGCGGGAAGTTTCACATGCGATTGGCCCTGTGCGAGTGGGGTACGTGTATTACTGGGGTTTGCGGGAAGTTTCACACGCGATAGGCCCTGTGCGAGTGGGGTAAGTGTATTACTGGGGTTCACAGGAAGTTTCCCACACGATTGGCCCTGTGCAAGTGGGGTACGTGTATTACTGCGGTTCGCTGGAAGGTTCACACGCGATTGGCCCTGTGCGAGTGGGGTACATGTATTACTGGGGTTCGCAGGAAGTTTCCCACGCGATTGGCCCTGTGCGAGTGGGGTACGTGTATTACTTGGATTCGCTGGAAGGTTCACACGCGATTGGCCTGTGCGAGTGGGGTACGTGTATTACTGGGGTTTGCAGGAAGTTTCACACGCGGTAGGCCGTGTGCGAGTGGGATACGTGTACTGCTGGGGTTCGTGGGAAGTTTCACACGCGAAAGGGCCTGTGCGAGTGGGGTACGTGTATATCTGGGGTTCGCAGGAAGTTTCACACGCGATAGGCCCTGTACGAGTGGGGTACGTGTATTACTGGGGTTCGCAGGAAGTTTCACACGTGGTTGGCCCTGTGCGAGTGGGGTACGTGTAGTACTGGGGTTTGCGGGAAGTTTCACGCGCGATTGGCCCTGTGCGAGTGGGGTACGTGTATTACTGGGGTTCGCGGGAAGTTTCATACGCGATAGGCCCTGTGCGAGTGGGATATGTGTATTACTGGGGTTCGTGGGAAGTTTCACAGGCGAAAGGGCCTGTGCGAGTGGGGTACGTGTATTACTGGGGTTCGCAGGAAGTTTCACACGCGATAGGCCCTGTACGAGTGGGGTACGTGTATTACTGGGGTTCGCAGGAAGTTTCACACGCGGTTGGCCCTGTGCGAGTGGGTACATGTATTATTGGGGTTTGCGGGAAGTTTCACACGCGATTGCCCTGTGCGAGTGGGGTACGTGTATTACTGGGGTTCGCGGGAAGTTTCACATGAGAAAAGGCCTGTGCGAGTGGGGTGTGTGTATTACTGAGGTTCGCAGGAAGTTTCACACGTGATTGGCCCTGTGCGAGTGGGTTACGTGTATTACTGGGGTTCGCGGGAAGTTTCACACGCGATTGGCCCTGTGCGAGTGGGGTATGTGTATTACTGGGGTTCGAGGGAAGTTTCATATGCGATAGGCCCTGTGCGAGTGGGGTATGTGTATTACTGGGGTTCGTGGGAAGTTTCACACGCGAAAGGGCCTGAGCAAGTGGGGTACGTGTATTACTGGGGTTCATGGGAAGTTTCAAACGCGAAAGGGCCTGTGCGAGTGGGGTATGTGTATTACTGGGGTTCGTGGAAAGTTTCACACGCGAAAGGCCCTGTGCGAGTGGGGTACGTGTATTACTGGGGTTTGCAGGAAGTTTCACACGCGAAAGGGCCTGTGTGAGTGGGGTACATGTATTACTGGGGTTTGTGGGAAGTTGCACAAGCGATAGGCCCTGTGCGAGTGGGGTACGTGTATTACTGGGGTTTGCAGGAAGTTTCCCACGTGATTGGCCCTGTGTGAGTGGGGTACGTGTATTACTGGGGTTCACTGGAAGTTTCACACGTGATTTGCCCTGTGCGAGTGGGGTACATGTATTACTGAGGTTCGCAGGAAGTTTCACACGCATTAGGCCCTGTGCGAGTGGGATATGTGTATTACTGGGGTTTGTGGGAAGTTTCACAGGCGAAAGTGCCTGTGCGAGTGGGGTACGTGTATTACTGGGGTTCGCGGGAAGTTTCACACGCGAAAGGGCCTGTGTGAGTGGGGGACATGTATTACTGGGGTTTTAGGCCCTGTACGAGTGGTGTATGTGTATTACTGGGGTTCGCAGGAAGTTTCACACGCGGTTGGCCCTGTGCGAGTGGGGTACATGTATTACTGGGGTTTGCGGGAAGTTTCACACGCGATTGCCCTATGCGAGTGGCGTACGTGTATTACTGGGGTTCGCGGGAAGTTTCACACGAGAAAGGGCCTGTGCGAGTGGGGTACGTGTATCACTGGGGTTCGTGGGAAGTTTCACACGCGAAAGGGCCTGTGCGAGTGGGGTATGTGTATTACTGGGGTTCGCAGGAATTTTCACACGCGATAGGCCCTGTGCGAGCGGGGTACGTGTATTACTGGTGTTCGTGGGAAGTTTCACACGTGAAAGGGCCTGTGCGAGTGGGGTACGTGTATTAGTGGGGTTTGCAGGAAGTTTCACATGCGATAGGCCCTGTGCAAGTGGGGTACGTGCATCACTGGGGTTCGCGGGAAGTTTCACATGCGATTGGCCCTGTGCGGGTGGGGTACGTGTATTACTGGGGTTTGCGGGAAGTTTCACATGCGATTGGCCCTGTGCGAGTGGGGTACGTGTATTACTGGGGTTTGCGGGAAGTTTCACACGCGATAGGCCCTGTGCGAGTGGGGTACGTGTATTACTGGGGTTCACAGGAAGTTTCCCACTCGATTGGCCCTGTGCGAGTGGGGTACGTGTATTACTTGGGTTCGCTGGAAGGTTCACACGCGATTGGCCTGTGCGAGTGGGGTATGTGTATTACTGGGGTTTGCAGGAAGTTTCACACGCGGTAGGCCGTGTGCGAGTGGGATACGTGTACTGCTGGGGTTCGTGGGAAGTTTCACACGCGAAAGGGCCTGTGCGAGTGGGGTACGTGTATATCTGGGGTTCGCAGGAAGTTTCACACGCGATAGGCCCTGTACGAGTGGGGTACGTGTATTACTGGGGTTCGCAGGAAGTTTCACACGTGGTTGGCCCTGTGCGAGTGGGGTACGTGTAGTACTGGGGTTTGCGGGAAGTTTCACGCGCGATTGGCCCTGTGCGAGTGGGGTACGTGTATTACTGGGGTTCGCGGGAAGTTTCATACGCGATAGGCCCTGTGCGAGTGGGATATGTGTATTACTGGGGTTCGTGGGAAGTTTCACAGGCGAAAGGGCCTGTGCGAGTGGGGTACGTGTATTACTGGGGTTCGCAGGAAGTTTCACACGCGATAGGCCCTGTACGAGTGGGGTACGTGTATTACTGGGGTTCGCAGGAAGTTTCACACGCGGTTGGCCCTGTGCGAGTGGGGTACATGTATTATTGGGGTTTGCGGGAAGTTTCACACGCGATTGCCCTGTGCGAGTGGGGTACGTGTATTACTGGGGTTCGCGGGAAGTTTCACATGAGAAAAGGCCTGTGCGAGTGGGGTGTGTGTATTACTGAGGTTCGCAGGAAGTTTCATATGCGATAGGCCCTGTGCGAGTGGGGTATGTGTATTACTGGGGTTCGTGGGAAGTTTCACACGCGAAAGGGCCTGTGCGAGTGGGGTATGTGTATTACTGGGGTTCGAGGGAATTTTCACACGCGATAGGCCCTGTGCGAGTGGCGTACGTGTATTACTGGTGTTCGCGGGAAGTTTCACACATGAAAGGGCCTGTGCGAGTGGGGTGCGTGTATTACTGGGGTTTGCAGGAAGTTTCACATGCGATAGGCCCTGTGCAAGTGGGGTACGTGCATTACTGGGGTTCGTGGGAAGTTTCACATGCGATTGGCCCTGTGTGGGTGGGGTACGTGTATTACTGGGGTTCGCGGGAAGTTTCACATGCGATTGGCCCTGTGCGAGTGGGGTATGTGTATTACTGGGGTTCGTGGAAAGTTTCACACGCGATAGGCCCTGTGCCAGTGGGGTACATGTATTACTGGGGTTCGCAGGAAGTTTCACACGCGAAAGGGCCTGTGCGAGTGGGGTACGTGTATTACCCGGGTTTGTGGGAAGTTTCACACGCGATAGGCCCTGTGCGAGTGGGGTACGTGTATTACTGGGGTTCACAGGAAGTTTCCCATGCGATTGGCCCTGTGCGAGTGGGGTACGTGTATTACTGGGGTTCGCTGGAAGGTTCACATGCGATTGGCCCTGTGCGAGTGGGGTACGTGTATTACTGGGGTTCGTGGGAAGTTTCACACGCGATAGGCCCTGTGGCAGTGGGGTACATGTATTACTGGGGTTTGTGGTAAGTTTCACAAGCGATAGGCCCTGTCCGAGTGGGGTACGTGTATTACTGGGGTTTGCCGGAAGTTTCTCACGTGATTGGCCCTGTGCAAGTGGGGTACGTGTATTACTGGGGTTCGCTGGAAGTTTCACACACGATTGGCCATGTGCGAGTGGGGTACATGTATTACTGGGGTTCGCAGGAAGTTTCACACGCGATAGGCCCTGTGCGAGTGGGATATGTGTATTACTGGGGGTTCGTGGGAAGTTTCACAGGCGAAAGGCCCTGTGCGAGTGGGGTACGTGTATTGCTCGGGTTAGCAGGAAGTTTCACACGCGAAAGGGCCTGTGTGAGTGGGGTACATGTATTAATGGGGTTTGTGGGAAGTTGCACAAGCGATAGGCCCTGTGCGAGTGGGGTACGTGTATTACTGGGGTTTGCAGGAAGTTTCCCACGTGATTTGCCCTGTGCGAGTGGGGTACATGTATTACTGGGGTTCGCAGGAAATTTCACACGCATTAGGCCCTGTGTGAGTGGGATATGTGTATTACTGGGGTTTGTGGGAAGTTTCACAGGCGAAAGGGCCTGTGCGAGTGGGGTACGTGTATTACTGGGGTTCGTGGGAAGTTTCACACGCGAAAGGGCCTGTGTGAGTGGGGTACATGTATTACTGGGGTTTTAGGCCCTGTACGAGTGGGGTATGTGTATTACTGGGGTTCGCAGGAAGTTTCACACGCGGTTGGCCCTGTGCGAGTGGGGTACATGTATTACTGGGGTTCGTGGAAAGTTTCACACGCGATAGGCCCTGTGCCAGTGGGGTATGTGTATTACTGGGGTTCGTGGAAAGTTTCACACGCGATAGGCCCTGTGCCAGTGGGGTACATGTATTACTGGGGTTCGCAGGAAGTTTCACACGCGAAAGGGCCTGTGCGAGTGGGGTACGTGTATTACCCGGGTTTGTGGGAAGTTTCACACGCGATAGGCCCTGTGCGAGTGGGGTACGTGTATTACTGGGGTTCGCAGGAAGATTCCCATGCGATTGGCCCTGTGCGAGTGGGGTACGTGTATTACTGGGGTTCGCTGGAAGGTTCACACGCGATTGGCCCTGTGCGAGTGGGGTACGTGTATTACTGGGGTTTGTGGGAAGTTTCACACGCGATAGGCCCTGTGGCAGTGGGGTACATGTATTACTGGGGTTTGTGGTAAGTTTCACAAGCGATAGGCCCTGTCCGAGTGGGGTACGTGTATTACTGGGGTTTGCAGGAAGTTTCTCACGTGATTGGCCCTGTGCAAGTGGGGTACGTGTATTACTGGGGTTCGCTGGAAGTTTCACACACGATTGGCCATGTGCGAGTGGGGTACATGTATTACTGGGGTTCGCAGGAAGTTTCACACGCGATAGGCCCTGTGCGAGTGGGATATGTGTATTACTGGGGGTTCGTGGGAAGTTTCACAGGCGAAAGGCCCTGTGCGAGTGGGGTACGTGTCTTGCTCGGGTTAGCAGGAAGTTTCACACGCGAAAGGGCCTGTGTGAGTGGGGTACATGTATTAATGGGGTTTGTGGGAAGTTGCACAAGCGATAGGCCCTGTGCGAGTGGGGTACGTGTATTACTGGGGTTTGCAGGAAGTTTCCCACGTGATTGGCCCTGTGTGAGTGGGGTACGTGTATTACTGGGGTTCGCTGGAAGTTTCACACGTGATTTGCCCTGTGCGAGTGGGGTACATGTATTACTGGGGTTCGCAGGAAGTTTCCCACGCATTAGGCCCTGTGCGAGTGGGATATGTGTATTACTGGGGTTTGTGGGAAGTTTCACAGGCGAAAGGGCCTGTGCGAGTGGGGTACGTGTATTACTGGGGTTCGCTGGAAGTTTCACACGCGAAAGGGCCTGTGTGAGTGGGGTACATGTATTACTGGGGTTTTAGGCCCTGTACGAGTGGGGTATGTGTATTACTGGGGTTCGCAGGAAGTTTCACACGCGATAGGCCCTGTGCGAGTGGGATATGTGTATTACTGGGGGTTCGTGGGAAGTTTCACAGGCGAAAGGCCCTGTGCGAGTGGGGTACGTGTATTGCTCGGGTTAGCAGGAAGTTTCACACGCGAAAGGGCCTGTGTGAGTGGGGTACATGTATTAATGGGGTTTGTGGGAAGTTGCACAAGCGATAGGCCCTGTGCGAGTGGGGTACGTGTATTACTGGGGTTTGCAGGAAGTTTCCCACGTGATTGGCCCTGTGTGAGTGGGGTACGTGTATTACTGGGGTTCGCTGGAAGTTTCACACGTGATTTGCCCTGTGCGAGTGGGGTACATGTATTACTGGGGTTCGCAGGAAGTTTCACACGCATTAGGCCCTGTGCGAGTGGGATATGTGTATTACTGGGGTTTGTGGGAAGTTTCACATGCGAAAGGGCCCTCAGTGAGTGGGGTACATGTATTACTGGGGTTTTAGGCCCTGTACGAGTGGGGTATGTGTATTACTGGGGTTCGCAGGAAGTTTCACACGCGGTTGGCCCTGTGCGAGTGGGGTACATGTATTACTGGGGTTTGCGGGAAGTTTCACACGCGATTGCCTTATGCGAGTGGCGTACGTGTATTACTGGGGATAGCGGGAAGTTTCACACGAGAAAGGGCCTGTGCGAGTGGGGTATGTGTATCACTGGGGTTCGTGGGAAGTTTCACACGCGAAAGGGCCTGTGCGAGTGGGGTATGTGTATTACTGGGGTTCGCAGGAATTTTCACACGCGATAGGCCCTGTGCGAGTGGGGTACGTGTATTACTGGGGTTCGCTGGAGGTTTCACACGCGAAAGGGCCTGTGTGAGTGGGGTACATGTATTACTGGGGTTTTAGGCCCTGTACGAGTGGGGTACGTGTATTACTGGGGTTCGCTGGAAGTTTCACACGCGAAAGGGCCTGTGTGAGTGGGGTACATGTATTACTGGGGTTTTAGGCCCTGTACGAGTGGGGTATGTGTATTACTGGGGTTCGCAGGAAGTTTCACACGCGGTTGGCCCTGTGCGAGTGGGGTACATGTATTACTGGGGTTTGCGGGAAGTTTCACACGCGATTGCCTTATGCGAGTGGCGTACGTGTATTACTGGGGATAGCGGGAAGTTTCACACGAGAAAGGGCCTGTGCGAGTGGGGTATGTGTATCACTGGGGTTCGTGGGAAGTTTCACACGCGAAAGGGCCTGTGCGAGTGGGGTATGTGTATTACTGGGGTTCGCAGGAATTTTCACACGCGATAGGCCCTGTGCGAGTGGGGTACGTGTATTACTGGTGTTCGTGGGAAGTTTCACACGTGAAAGGGCCTGTGCGAGTGGGGTACGTGTATTAGTGGGGTTTGCAGGAAGTTTCACATGCGATAGGCCCTGTGCAAGTGGGGTACGTGCATTACTGGGGTTCGCGGGAAGTTTCACATGCGATTGGCCCTGTGCGGGTGGGGTACGTGTATTACTGGGGTTTGCGGGAAGTTTCACATGCGATTGCCCTATGCGAGTGGCGTACGTGTATTACTGGGGTTCGCGGGAAGTTTCACACGAGAAAGGGCCTGTGCAAGTGGGGTACGTGTATCACTGGGGTTCGTGGGAAGTTTCACACACGAAAGGGCCTGTGCGAGTGGGGTATGTGTATTACTGGGGTTCGCAGGAATTTTCACACGCGATAGGCCCTGTGCGAGCGGGGTACGTGTATTACTGGTGTTCGTGGGAAGTTTCACACGTGAAAGGGCCTGTGCGAGTGGGGTACGTGTATTAGTGGGGTTTGCAGGAAGTTTCACATGCGATAGGCCCTGTGCAAGTGGGGTACGTGCATTACTGGGGTTCGCGGGAAGTTTCACATGCGATTGGCCCTGTGCGGGTGGGGTACGTGTATTACTGGGGTTTGCCGGAAGTTTCACATGCGATTGGCCCTGTGCGAGTGGGGTACGTGTATTACTGGGGTTTGCGGGAAGTTTCACACGCGATAGGCCCTGTGCGAGTGGGGTACGTGTATTACTGGGGTTCACAGGAAGTTTCCCACACGATTGGCCCTGTGCAAGTGTGGTACGTGTATTACTGCGGTTCGCTGGAAGGTTCACACGCGATTGGCCCTGTGCGAGTGGGGTACATGTATTACTGGGGTTCGCAGGAAGTTTCCCACGCGATTGGCCCTGTGCGAGTGGGGTACGTGTATTACTTGGGTTCGCTGGAAGGTTCACACGCGATTGGCCTGTGCGAGTGGGGTACGTGTATTACTGGGGTTTGCAGGAAGTTTCACACGCGGTAGGCCGTGTGCGAGTGGGATACGTGTACTGCTGGGGTTCGTGGGAAGTTTCACACGCGAAAGGGCCTGTGCGAGTGGGGTACGTGTATATCTGGGGTTCGCAGGAAGTTTCACACGCGATAGGCCCTGTACGAGTGGGGTACGTGTATTACTGGGGATCGCAGGAAGTTTCACACGTGGTTGGCCCTGTGCGAGTGGGGTACGTGTAGTACTGGGGTTTGCGGGAAGTTTCACGCGCGATTGGCCCTGTGCGAGTGGGGTACGTGTATTACTGGGGTTCGCGGGAAGTTTCATACGCGATAGGCCCTGTGCGAGTGGGATATGTGTATTACTGGGGTTCGTGGGAAGTTTCACAGGCGAAAGGGCCTGTGCGAGTGGGGTACGTGTATTACTGGGGTTCGCAGGAAGTTTCACACGCGATAGGCCCTGTACGAGTGGGGTACGTGTATTACTGGGGTTCGCAGGAAGTTTCACACGCGGTTGGCGCTGTGCGAGTGGGGTACATGTATTATTGGGGTTTGCGGGAAGTTTCACACGCGATTGCCCTGTGCGAGTGGGGTACGTGTATTACTGGGGTTCGCGGGAAGTTTCACATGAGAAAAGGCCTGTGCGAGTGGGGTGTGTGTATTACTGAGGTTCGCAGGAAGTTTCACACGTGATTGGCCCTGTGCGAGTGGGTTACGTGTATTACTGGGGTTCGCGGGAAGTTTCACACGCGATTGGCCCTGTGCGAGTGGGGTATGTGTATTACTGGGGTTCGAGGGAAGTTTCATATGCGATAGGCCCTGTGCGAGTGGGGTATGTGTATTACTGGGGTTCGTGGGAAGTTTCACACGCGAAAGGGCCTGTGCGAGTGGGGTATGTGTATTACTGGGGTTCGAGGGAATTTTCACACGCGATAGGCCCTGTGCGAGTGGCGTACGTGTATTACTGGTGTTCGCGGGAAGTTTCACACATGAAAGGGCCTGTGCGAGTGGGGTACGTGTATTACTGGGGTTTGCAGGAAGTTTCACATGCGATAGGCCCTGTGCTAGTGGGGTACGTGCATTACTGGGGTTCGTGGGAAGTTTCACATGCGATTGGCCCTGTGTGGGTGGGGTACGTGTATTACTGGGGTTCGCGGGAAGTTTCACATGCGATTGGCCCTGTGCGAGTGGGGTATGTGTATTACTGGGGTTCGTGGAAAGTTTCACACGCGATAGGCCCTGTGCCAGTGGGGTACATGTATTACTGGGGTTCGCAGGAAGTTTCACACGCGAAAGGGCCTGTGCGAGTGGGGTACGTGTATTACCCGGGTTTGTGGGAAGTTTCACACGCGATAGGCCCTGTGCGAGTGGGGTACGTGTATTACTGGGGTTCACAGGAAGTTTCCCATGCGATTGGCCCTGTGCGAGTGGGGTACGTGTATTACTGGGGTTCGCTGGAAGGTTCACATGCGATTGGCCCTGTGCGAGTGGGGTACGTGTATTACTGGGGTTCGTGGGAAGTTTCACACGCGATAGGCCCTGTGGCAGTGGGGTACATGTATTACTGGGGTTTGTGGTAAGTTTCACAAGCGATAGGCCCTGTCCGAGTGGGGTACGTGTATTACTGGGGTTTGCAGGAAGTTTCTCACGTGATTGGCCCTGTGCAAGTGGGGTACGTGTATTACTGGGGTTCGCTGGAAGTTTCACACACGATTGGCCATGTGCGAGTGGGGTACATGTATTACTGGGGTTCGCAGGAAGTTTCACACGCGATAGGCCCTGTGCGAGTGGGATATGTGTATTACTGGGGGTTCGTGGGAAGTTTCACAGGCGAAAGGCCCTGTGCGAGTGGGGTACGTGTATTGCTCGGGTTAGCAGGAAGTTTCACACGCGAAAGGGCCTGTGTGAGTGGGGTACATGTATTAATGGGGTTTGTGGGAAGTTGCACAAGCGATAGGCCCTGTGCGAGTGGGGTACGTGTATTACTGGGGTTTGCAGGAAGTTTCCCACGTGATTGGCCCTGTGTGAGTGGGGTACGTGTATTACTGGAGTTCGCTGGAAGTTTCACACGTGATTTGCCCTGTGCGAGTGGCGTACATGTATTACTGGGGTTCGCAGGAAGTTTCACACGCATAAGGCCCTGTGCGAGTGGGATATGTGTATTACTGGGGTTTGTGGGAAGTTTCACAGGCGAAAGGGCCTGTGCGAGTGGGGTACGTGTATTACTGGGGTTCGTGGGAAGTTTCACACGCGAAAGGGCCTGTGTGAGTGGGGTACATGTATTACTGGGGTTTTAGGCCCTGTACGAGTGGGGTATGTGTATTACTGGGGTTCGCAGGAAGTTTCACACGCGGTTGGCCCTGTGCGAGTGGGGTACATGTATTACTGGGGTTCGTGGAAAGTTTCACACGCGATAGGCCCTGTGCCAGTGGGGTATGTGTATTACTGGGGTTCGTGGAAAGTTTCACACGCGATAGGCCCTGTGCCAGTGGGGTACATGTATTACTGGGGTTCGCAGGAAGTTTCACACGCGAAAGGGCCTGTGCGAGTGGGGTACGTGTATTACCCGGGTTTGTGGGAAGTTTCACACGCGATAGGCCCTGTGCGAGTGGGGTACGTGTATTACTGGGGTTCGCAGGAAGTTTCCCATGCGATTGGCCCTGTGCGAGTGGGGTACGTGTATTACTGGGGTTCGCTGGAAGGTTCACACGCGATTGGCCCTGTGCGAGTGGGGTACGTGTATTACTGGGGTTTGTGGGAAGTTTCACACGCGATAGGCCCTGTGGCAGTGGGGTACATGTATTACTGGGGTTTGTGGTAAGTTTCACAAGCGATAGGCCCTGTCCGAGTGGGGTACGTGTATTACTGGGGTTTGCAGGAAGTTTCTCACGTGATTGGCCCTGTGCAAGTGGGGTACGTGTATTACTGGGGTTCGCTGGAAGTTTCACACACGATTGGCCATGTGCGAGTGGGGTACATGTATTACTGGGGTTCGCAGGAAGTTTCACACGCGATAGGCCCTGTGCGAGTGGGATATGTGTATTACTGGGGGTTCGTGGGAAGTTTCACAGGCGAAAGGCCCTGTGCGAGTGGGGTACGTGTCTTGCTCGGGTTAGCAGGAAGTTTCACACGCGAAAGGGCCTGTGTGAGTGGGGTACATGTATTAATGGGGTTTGTGGGAAGTTGCACAAGCGATAGGCCCTGTGCGAGTGGGGTACGTGTATTACTGGGGTTTGCAGGAAGTTTCCCACGTGATTGGCCCTGTGTGAGTGGGGTACGTGTATTACTGGGGTTCGCTGGAAGTTTCACACGTGATTTGCCCTGTGCGAGTGGGGTACATGTATTACTGGGGTTCGCAGGAAGTTTCCCACGCATTAGGCCCTGTGCGAGTGGGATATGTGTATTACTGGGGTTTGTGGGAAGTTTCACAGGCGAAAGGGCCTGTGCGAGTGGGGTACGTGTATTACTGGGGTTCGCTGGAAGTTTCACACGCGAAAGGGCCTGTGTGAGTGGGGTACATGTATTACTGGGGTTTTAGGCCCTGTACGAGTGGGGTATGTGTATTACTGGGGTTCGCAGGAAGTTTCACACGCGATAGGCCCTGTGCGAGTGGGATATGTGTATTACTGGGGGTTCGTGGGAAGTTTCACAGGCGAAAGGCCCTGTGCGAGTGGGGTACGTGTATTGCTCGGGTTAGCAGGAAGTTTCACACGCGAAAGGGCCTGTGTGAGTGGGGTACATGTATTAATGGGGTTTGTGGGAAGTTGCACAAGCGATAGGCCCTGTGCGAGTGGGGTACGTGTATTACTGGGGTTTGCAGGAAGTTTCCCACGTGATTGGCCCTGTGTGAGTGGGGTACGTGTATTACTGGGGTTCGCTGGAAGTTTCACACGTGATTTGCCCTGTGCGAGTGGGGTACATGTATTACTGGGGTTCGCAGGAAGTTTCACACGCATTAGGCCCTGTGCGAGTGGGATATGTGTATTACTGGGGTTTGTGGGAAGTTTCACAGGCGAAAGGGCCTGTGCGAGTGGGGTACGTGTATTACTGGGGTTCGCTGGAAGTTTCACACGCGAAAGGGCCTGTGTGAGTGGGGTACATGTATTACTGGGGTTTTAGGCCCTGTACGAGTGGGGTATGTGTATTACTGGGGTTCGCAGGAAGTTTCACACGCGGTTGGCCCTGTGCGAGTGGGGTACATGTATTACTGGGGTTTGCGGGAAGTTTCACACGCGATTGCCTTATGCGAGTGGCGTACGTGTATTACTGGGGATAGCGGGAAGTTTCACACGAGAAAGGGCCTGTGCGAGTGGGGTACGTGTATCACTGGGGTTCGTGGGAAGTTTCACACGCGAAAGGGCCTGTGCGAGTGGGGTATGTGTATTACTGGGGTTCGCAGGAATTTTCACACGCGATAGGCCCTGTGCGAGTGGGGTACGTGTATTACTGGTGTTCGTGGGAAGTTTCACACGTGAAAGGGCCTGTGCGAGTGGGGTACGTGTATTAGTGGGGTTTGCAGGAAGTTTCACATGCGATAGGCCCTGTGCAAGTGGGGTACGTGCATTACTGGGGTTCGCGGGAAGTTTCACATGCGATTGGCCCTGTGCGGGTGGGGTACGTGTATTACTGGGGTTTGCGGGAAGTTTCACATGCGATTGGCCCTGTGCGAGTGGGGTACGTGTATTACTGGGGTTTGCGGGAAGTTTCACACGCGATAGGCCCTGTGCGAGTGGGGTACGTGTATTACTGGGGTTCACAGGAAGTTTCCCACACGATTGGCCCTGTGCAAGTGGGGTACGTGTATTACTGCGGTTCGCTGGAAGGTTCACACGCGATTGGCCCTGTGCGAGTGGGGTACATGTATTACTGGGGTTCGCAGGAAGTTTCCCACGCGATTGGCCCTGTGCGAGTGGGGTACGTGTATTACTTGGGTTCGCTGGAAGGTTCACACGCGATTGGCCTGTGCGAGTGGGGTACGTGTATTACTGGGGTTTGCAGGAAGTTTCACACGCGGTAGGCCCTGTGCGAGTGGGATACGTGTACTGCTGGGGTTCGTGGGAAGTTTCACACGCGAAAGGGCCTGTGCGAGTGGGGTACGTGTATATCTGGGGTTCGCAGGAAGTTTCACACGCGATAGGCCCTGTACGAGTGGGGTACGTGTATTACTGGGGTTCGCAGGAAGTTTCACACGTGGTTGGCCCTGTGCGAGTGGGGTACGTGTAGTACTGGGGTTTGCGGGAAGTTTCACACGCGATAGGCCCTGTGCGAGTGGGATATGTGTATTACTGGGGTTCGTGGGAAGTTTCACAGGCGAAAGGGCCTGTGCGAGTGGGGTACGTGTATTACTGGGGTTCGCAGGAAGTTTCACACGCGATAGGCCCTGTACGAGTGGGGTACGTGTATTACTGGGGTTCGCAGGAAGTTTCACACGCGGTTGGCCCTGTGCGAGTGGGGTACATGTATTATTGGGGTTTGCGGGAAGTTTCACACGCGATTGCCCTGTGCGAGTGGGGTACGTGTATTACTGGGGTTCGCGGGAAGTTTCACATGAGAAAAGGCCTGTGCGAGTGGGGTGTGTGTATTACTGAAGTTCGCAGGAAGTTTCACACGTGATTGGCCCTGTGCGAGTGGGTTACGTGTATTACTGGAGTTCGCGGGAAGTTTCACACGCGATTGGCCCTGTGCGAGTGGGGTATGTGTATTACTGGGGTTCGCGGGAAGTTTCATATGCGATAGGCCCTGTGCGAGTGGGGTATGTGTATTACTGGGGTTCGTGGGAAGTTTCACACGCGAAAGGGCCTGTGCGAGTGGGGTATGTGTATTACTGGGGTTCGAGGGAATTTTCACACGCGATAGGCCCTGTGCGAGTGGCGTACGTGTATTACTGGTGTTCGCGGGAAGTTTCACACATGAAAGGGCCTGTGCGAGTGGGGTACGTGTATTACTGGGGTTTGCAGGAAGTTTCACATGCGATAGGCCCTGTGCAAGTGGGGTACGTGCATTACTGGGGTTCGTGGGAAGTTTCACATGCGATTGGCCCTGTGTGGGTGGGGTACGTGTATTACTGGGGTTCGCGGGAAGTTTCACATGCGATTGGCCCTGTGCGAGTGGGGTATGTGTATTACTGGGGTTCGTGGAAAGTTTCACACGCGATAGGCCCTGTGCCAGTGGGGTACATGTATTACTGGGGTTCGCAGGAAGTTTCACACGCGAAAGGGCCTGTGCGAGTGGGGTACGTGTATTACCCGGGTTTGTGGGAAGTTTCACACGCGATAGGCCCTGTGCGAGTGGGGTACGTGTATTACTGGGGTTCGCAGGAAGTTTCCCATGCGATTGGCCCTGTGCGAGTGGGGTACGTGTATTACTGGGGTTCGCTGGAAGGTTCACACGCGATTGGCCCTGTGCGAGTGGTGTACGTGTATTACTGGGGTTCGTGGGAAGTTTCACACGCGATAGGCCCTGTGCCAGTGGGGTACATGTATTACTGGGGTTTGTGGTAAGTTTCACAAGCGATAGGCCCTGTCCGAGTGGGGTACGTGTATTACTGGGGTTTGCAGGAAGTTTCCCACGTGATTGGCCCTGTGCAAGTGGGGTACGTGTATTACTGGGGTTCGCTGGAAGTTTCACACACGATTGGCCATGTGCGAGTGGGGTACATGTATTACTGGGGTTCGCAGGAAGTTTCACACGCGATAGGCCCTGTGCGAGTGGGATATGTGTATTACTGGGGGTTCGTGGGAAGTTTCACAGGCGAAAGGGCCTGTGCGAGTGGGGTACGTGTATTACCCGGGTTTGTGGGAAGTTTCACACGCGATAGGCCCTGTGCGAGTGGGGTATGTGTATTACTGGGGTTCGCAGGAAGTTTCCCATGCGATTGGCCCTGTGCGAGTGGGGTACGTGTATTACTGGGGTTCGCTGGAAGGTTCACACGCGATTGGCCCTGTGCGAGTGGGGTACGTGTATTACTGGGGTTCGTGGGAAGTTTCACACGCGATAGGCCCTGTGCGAGTGGGATATGTGTATTACTGGGGTTCGTGGGAAGTTTCACAGGCGAAAGGGCCTGTGCGAGTGGGGTACGTGTATTACTGGGGTTCGCAGGAAGTTTCACACGCGATAAGCCCTGTACGAGTGGGGTACGTGTATTACTGGGGTTCGCAGGAAGTTTCCCACGCGGTTGGCCCTGTGCGAGTGGGGTACATGTATTATTGGGGTTTGCGGGAAGTTTCACACGCGATTGCCCTGTGCGAGTGGGGTACGTGTATTACTGGGGTTCGCGGGAAGTTTCACATGAGAAAAGGCCTGTGCGAGTAGGGTGTGTGTATTACTGAGGTTCGCAGGAAGTTTCACACGTGATTGGCCCTGTGCGAGTGGGTTACGTGTATTACTGGGGTTCGCGGGAAGTTTCACACGCGATTGGCCCTGTGCGAGTGGGGTATGTGTATTACTGTGGTTCGCGGGAAGTTTCATATGCGATAGGCCCTGTGCGAGTGGGGTATGTGTATTACTGGGGTTCGTGGGAAGTTTCACACGCGAAAGGGCCTGTGCGAGTGGGGTATGTGTATTACTGGGGTTCGAGGGAATTTTCACACGCGATAGGCCCTGTGCGAGTGGCGTACGTGTATTACTGGTGTTCGCGCGAAGTTTCACACATGAAAGGGCCTGTGCGAGTGGGGTACGTGTATTACTGGGGTTTGCAGGAAGTTTCACATGCGATAGGCCCTGTGCAAGTGGGGTACGTGCATTACTGGGGTTCGTGGGAAGTTTCACATGCGATTGGCCCTGTGTGGGTGGAGTACGTGTATTACTGGGGTTCGCGGGAAGTTTCACATGCGATTGGCCCTGTGCGAGTGTGGTATGTGTATTACTGGGGTTCGTGGAAAGTTTCACACGCGATAGGCCCTGTGACAGTGGGGTACATGTATTACTGGGGTTCGCAGGAAGTTTCACACACGAAAGGGCCTGTGCGAGTGGGGTACGTGTATTACCCGGGTTTGTGGGAAGTTTCACACGCGATAGGCCCTGTGCGAGTTGGGTACGTGTATTACTGGGGTTCGCAGGAAGTTTCCCATGCGATTGGCCCTGTGCGAGTGGGGTACGTGTATTACTGGGGTTCGCTGGAAGGTTCACACGCGATTGGCCCTGTGCGAGTGGGGTACGTGTATTACTGGGGTTCGTGGGAAGTTTCACACGCGATAGGCCCTGTGCCAGTGGGGTACATGTATTACTGGGGTTTGTGGTAAGTTTCACAAGCGATAGGCCCTGTCCGAGTGGGGTACGTGTATTACTGGGGTTTGCAGGAAGTTTCCCACGTGATTGGCCCTGTGCAAGTGGGGTACGTGTATTACTGGGGTTCGCTGGAAGTTTCACACACGATTGGCCATGTGCGAGTGGGGTACATGTATTACTGGGGTTCGCAGGAAGTTTCACACGCGATAGGCCCTGTGCGAGTGGGATATGTGTATTACTGGGGGTTTGTGGGAAGTTTCACAGGCGAAAGGGCCTGTGCGAGTGGGGTACGTGTATTGCTCGGGTTAGCAGGAAGTTTCACACGCGATAGGCCCTGTACAAGTGGGGTACATGTATTACTGGGGTTCGCAGGAAGTTTCACACGCGGTTGGCCCTGTGCGAGTGGGGTACGTGTATTACTGGGGTTCGTGGGAAGTTTCACACGCGAAAGGCCCTGTGCGAGTGGCGTACGTGTATTACTGGTGTTCGCGGGAAGTTTCACACGTGAAAGGGCCTGTGCGAGTGGGGTACGTGTATTACTCGGGTTTGCAGGAAGTTTCACATGCGATAGGCCCTGTGCAAGTGGGGTACGTGCATTACTGGGGTTCGTGGGAAGTTTCACATGCGATTGGCCCTGTGTGGGTGGGGTACGTGTATTACTGGGGTTCGCGGGAAGTTTCACATGCGATTGACCCTGTGCGAGTGGGGTATGTGTATTACTGGGGTTCGTGGAAAGTTTCACACGCGATAGGCCCTGTGCCAGTGGGGTACATGTATTACTGGGGTTCGCAGGAAGTTTCACACGCGAAAGGGCCTGTGCGAGTGGGGTACGTGTATTACCCGGGTTTGTGGGAAGTTTCACACGAGATAGGCCCTGTGCGAGTGGGGTACGTGTATTACTGGGGTTCGCAGGAAGTTTCCCATGCGATTGGCCCTGTGCGAGTGGGGTACTTGTATTACTGGGGTTCGCTGGAAGGTTCACACGCGATTGGCCCTGTGCGAGTGGGGTACGTGTATTACTGGGGTTCGTGGGAAGTTTCACACGCGATAGGCCCTGTGCCAGTGGGGTACATGTATTACTGGGGTTTGTGGTAAGTTTCACAAGCGATAGGCCCTGTCCGAGTGGGGTACGTGTATTACTGGGGTTTGCAGGAAGTTTCCCACGTGATTGGCCCTGTGCTTGTGGGGTACGTGTATTACTGGGGTTCGCTGGAAGTTTCACACAGGATTCGCCATGTGCGAGTGGGGTACATGTATTACTGGGGTTCGCAGGAAGTTTCACACGCGATAGGCCCTGTGCGAGTGGGATATGTGTATTACTGGGGGTTTGTGGGAAGTTTCACAGGCGAAAGGGCCTGTGCGAGTGGGGTACGTGTATTGCTGGGGTTCCCAGGAAGTTTCACACGCGATAGGACCTGTACAAGTGGGGTACGTGTATTACTGGGGTTCGCAGGAAGTTTCACACGCGGTTGGCCCTGTGCGAGTGGGGTACATGTATTACTGGGGTTTGCGGGAAGTTTCACACGCGATTGCCCTGTGCGAGTGGGATACGTGTATTACTGGGGTTCGTTCGAAGTTTCACATGCGAAAGGCCCTGTGCGAGTGGGGTACGTGTATTACTGGTGTTCGCGGGAAGTTTCACACGTGAAAGGGCCTGTGTGAGTGGGGTACGTGTATTACTGGGGTTTGCAGGAAGTTTCACATGTGATAGGCCCTGTGCAAGTGGGGTACGTGCATTACTGGGGTTTGCTGGAAGTTTCATATGCGATTGGCCCTGTGCGGGTGGGGTACGTGTATTACTGGGGTTCGCGGGAAGTTTCACACGCGATTGGCCCTGTGCGAGTTGGGTACGTGTATTACTGGGGTACGCGGGAAGTTTCACACGCGATAGGCCCTGTGCGAGTGGGGTACGTGTATTACTGGGGTTCACAGGAAGTTTCCCACACGATTGGCCCTGTGCAAGTGGGGTACGTGTATTACTGCGGTTCGCTGGAAGGTTCACACGCGATTGGCCCTGTGCGAGTGGGGTACATGTATTACTGGGGTTCGCAGGAAGTTTCCCACGCGATTGGCCCTGTGCGAGTGGGGTACGTGTATTACTTGGGTTCGCTGGAAGGTTCACACGCGATTGGCCTGTGCGAGTGGGGTACGTGTATTACTGGGGTTTGCAGGAAGTTATACACGCGGTAGGCCCTGTGCGAGTGGGATACGTGTACTGCTGGGGTTCGTGGGAAGTTTCACACGCGAAAGGGCCTGTGCGAGTGGGGTACGTGTATATCTGGGGTTCGCAGGAAGTTTCACACGCGATAGGCCCTGTACGAGTGGGGTACGTGTATTACTGGGGTTCGCAGGAAGTTTCACAAGCGATAGGCCCTGTCCGAGTGGGGCACGTGTATTACTGGGGTTTGCAGGAAGTTTCCCACGTGATTGGCCCTGTGCAAGTGGGGTACGTGTATTACTGGGGTTCGCTGGAAGTTTCACACACGATTGGCCATGTGCGAGTGGGGTACATGTATTACTGGGGTTCGCAGGAAGTTTCACACGCGATAGGCCCTGTGCGAGTGGGATATGTGTATTACTGGGGGTTTGTGGGAAGTTTCACAGGCGAAAGGGCCTGTGCGAGTGGGGTACGTGTATTGCTCGGGTTAGCAGGAAGTTTCACACGCGATAGGCCCTGTACAAGTGGGGTACATGTATTACTGGGGTTCGCAGGAAGTTTCACACGCGGTTGGCCCTGTGCGAGTGGGGTACGTGTATTACTGGGGTTCGTGGGAAGTTTCACACGCGAAAGGCCCTGTGCGAGTGGCGTACGTGTATTACTGGTGTTCGCGGGAAGTTTCACACGTGAAAGGGCCTGTGCGAGTGGGGTACGTGTATTACTCGGGTTTGCAGGAAGTTTCACATGCGATAGGCCCTGTGCAAGTGGGGTACGTGCATTACTGGGGTTCGTGGGAAGTTTCACATGCGATTGGCCCTGTGTGGGTGGGGTACGTGTATTACTGGGGTTCGCGGGAAGTTTCACATGCGATTGACCCTGTGCGAGTGGGGTATGTGTATTACTGGGGTTCGTGGAAAGTTTCACACGCGATAGGCCCTGTGCCAGTGGGGTACATGTATTACTGGGGTTCGCAGGAAGTTTCACACGCGAAAGGGCCTGTGCGAGTGGGGTACGTGTATTACCCGGGTTTGTGGGAAGTTTCACACGAGATAGGCCCTGTGCGAGTGGGGTACGTGTATTACTGGGGTTCGCAGGAAGTTTCCCATGCGATTGGCCCTGTGCGAGTGGGGTACTTGTATTACTGGGGTTCGCTGGAAGGTTCACACGCGATTGGCCCTGTGCGAGTGGGGTACGTGTATTACTGGGGTTCGTGGGAAGTTTCACACGCGATAGGCCCTGTGTCAGTGGGGTACATGTATTACTGGGGTTTGTGGTAAGTTTCACAAGCGATAGGCCCTGTCCGAGTGGGGTACGTGTATTACTGGGGTTTGCAGGAAGTTTCCCACGTGATTGGCCCTGTGCGAGTGGGGTACGTGTATTACTGGGGTTCGCTGGAAGTTTCACACACGATTCGCCATGTGCGAGTGGGGTACATGTATTACTGGGGTTCGCAGGAAGTTTCACACGCGATAGGCCCTGTGCGAGTGGGATATGTGTATTACTGGGGGTTTGTGGGAAGTTTCACAGGCGAAAGGGCCTGTGCGAGTGGGGTACGTGTATTGCTGGGGTTCCCAGGAAGTTTCACACGCGATAGGACCTGTACAAGTGGGGTACGTGTATTACTGGGGTTCGCAGGAAGTTTCACACGCGGTTGTCCCTGTGCGAGTGGGGTACATGTATTACTGGGGTTTGCGGGAAGTTTCACACGCGATTGCCCTGTGCGAGTGGGATACGTGTATTACTGGGGTTCGTTCGAAGTTTCACATGCGAAAGGCCCTGTGCGAGTGGGGTACGTGTATTACTGGTGTTCGCGGGAAGTTTCACACGTGAAAGGGCCTGTGTGAGTGGGGTACGTGTATTACTGGGGTTTGCAGGAAGTTTCACATGTGATAGGCCCTGTGCAAGTGGGGTACGTGCATTACTGGGGTTTGCTGGAAGTTTCATATGCGATTGGCCCTGTGCGGGTGGGGTACGTGTATTACTGGGGTTCGCGGGAAGTTTCACACGCGATTGGCCCTGTGCGAGTTGGGTACGTGTATTACTGGGGTACGCGGGAAGTTTCACACGCGATAGGCCCTGTGCGAGTGGGGTACGTGTATTACTGGGGTTCACAGGAAGTTTCCCACACGATTGGCCCTGTGCAAGTGGGGTACGTGTATTACTGCGGTTCGCTGGAAGGTTCACACGCGATTGGCCCTGTGCGAGTGGGGTACGTGTATTACTTGGGTTCGCTGGAAGGTTCACACGCGATTGGCCTGTGCGAGTGGGGTACGTGTATTACTGGGGTTTGCAGGAAGTTTCACACGCGGTAGGCCCTGTGCGAGTGGGATACGTGTACTGCTGGGGTTCGTGGGAAGTTTCACACGCGAAAGGGCCTGTGCGAGTGGGGTACGTGTATATCTGGGGTTCGCAGGAAGTTTCACACGCGATAGGCCCTGTACGAGTGGGGTACGTGTATTACTGGGGTTCGCAGGAAGTTTCACACGTGGTTGGCCCTGTGCGAGTGGGGTACGTGTAGTACTGGGGTTTGCGGGAAGTTTCACGCGCGATTGGCCCTGTGCGAGTGGGGTACGTGTATTACTGGGGTTCGCGGGAAGTTTCACACGCGATAGGCCCTGTGCGAGTGGGATATGTGTATTACTGGGGTTCGTGGGAAGTTTCACAGGCGAAAGGGCCTGTGCGAGTGGGGTACGTGTATTACTGGGGTTCGCAGGAAGTTTCACACGCGATAGGCCCTGTACGAGTGGGGTACGTGTATTACTGGGGTTCGCAGGAAGTTTCACACGCGGTTGGCCCTGTGCGAGTGGGGTACATGTATTATTGGGGTTTGCGGGAAGTTTCACACGCGATTGCCCTGTGCGAGTGGGGTACGTGTATTACTGGGGTTTGCGGGAAGTTTCACATGAGAAAAGGCCTGTGCGAGTGGGGTGTGTGTATTACTGAGGTTCGCAGGAAGTTTCACACGTGATTGGCCCTGTGCGAGTGGGTTACGTGTATTACTGGAGTTCGCGGGAAGTTTCACACGCGATTGGCCCTGTGCGAGTGGGGTATGTGTATTACTGGGGTTCGCGGGAAGTTTCATATGCGATAGGCCCTGTGCGAGTGGGGTATGTGTATTACTGGGGTTCGTGGGAAGTTTCACACGCGAAAGGGCTTGTGCGAGTGGGGTATGTGTATTACTGGGGTTCGAGGGAATTTTCACACGCGATAGGCCCTGTGCGAGTGGCGTACGTGTATTACTGGTGTTCGCGGGAAGTTTCACACATGAAAGGGCCTGTGCGAGTGGGGTACGTGTATTACTGGGGTTTGCCGGAAGTTTCACATGCGATAGGCCCTGTGCAAGTGGGGTACGTGCATTACTGGGGTTCGTGGGAAGTTTCACATGCGATTGGCCCTGTGTGGGTGGGGTACGTGTATTACTGGGGTTCGCGGGAAGTTTCACATGCGATTGGCCCTGTGCGAGTGGGGTATGTGTATTACTGGGGTTCGTGGAAAGTTTCACACGCGATAGGCCCTGTGCCAGTGGGGTACATGTATTACTGGGGTTCGCAGGAAGTTTCACACGCGAAAGGGCCTGTGCGAGTGGGGTACGTGTATTACCCGGGTTTGTGGGAAGTTTCACACGCGATAGGCCCTGTGCGAGTGGGGTACGTGTATTACTGGGGTTCGCAGGAAGTTTCCCATGCGATTGGCCCTGTGCGAGTGGGGTACGTGTATTACTGGGGTTCGCTGGAAGGTTCACACGCGATTGGCCCTGTGCGAGTGGGGTACGTGTATTACTGGGGTTCGTGGGAAGTTTCACACGCGATAGGCCCTGTGCCAGTGGGGTACATGTATTACTGGGGTTTGTGGTAAGTTTCACAAGCGATAGGCCCTGTCCGAGTGGGGTACGTGTATTACTGGGGTTTGCGGGAAGTTTCCCACGTGATTGGCCCTGTGCAAGTGGGGTACGTGTATTACTGGGGTTCGCTGGAAGTTTCACACACGATTGGCCATGTGCGAGTGGGGTACATGTATTACTGGGGTTCGCAGGAAGTTTCACACGCGATAGGCCCTGTGCGAGTGGGATATGTGTATTACTGGGGGTTCGTGGGAAGTTTCACAGGCGAAAGGGCCTGTGCGAGTGGGGTACGTGTATTACCCGGGTTTGTGGGAAGTTTCACACGCGATAGGCCCTGTGCGAGTGGGGTACGTGTATTACTGGGGTTCGCAGGAAGTTTCCCATGCGATTGGCCCTGTGCGAGTGGGGTACGTGTATTACTGGGGTTCGCTGGAAGGTTCACACGCGATTGGCCCTGTGCGAGTTGGGTACGTGTATTACTGGGGTTCGTGGGAAGTTTCACACGCGATAGGCCCTGTGCGAGTGGGATATGTGTATTACTGGGGTTTGTGGGAAGTTTCACAGGCGAAAGGGCCTGTGCGAGTGGGGTACGTGTATTACTGGGGTTCGCAGGAAGTTTCACACGCGATAGGCCCTGTACGAGTGGGGTACGTGTATTACTGGGGTTCGCAGGAAGTTTCCCACGCGGTTGGCCCTGTGCGAGTGGGGTACATGTATTAATGGGGTTTGCGGGAAGTTTCACACGCGATTGCCCTGTGCGAGTGCGGTACGTGTATTACTGGGGTTCGCAGAAAGTTTCACACGCGATGGGCCCTGTGCCGTTGGGGTAAGTGTATTACTGGGGTTCGCGGGAAGTTTCACACGCGATTGGCCCTGTGTGAGTGGGGTACGTGTATTACTGGGGTTTGCAGGAAGTTTCACACGCGATTGGCCCTGTGCGAGTGGGGTACGTGTATTACTGGGGTTCACGGGAAGTTTCATATGCGATAGGCCCTGTGCGAGTGGGGTATGTGTATTACTGGGGTTCGTGGGAAGTTTCACACGCGAAAGGGCCTGTGCGAGTGGGGTACGTTTATTACTGGGGTTTGCTGGAAGTTTCACACGCGACAGGCCCTGTGCGAGTGGGTTACATGTATTACTGGGGTTCGCGGGAAGTTTCAAACGCGAAAGGGCCTGTGCGGGTGGGGTATGTGCATTACTGGGGTTTGCGGGAAGTTTCACACTCGACAGGCCCAGTGCGAGTGGGGTACGTGTATTACAGGTGTTCGCAGGAAGTTTCACACGCGATTGGCCCTGTGTGAGTGGGGTACGTGTATTACTTGGGTTCGTGGGAAGTTTCACACGCGATTGGCCCTGTGCGAGTGGGGTACGTGTATTACTGGGGTTCACGGGAAGTTTCACACGCGAAAGGGCCTGTGCGAGTGGGGTACGTGTATTCCTGGGGTTCGTGGGAAGTTTCACATGCGATAGGCCCTGTGCGAGTGGGGTACGTGTATTACTTGGGTTTGCGGGAAGTTTCACACGTGAAAGGGCCTGTGCGAGAGGGGTACGTGTATTACTGGGGTTCGTGGGAAGTTTCACACGCGAAAGGGCCTGTGCGAGTGGGGTACGTGTATTACTGGGGTTCATGGGAAGTTTCACACGTGATTGGCCCTGTGCTAGTGGGGTACGTGCATTACTGGGGTTCGCTGCAAGTTTCACACGCGATTGGCCCTGAGCGAGTTGGGTACGTGTATTACTGGGGTTCGCAGGAAGTTTCACACGCGATGGGCCCTGTGCCGTTGGGGTACGTGTATTACTGGGGTTCGCGGGAAGTTTCACACGCGAAAGGGCCTGTGAGAGTGGGGTACGTGTATTACTGGGGTTTGTGGGAAGTTTCACACACGATAGGCCCTGTGCGAGTGGGGTACGTGTATTACTGGGGTTACGCGGGAATTTTACACGCGAAAGGGCCTGTGCGAGTGTGGTACGTGTATTACTGGGGTTCGCGGGAAGTTTCACACTGAAAGGGCCTGTGCGAGTGGGGTGCTTGTATTACTGGGGTTCGCGGAACGTTTCACATGCGATAGGCCCTGTGCGAGTGGGGTACGTGTATTACTGGGGTTCGCAGGAATTTTCACACACGAAAGGGCCTGTGCGAGTGGGGTACGTGTATTACTGGGGTTCGCAGGATATTTCACATGCGATAGGCCCTGTGCGAGTGGGTTACGTGTATTACTGGGGTTCGCGGGAAGTTTCACACGTGATTGGCCCTGCGCGGGTGGGGTACGTGTATTACTGGGGTTCATGGGAAGTTTCACATGCGAAAGGGCCTGTGAGAGTGGGGTACGTGTATTACTGGGGTTTGTGGGAAGTTTCACACACGATAGGCCCTGTGCGAGTGGGGTACGTGTATTACTGGGGTTCGCGGGAATTTTACACGCGAAAGGGCCTGTGCGAGTGGGGTACGTGTATTACTGGGGTTCGCGGGAAGTTTCACACTGAAAGGGCCTGTGCGAGTGGGGTGCGTGTATTACTGGGGTTCGCGGAACGTTTCACATGCGATAGGCCCTGTGCGAGTGGGGTACGTGTATTACTGGGGTTCGCTGGAATTTTCACACACGAAAGGGCCTGTGCGAGTGGGGTACGTGTATTACTGGGGTTCGCAGGATATTTCACATGCGATAGGCCCTGTGCGAGTGGGGTACGTGTATTACTGGGGTTCGCGGGAAGTTTCACACGTGATTGGCCCTGTGCGGGTGGGGTACGTGTATTACTGGGGTTCGCGGGAAGTTTCACACGCGAAAGGGCCTGTGCGAGTGGGGTATGTGCATTACTGGGGTTTGCGGGAAGTTTCACACGCGACAGGCCCTGTGCGAGTGGGGTGCGTGTATTACAGGTGTTCGCAGGAAGTTTCACACGCGATAGGCCCTGTGCGAGTGGGGTACGTGTATTAATTGGGTTTGCGGGAAGTTGCACACGTGAAAGGGCCTGTGCGAGTGGGGTACGTGTATTACTGGGGTTCGTGGGAAGTTTCACACGCAAAAAGGCCTGTGCGAGTGGGGTACGTGTATTACTGGGGTTCATGGCAAGTTTCACACGCGATTGGCCCTATGCGAGTGGGGTACGTGTATTACTGGGGTTCGCAGGAAGTTTCACACGCGATGGGCCCTGTGCCGTTGGGGTACGTGTATTACTGGGGTTCGCGGGAAGTTTCACACGCGATTGGCCCTGTGTGAGTGGGGTACGTGTATTACTGGGGTTCGCGGGAAGTTTCACACGCGATTGGCCCTGTGCGAGTGGGGTACGTGTATTACTGGGGTTCACGGGAAGTTTCACACGCGAAAGGGCCTGTGCGAGTGGGGTACGCGTATTACTGGGGTTTGTGGGAAGTTTCACACACGATAGGCCCTGTGCGAGTGGGGTACGTGTATTACTGGGGTTCGTGGGAATTTTACACGCGAAAGGGCCTGTGCGAGTGGGGTACGTGTATTACTGGGGTTCGCGGGAAGTTTCACACTGAAAGGGCCTGTGCGAGTGGGGTACGTGTATTACTGGGGTTCGCGGAACGTTTCACATGCGATAGGCCCTGTGCGAGTGGGGTACGTGTATTACTGGGGTTCGCGGGAATTTTCACACGCGAAAGGGCCTGTGCGAGTGGGGTACGTGTATTACTGGGGTTCGCAGGATGTTTCACATGCGATAGGCCCTGTGCGAGTGGGGTACGTGTATTACTGGGGTTCGCGGGAAGTTTCACACGCGATTGGCCCTGTGCGGGTGGGGTACGTGTATTACTGGGGTTCGCGGGAAGTTTCACAGGTGATTGGCCCTGTGCGAGTGGGGTACGTGTATTACTGGGGTTCGCGGGAAGTTTCACACACGATAGGCCCTGTGCGAGTGGGGTACATGTATTACTGGGGTTCGCGGAAAGTTTCACATGCGATAGGCCCTGTGCGAGTGGGGTACGTGTATTACTGGGGTTCGTGGGAAGTTTCACACGCGAAAGGGCCTGTGCGAGTGGGGTACGTGTATTGCTGGGGTTTGCGGGAAGTTTCACACGCGACAGGCCCTGTGCGAGTGGGTTACATGTATTACTGGGGTTCGCGGGAAGTTTCACACGCGAAAGGGCCTGTGCGAGTGGGGTATGTGCATTACTGGGGTTTGCGGGAAGATTCACACTCGACAGGCCCAGTGCGAGTGGGGTACGTGTAATACAGGTGTTCGCAGGAAGTTTCACACGCGATTGGCCCTGTGTGAGTGGGGTACGTGTATTACTGGGGTTCGTGGGAAGTTTCACACGTGATTGGCCCTGTGCGAGTGGGGTACGTGTATTACTGGGGTTCACGGGAAGTTTCACACGCGAAAGGGCCTGTGCGAGTGGGGTACTTGTATTACTGAGGTTTGTGGGAAGTTTCACACACGATAGGCCCTGTGCGAGTGGGGTATGTGTATTATTGGGCTTCGTGGGAAGTTTCACACTTGAAAGAGCCTGTGCGAGTGGGTACGTGTATTACTGGGGTTCGCAGGAAGTTTCACACGCGAAAGGGCCTGTGCGAGTGGGGTACGTGTATTCCTGGGGTTCGTGGGAAGTTTCACATGCGATAGGCCCTGTGCGAGTGGGGTACGTGTATTACTTGGGTTTGCAGGAAGTTTCACACGTGAAAGGTCCTGTGCGAGAGGGGTACGTGTATTACTGGGGTTCGTGGGAAGTTTCACACGCGAAATGGCCTGTGCGAGTGGGGTACGTGTATTACTGGGGTTCATGGGAAGTTTCACACGTGATTGGCCCTGTGCTAGTGGGTTACGTGCATTACTGGGGATCGCTGCAAGTTTCACACGCGATTGGCCCTGTGCGAGTGGGGTACGTGTATTACTGGGGTTCGCAGGAAGTTTCACACGCGATGGGCCCTGTGCCGTTGGGGTAAGTGTATTACTGGGGTTCGCGGGAAGTTTCACACGCGATTGGCCCTGTGTGAGTGGGGTACGTGTATTACTGGGGTTTGCAGGAAGTTTCACACGCGATTGGCCCTGTGCGAGTGGGGTACGTGTATTACTGGGGTTCACGGGAAGTTTCACACGCGAAAGGACCTGTGCGAGTGGGGTACGTGTATTACTGGGGTTTGTGGGAAGTTTCACACACGATAGGCCCTGTGCGAGTGGGGTACGTGTATTACTGGGGTTCGCGGGAATTTTACATGCGAAAGGGCCTGTGCGAGTGGGGTACGTGTATTACTGGGGTTCGCGGGAAGTTTCACACTGAAAGGGCCTGTGCGAGTGGGGTACGTGTATTACTGGGGTTCGCGGAACGTTTCACATGGGATAGGCCCTGTGCGAGTGGGGTACGTGTATTACTGGGGTTCGCAGGAATTTTCACACGCGAAAGGGCCTGTGCGAGTGGGTACGTGTATTACTGGGGTTCGCAGGATGTTTCACATGCGATAGGCCCTGTGCGAGTGGGGTACGTGTATTACTGGGGTTCGCGGGAAGTTTCACACGCGATTGGCCCTGTGCGGGTGGGGTACGTGTATTACTGGGGTTCGCGGGAAGTTTCACAGGTGATTGGCCCTGTGCGAGTGGGGTACGTGTATTACTGGGGTTCGCGGGAAGTTTCACACACGATAGGCCCTGTGCGAGTGGGGTACATGTATTACTGGGGTTCGCGGAAAGTTTCACACGTGAAAGGGCCTGTGCGAATGGGGTACGTGTATTACTGGGGTTCGCGGAACGTTTCACATGCGATAGGCCCTGTGCGAGTGGGGTACATGTATTACTGGGGTTTGTGGGAAGTTTCACACACGAAAGGGCCTGTGCGAGTGGGGTACGTGTATTACTGGGGTTTGCTGGAAGTTTCACACGCGACAGGCCCTGTGCAAGTGGGTTACATGTATTACTGGGGTTCGCGGGAAGTTTCAAACGCGAAAGGGCCTGTGCGGGTGGGGTATGTGCATTACTGGGGTTTGCGGGAAGTTTCACACTCGACAGGCCCAGTGCGAGTGGGGTACGTGTATTACAGGTGTTCGCAGGAAGTTTCACACGCGATTGGCCCTGTGTGAGTGGGGTACGTGTATTACTTGGGTTCGTGGGAAGTTTCACGCGCGATTGGCCCTGTGCGAGTGGGGTACGTGTATTACTGGGGTTCACGGGAAGTTTCACACGAGAAAGGGCCTGTGCGAGTGGGGTACGTGTATTCCTGGGGTTCGTGGGAAGTTTCACATGCGATAGGCCCTGTGCGAGTGGGGTACGTGTATTACTTGGGTTTGCGGGAAGTTTCACACGTGAAAGGGCCTGTGCGAGAGGGGTACGTGTATTACTGGGGTTCGTGGGAAGTTTCACACGCGAAAGGGCCTGTGCGAGTGGGGTACGTGTATTACTGGGGTTCAGGGGAAGTTTCACACGTGATTGGCCCTGTGCTAGTGGGGTACGTGCATTACTGGGGTTCGCTGCAAGTTTCACACGCGATTGGCCCTGTGCGAGTTGGGTACGTGTATTACTGGGGTTCGCAGGAAGTTTCACATGCGATGGGCCCTGTGCCGTTGGGGTACGTGTATTACTGGGGTTCGCGGGAAGTTTCACATGCGAAAGGGCCTGTGAGAGTGGGGTACGTGTATTACTGGGGTTTGTGGGAAGTTTCACACACGATAGGCCCTGTGCGAGTGGGGTACGTGTATTACTGGGGATACGCGGGAATTTTACACGCGATGGGCCCTGTGCGAGTGGGGTACGTGTATTGCTGGGGTTTGCGGGAAGTTTCACACGCGACAGGCCCTGTGCGAGTGGGTTACATGTATTACTGGGGTTCGCGGGAAGTCACATGCGATAGGCCCTGTGCGAGTGGGTTACGTGTATTACTGGGGTTCGCGGGAAGTTTCACACGTGATTGGCCCTGCGCGGGTGGGGTACGTGTATTACTGGGGTTCATGGGAAGTTTCACATGCGAAAGGGCCTGTGAGAGTGGGGTACGTGTATTACTGGGGTTTGTGGGAAGTTTCACACACGATAGGCCCTGTGCGAGTGGGGTACGTGTATTACTGGGGTTCGCGGGAATTTTACACGCGAAAGGGCCTGTGCGAGTGGGGTACGTGTATTACTGGGGTTCGCGGGAAGTTTCACACTGAAAGGGCCTGTGCGAGTGGGGTGCGTGTATTACTGGGGTTCGCGGAACGTTTCACATGCGATAGGCCCTGTGCGAGTGGGGTACGTGTATTACTGGGGTTCGCTGGAATTTTCACACACGAAAGGGCCTGTGCGAGTGGGGTACGTGTATTACTGGGGTTCGCAGGATATTTCACATGCGATAGGCCCTGTGCGAGTGGGGTACGTGTATTACTGGGGTTCGCGGGAAGTTTCACACGTGATTGGCCCTGTGCGGGTGGGGTACGTGTATTACTGGGGTTCGCGGGAAGTTTCACACGCGAAAGGGCCTGTGCGAGTGGGGTATGTGCATTACTGGGGTTTGCGGGAAGTTTCACACGCGACAGGCCCTGTGCGAGTGGGGTGCGTGTATTACAGGTGTTCGCAGGAAGTTTCACACGCGATAGGCCCTGTGCGAGTGGGGTACGTGTATTAATTGGGTTTGCGGGAAGTTGCACACGTGAAAGGGCCTGTGCGAGTGGGGTACGTGTATTACTGGGGTTCGTGGGAAGTTTCACACGCAAAAAGGCCTGTGCGAGTGGGGTACGTGTATTACTGGGGTTCATGGCAAGTTTCACACGCGATTGGCCCTATGCGAGTGGGGTACGTGTATTACTGGGGTTCGCAGGAAGTTTCACACGCGATGGGCCCTGTGCCGTTGGGGTACGTGTATTACTGGGGTTCGCGGGAAGTTTCACACGCGATTGGCCCTGTGTGAGTGGGGTACGTGTATTACTGGGGTTCGCGGGAAGTTTCACACGCGATTGGCCCTGTGCGAGTGGGGTACGTGTATTACTGGGGTTCACGGGAAGTTTCACACGCGAAAGGGCCTGTGCGAGTGGGGTACGCGTATTACTGGGGTTTGTGGGAAGTTTCACACACGATAGGCCCTGTGCGAGTGGGGTACGTGTATTACTGGGGTTCGTGGGAATTTTACACGCGAAAGGGCCTGTGCGAGTGGGGTACGTGTATTACTGGGGTTCGCGGGAAGTTTCACACTGAAAGGGCCTGTGCGAGTGGGGTACGTGTATTACTGGGGTTCGCGGAACGTTTCACATGCGATAGGCCCTGTGCGAGTGGGGTACGTGTATTACTGGGGTTCGCGGGAATTTTCACACGCGAAAGGGCCTGTGCGAGTGGGGTACGTGTATTACTGGGGTTCGCAGGATGTTTCACATGCGATAGGCCCTGTGCGAGTGGGGTACGTGTATTACTGGGGTTCGCGGGAAGTTTCACACGCGATTGGCCCTGTGCGGGTGGGGTACGTGTATTACTGGGGTTCGCAGGAAGTTTCACAGGTGATTGGCCCTGTGCGAGTGGGGTACGTGTATTACTGGGGTTCACAGGAAGTTTCACACACGATAGGCCCTGTGCGAGTGGGGTACATGTATTACTGGGGTTCGCGGAAAGTTTCACACGTGAAAGGGCCTGTGCGAGTGGGGTACGTGTATTACTGGGGTTCGCGGAACGTTTCACATGCGATAGGCCCTGTGCGAGTGGGGTACGTGTATTACTGGGGTTCGTGGGAAGTTTCACACGCGAAAGGGCCTGTGCGAGTGGGGTACGTGTATTGCTGGGGTTTGCGGGAAGTTTCACACGCGACAGGCCCTGTGCGAGTGGGTTACATGTATTACTGGGGTTCGCGGGAAGTTTCACACGCGAAAGGGCCTGTGCGAGTGGGGTATGTGCATTACTGGGGTTTGCGGGAAGATTCACACTCGACAGGCCCAGTGCGAGTGGGGTACGTGTAATACAGGTGTTCGCAGGAAGTTTCACACGCGATTGGCCCTGTGTGAGTGGGGTACGTGTATTACTGGGGTTCGTGGGAAGTTTCACACGTGATTGGCCCTGTGCGAGTGGGGTACGTGTATTACTGGGGTTCACGGGAAGTTTCACACGCGAAAGGGCCTGTGCGAGTGGGGTACTTGTATTACTGAGGTTTGTGGGAAGTTTCACACACGATAGGCCCTGTGCGAGTGGGGTATGTGTATTATTGGGCTTCGTGGGAAGTTTCACACTTGAAAGAGCCTGTGCGAGTGGGTACGTGTATTACTGGGGTTCGCAGGAAGTTTCACACGCGAAAGGGCCTGTGCGAGTGGGGTACGTGTATTCCTGGGGTTCGTGGGAAGTTTCACATGCGATAGGCCCTGTGCGAGTGGGGTACGTGTATTACTTGGGTTTGCAGGAAGTTTCACACGTGAAAGGTCCTGTGCGAGAGGGGTACGTGTATTACTGGGGTTCGTGGGAAGTTTCACACGCGAAATGGCCTGTGCGAGTGGGGTACGTGTATTACTGGGGTTCATGGGAAGTTTCACACGTGATTGGCCCTGTGCTAGTGGGTTACGTGCATTACTGGGGATCGCTGCAAGTTTCACACGCGATTGGCCCTGTGCGAGTGGGGTACGTGTATTACTGGGGTTCGCAGGAAGTTTCACACGCGATGGGCCCTGTGCCGTTGGGGTAAGTGTATTACTGGGGTTCGCGGGAAGTTTCACACGCGATTGGCCCTGTGTGAGTGGGGTACGTGTATTACTGGGGTTTGCAGGAAGTTTCACACGCGATTGGCCCTGTGCGAGTGGGGTACGTGTATTACTGGGGTTCACGGGAAGTTTCACACGCGAAAGGACCTGTGCGAGTGGGGTACGTGTATTACTGGGGTTTGTGGGAAGTTTCACACACGATAGGCCCTGTGCGAGTGGGGTACGTGTATTACTGGGGTTCGCGGGAATTTTACATGCGAAAGGGCCTGTGCGAGTGGGGTACGTGTATTACTGGGGTTCGCGGGAAGTTTCACACTGAAAGGGCCTGTGCGAGTGGGGTACGTGTATTACTGGGGTTCGCGGAACGTTTCACATGGGATAGGCCCTGTGCGAGTGGGGTACGTGTATTACTGGGGTTCGCAGGAATTTTCACACGCGAAAGGGCCTGTGCGAGTGGGTACGTGTATTACTGGGGTTCGCAGGATGTTTCACATGCGATAGGCCCTGTGCGAGTGGGGTACGTGTATTACTGGGGTTCGCGGGAAGTTTCACACGCGATTGGCCCTGTGCGGGTGGGGTACGTGTATTACTGGGGTTCGCGGGAAGTTTCACAGGTGATTGGCCCTGTGCGAGTGGGGTACGTGTATTACTGGGGTTCGCGGGAAGTTTCACACACGATAGGCCCTGTGCGAGTGGGGTACATGTATTACTGGGGTTCGCGGAAAGTTTCACACGTGAAAGGGCCTGTGCGAATGGGGTACGTGTATTACTGGGGTTCGCGGAACGTTTCACATGCGATAGGCCCTGTGCGAGTGGGGTACATGTATTACTGGGGTTTGTGGGAAGTTTCACACACGAAAGGGCCTGTGCGAGTGGGGTACGTGTATTACTGGGGTTTGCTGGAAGTTTCACACGCGACAGGCCCTGTGCAAGTGGGTTACATGTATTACTGGGGTTCGCGGGAAGTTTCAAACGCGAAAGGGCCTGTGCGGGTGGGGTATGTGCATTACTGGGGTTTGCGGGAAGTTTCACACTCGACAGGCCCAGTGCGAGTGGGGTACGTGTATTACAGGTGTTCGCAGGAAGTTTCACACGCGATTGGCCCTGTGTGAGTGGGGTACGTGTATTACTTGGGTTCGTGGGAAGTTTCACGCGCGATTGGCCCTGTGCGAGTGGGGTACGTGTATTACTGGGGTTCACGGGAAGTTTCACACGAGAAAGGGCCTGTGCGAGTGGGGTACGTGTATTCCTGGGGTTCGTGGGAAGTTTCACATGCGATAGGCCCTGTGCGAGTGGGGTACGTGTATTACTTGGGTTTGCGGGAAGTTTCACACGTGAAAGGGCCTGTGCGAGAGGGGTACGTGTATTACTGGGGTTCGTGGGAAGTTTCACACGCGAAAGGGCCTGTGCGAGTGGGGTACGTGTATTACTGGGGTTCAGGGGAAGTTTCACACGTGATTGGCCCTGTGCTAGTGGGGTACGTGCATTACTGGGGTTCGCTGCAAGTTTCACACGCGATTGGCCCTGTGCGAGTTGGGTACGTGTATTACTGGGGTTCGCAGGAAGTTTCACATGCGATGGGCCCTGTGCCGTTGGGGTACGTGTATTACTGGGGTTCGCGGGAAGTTTCACATGCGAAAGGGCCTGTGAGAGTGGGGTACGTGTATTACTGGGGTTTGTGGGAAGTTTCACACACGATAGGCCCTGTGCGAGTGGGGTACGTGTATTACTGGGGATACGCGGGAATTTTACACGCGATGGGCCCTGTGCGAGTGGGGTACGTGTATTGCTGGGGTTTGCGGGAAGTTTCACACGCGACAGGCCCTGTGCGAGTGGGTTACATGTATTACTGGGGTTCGCGGGAAGTTTCACACGCGAAAGGGCCTGTGCGAGTGGGGTATGTGCATTACTGGGGTTTGCGGGAAGATTCACACTCGACAGGCCCAGTGCGAGTGGGGTACGTGTAATACAGGTGTTCGCAGGAAGTTTCACACGCGATTGGCCCTGTGTGAGTGGGGTACGTGTTTTACTGGGGTTCGTGGGAAGTTTCACACGTGATTGGCCCTGTGCGAGTGGGGTACGTGTATTACTGGGGTTCACGGGAAGTTTCACACGCGAAAGGGCCTGTGCGAGTGGGGTACTTGTATTACTGAGGTTTGTGGGAAGTTTCACACACGATAGGCCCTGTGCGAGTGGGGTATGTGTATTATTGGGCTTCGTGGGAAGTTTCACACTTGAAAGAGCCTGTGCGAGTGGGTACGTGTATTACTGGGGTTCGCAGGAAGTTTCACACGCGAAAGGGCCTGTGCGAGTGGGGTACGTGTATTCCTGGGGTTCGTGGGAAGTTTCACATGCGATAGGCCCTGTGCGAGTGGGGTACGTGTATTACTTGGGTTTGCAGGAAGTTTCACACGTGAAAGGTCCTGTGCGAGAGGGGTACGTGTATTACTGGGGTTCGTGGGAAGTTTCACACGCGAAATGGCCTGTGCGAGTGGGGTACGTGTATTACTGGGGTTCATGGGAAGTTTCACACGTGATTGGCCCTGTGCTAGTGGGTTACGTGCATTACTGGGGATCGCTGCAAGTTTCACACGCGATTGGCCCTGTGCGAGTGGGGTAAGTGTATTACTGGGGTTCGCAGGAAGTTTCACACGCGATGGGCCCTGTGCCGTTGGGGTAAGTGTATTACTGGGGTTCGCGGGAAGTTTCACACGCGATTGGCCCTGTGTGAGTGGGGTACGTGTATTACTGGGGTTTGCAGGAAGTTTCACACGCGATTGGCCCTGTGCGAGTGGGGTACGTGTATTACTGGGGTTCACGGGAAGTTTCACACGCGAAAGGGCCTGTGCGAGTGGGGTACGTGTATTACTGGGGTTTGTGGGAAGTTTCACACACGATAGGCCCTGTGCGAGTGGGGTACGTGTATTACTGGGGTTCGCGGGAATTTTACATGCGAAAGGGCCTGTGCGAGTGGGGTACGTGTATTACTGGGGTTCACGGGAAGTTTCACACTGAAAGGGCCTGTGCGAGTGGGGTACGTGTATTACTGGGGTTCGCGGAACGTTTCACATGGGATAGGCCCTGTGCGAGTGGGGTACGTGTATTACTGGGGTTCGCAGGAATTTTCACACGCGAAAGGGCCTGTGCGAGTGGGTACGTGTATTACTGGGGTTCGCAGGATGTTTCACATGCGATAGGCCCTGTGCGAGTGGGGTACGTGTATTACTGGGGTTCGCGGGAAGTTTCACACGCGATTGCCCCTGTGCGGGTGGGGTACGTGTATTACTGGGGTTCGCGGGAAGTTTCACAGGTGATTGGCCCTGTGCGAGTGGGGTACGTGTATTACTGGGGTTCGCGGGAAGTTTCACACACGATAGGCCCTGTGCGAGTGGGGTACATGTATTACTGGGGTTCGCGGAAAGTTTCACACGTGAAAGGGCCTGTGCGAATGGGGTACGTGTATTACTGGGGTTCGCGGAACGTTTCACATGCGATAGGCCCTGTGCGAGTGGGGTACATGTATTACTGGGGTTCGTGGGAAGTTTCACACACGAAAGGGCCTGTGCGAGTGGGGTACGTGTATTACTGGGGTTTGCTGGAAGTTTCACACGCGACAGGCCCTGTGCAAGTGGGTTACATGTATTACTGGGGTTCGCGGGAAGTTTCAAACGCGAAAGGGCCTGTGCGGGTGGGGTATGTGCATTACTGGGGTTTGCGGGAAGTTTCACACTCGACAGGCCCAGTGCGAGTGGGGTACATGTATTACAGGTGTTCGCAGGAAGTTTCACACGCGATTGGCCCTGTGTGAGTGGGGTACGTGTATTACTTGGGTTCGTGGGAAGTTTCACGCGCGATTGGCCCTGTGCGAGTGGGGTACGTGTATTACTGGGGTTCACGGGAAGTTTCACACGAGAAAGGGCCTGTGCGAGTGGGGTACGTGTATTCCTGGGGTTCGTGGGAAGTTTCACATGCGATAGGCCCTGTGCGAGTGGGGTACGTGTATTACTTGGGTTTGCGGGAAGTTTCACACGTGAAAGGGCCTGTGCGAGAGGGGTACGTGTATTACTGGGGTTCGTGGGAAGTTTCACACGCGAAAGGGCCTGTGCGAGTGGGGTACGTGTATTACTGGGGTTCAGGGGAAGTTTCACACGTGATTGGCCCTGTGCTAGTGGGGTACGTGCATTACTGGGGTTTGCTGCAAGTTTCACACGCGATTGGCCCTGTGCGAGTTGGGTACGTGTATTACTGGGGTTCGCAGGAAGTTTCACACGCGATGGGCCCTGTGCCGTTGGGGTACGTGTATTACTGGGGTTCGCGGGAAGTTTCACACACGAAAGGGCCTGTGAGAGTGGGGTACGTGTATTTCTGGGGTTCGCGGGAAGTTTCACACTGAAAGGGCCTGTGCGAGTGGGGTGCGTGTATTACTGGGGTTTGTGGGAAGTTTCACACACGATAGGCCCTGTGCGAGTGGGGTACGTGTATTACTGGGGTTTGTGGGAAGTTTCACACACGATAGGCCCTGTGCGAGTGGGGTACGTGTATTACTGGGGTTACGCGGGAATTTTACACGCGAAAGGGCCTGTGCGAGTGGGGTACGTGTATTTCTGGGGTTCGCGGGAAGTTTCACACTGAAAGGGCCTGTGCGAGTGGGGTGCGTGTATTACTGGGGTTCGCGGAACGTTTCACATGCGATAGGCCCTGTGCGAGTGGGGTACGTGTATTACTGGGGTTCGCAGGAATTTTCACACACGAAAGGGCCTGTGCGAGTGGGGTACGTGTATTACTGGGGTTCGCAAGATATTTAACATGCGATAGGCCCTGTGCGAGTGGGTTACGTGTATTACTGGGGTTCGCGGGAAGTTTCACACGTGATTGGCCCTGTGCGGGTGGGGTACGTGTATTACTGGGGTTCATGGGAAGTTTCACATGCGAAAGGGCCTGTGAGAGTGGGGTACGTGTATTACTGGGGTTTGTGGGAAGTTTCACACACGATAGGCCCTGTGCGAGTGGGGTACGTGTATTACTGGGGTTCGCGGGAATTTTACACACGAAAGGGCCTGTGCGAGTGGGGTACGTGTATTACTGGGGTTCGAGGGAAGTTTCACACTGAAAGGGCCTGTGCGAGTGGGGTGCGTGTATTACTGGGGTTCGCGGAACGTTTCACATGCGATAGGCCCTGTGCGAGTGGGGTACGTGTATTACTGGGGTTCGCAGGAATTTTCACACACGAAAGGGCCTGTGCGAGTGGGGTACGTGTATTACTGGGGTTCGCAGGATATTTCACATGCGATAGGCCCTGTGCGAGTGGGGTACGTGTATTACTGGGGTTCGCGGGAAGTTTCACACGTGATTGGCCCTGTGCGGGTGGGGTACGTGTATTACTGGGGTTCGCGGGAAGTTTCACAGGTGATTGGCCCTGTGCGAGTGGGGTACGTGTATTACTGGGGTTCGCGGGAAGTTTCACACACGATAGGCCCTGTGCGAGTGGGGTACATGTATTACTGGGGTTCGCGGAAAGTTTCACTTGCGATAGGCCCTGTGCGAGTGGGGTACGTGTATTACTGGGGTTCGTGGGACGTTTCACACGCGAAAGGGCCTGTGCGAGTGGGGTATGCGTATTACTGGGGTTTGCGGGAAGTTTCACACGCGACCGGCCCTGTGCAAGTGGGTTACATGTATTACTGGGGTTTGCAGGAAGTTTCACACGCGAAAGGGCCTGTGCGAGTGGGGTATGTGCATTACTGGGGTTTGCGGGAAGTTTCACACTCGATTGGCCCTGTGCGAGTGGGGTACGTGTATTACTGGGGTTCGCGGGAAGTTTCACACGTGATTGGCCCTGTGCGGGTGGGGTACGTGTATTACTGGGGTTCACGGGAAGTTTCACAGGTGATTGGCCCTGTGCGAGTGGGGTACGTGTATTACTGGGGTTCGCGGGAAGTTTCACACACGATAGGCCCTGTGCGAGTGGGGTACATGTATTACTGGGGTTCGCGGAAAGTTTCACACGTGAAAGGGCCTGTGCGAATGGGGTACGTGTATTACTGGGGTTCGCGGAACGTTTCACTTGCGATAGGCCCTGTGCGAGTGGGGTACGTGTATTACTGGGGTTCGTGGGACGTTTCACACGCGAAAGGGCCTGTGCGAGTGGGGTACGCGTATTACTAGGGTTTGCGGGAAGTTTCACACGCGACCGGCCCTGTGCAAGTGGGTTACATGTATTACTGGGGTTTGCAGGAAGTTTCACACGCGAAAGGGCCTGTGCGAGTGGGGTATGTGCATTACTGGGGTTTGCGGGAAGTTTCACACTCGATTGGCCCTGTGTGAGTGGGGTACGTGTATTACTGGGGTTTGTGGGAAGTTTCACACGCGATTGGCCCTGTGTGAGTGGGGTACGTGTATTACTGGGGTTTGCAGGAAGTTTCACACGCGATTGGCCCTGTGCGAGTGGGGTACGTGTATTACTGGGGTTCACGGGAAGTTTCACACGCGAAAGGGCCTGTGCGAGTGGGGTACGTGTATTAATGGGGTTTGTGGGAAGTTTCACACACGATAGGCCCTGTGCGAGTGGGGTACGTGTATTACTGGGGTTCGCGGGAATTTTACATGCGAAAGGGCCTGTGCGAGTGGGGTACGTGTATTACTGGGGTTCGCGGGAAGTTTCACACTGAAAGGGCCTGTGCGAGTGGGGTACGTGTATTACTGGGGTTCGCGGAACGTTTCACATGGGATAGGCCCTGTGCGAGTGGGGTACGTGTATTACTGGGGTTCGCAGGAATTTTCACACGCGAAAGGGCCTGTGCGAGTGGGTACGTGTATTACTGGGGTTCGCAGGATGTTTCACATGCGATAGGCCCTGTGCGAGTGGGGTACGTGTATTACTGGGGTTCGCGGGAAGTTTCACACGCGATTGGCCCTGTGCGGGTGGGGTACGTGTATTACTGGGGTTCGCGGGAAGTTTCACAGGTGATTGGCCCTGTGCGAGTGGGGTACGTGTATTACTGGGGTTCGCGGGAAGTTTCACACACGATAGGCCCTGTGCGAGTGGGGTACATGTATTACTGGGGTTCGCGGAAAGTTTCACACGTGAAAGGGCCTGTGCGAATGGGGTACGTGTATTACTGGGGTTCGCGGAACGTTTCACATGCGATAGGCCCTGTGCGAGTGGGGTACATGTATTACTGGGGTTCGTGGGAAGTTTCACACACGAAAGGGCCTGTGCGAGTGGGGTACGTGTATTACTGGGGTTTGCTGGAAGTTTCACACGCGACAGGCCCTGTGCAAGTGGGTTACATGTATTACTGGGGTTCGCGGGAAGTTTCAAACGCGAAAGGGCCTGTGCGGGTGGGGTATGTGCATTACTGGGGTTTGCGGGAAGTTTCACACTCGACAGGCCCAGTGCGAGTGGGGTACGTGTATTACAGGTGTTCGCAGGAAGTTTCACACGCGATTGGCCCTGTGTGAGTGGGGTACGTGTATTACTTGGGTTCGTGGGAAGTTTCACGCGCGATTGGCCCTGTGCGAGTGGGGTACGTGTATTACTGGGGTTCACGGGAAGTTTCACACGCGAAAGGGCCTGTGCGAGTGGGGTACGTGTATTCCTGGGGTTCGTGGGAAGTTTCACATGCGATAGGCCCTGTGCGAGTGGGGTACGTGTATTACTTGGGTTTGCGGGAAGTTTCACACGTGAAAGGGCCTGTGCGAGAGGGGTACGTGTATTACTGGGGTTCGTGGGAAGTTTCACACGCGAAAGGGCCTGTGCGAGTGGGGTACGTGTATTACTGGGGTTCAGGGGAAGTTTCACACGTGATTGGCCCTGTGCTAGTGGGGTACGTGCATTACTGGGGTTCGCTGCAAGTTTCACACGCGATTGGCCCTGTGCGAGTTGGGTACGTGTATTACTGGGGTTCGCAGGAAGTTTCACACGCGATGGGCCCTGTGCCGTTGGGGTACGTGTATTACTGGGGTTCGCGGGAAGTTTCACACGCAAAAGGGCCTGTGAGAGTGGGGTACGTGTATTACTGGGGTTTGTGGGAAGTTTCACACACGATAGGCCCTGTGCGAGTGGGGTACGTGTATTACTGGGGTTACGCGGGAATTTTACACGCGAAAGGGCCTGTGCGAGTGGGGTACGTGTATTTCTGGGGTTCGCGGGAAGTTTCACACTGAAAGGGCCTGTGCGAGTGGGGTGCGTGTATTACTGGGGTTCGCGGAACGTTTCACATGCGATAGGCCCTGTGCGAGTGGGGTACGTGTATTACTGGGGTTCGCAGGAATTTTCACACACGAAAGGGCCTGTGCGAGTGGGGTACGTGTATTACTGGGGTTCGCAGGATATTTCACATGCGATAGGCCCTGTGCGAGTGGGTTACGTGTATTACTGGGGTTCGCGGGAAGTTTCACACGTGATTGGCCCTGTGCGGGTGGGGTACGTGTATTACTGGGGTTCATGGGAAGTTTCACATGCGAAAGGGCCTGTGAGAGTGGGGTACGTGTATTACTGGGGTTTGTGGGAAGTTTCACACACGATAGGCCCTGTGCGAGTGGGGTACGTGTATTACTGGGGTTCGCGGGAATTTTACACGCGAAAGGGCCTGTGCGAGTGGGGTACGTGTATTACTGGGGTTCGCGGGAAGTTTCACACTGAAAGGGCCTGTGCGAGTGGGGTGCGTGTATTACTGGGGTTCGCGGAACGTTTCACATGCGATAGGCCCTGTGCGAGTGGGGTACGTGTATTACTGGGGTTCGCAGGAATTTTCACACACGAAAGGGCCTGTGCGAGTGGGGTACGTGTATTACTGGGGTTCGCAGGATATTTCACATGCGATAGGCCCTGTGCGAGTGGGGTACGTGTATTACTGGGGTTCGCGGGAAGTTTCACACGTGATTGGCCCTGTGCGGGTGGGGTACGTGTATTACTGGGGTTCGCGGGAAGTTTCACAGGTGATTGGCCCTGTGCGAGTGGGGTACGTGTATTACTGGGGTTCGCGGGAAGTTGCACACACGATAGGCCCTGTGCGAGTGGGGTACATGTATTACTGGGGTTCGCGGAAAGTTTCACTTGCGATAGGCCCTGTGCGAGTGGGGTACGTGTATTACTGGGGTTCGTGGGACGTTTCACACGCGAAAGGGCCTGTGCGAGTGGGGTACGCGTATTACTGGGGTTTGCGGGAAGTTTCACACGCGACCGGCCCTGTGCAAGTGGGTTACATGTATTACTGGGGTTTGCAGGAAGTTTCACACGCGAAAGGGCCTGTGCGAGTGGGGTATGTGCATTACTGGGGCTTGCGGGAAGTTTCACACTCGATTGGCCCTGTGCGAGTGGGGTACGTGTATTACTGGGGTTCGCGGGAAGTTTCACACGTGATTGGCCCTGTGCGGGTGGGGTACGTGTATTACTGGGGTTCACGGGAAGTTTCACAGGTGATTGGCCCTGTGCGAGTGGGGTACGTGTATTACTGGGGTTCGCGGGAAGTTTCACACACGATAGGCCCTGTGCGAGTGGGGTACATGTATTACTGGGGTTCGCGGAAAGTTTCACACGTGAAAGGGCCTGTGCGAATGGGGTACGTGTATTACTGGGGTTCGCGGAACGTTTCACTTGCGATAGGCCCTGTGCGAGTGGGGTACGTGTATTACTGGGGTTCGTGGGACGTTTCACACGCGAAAGGGCCTGTGCGAGTGGGGTACGCGTATTACTGGGGTTTGCGGGAAGTTTCACACGCGACCGGCCCTGTGCAAGTGGGTTACATGTATTACTGGGGTTTGCAGGAAGTTTCACACGCGAAAGGGCCTGTGCGAGTGGGGTATGTGCATTACTGGGGTTTGCGGGAAGTTTCACACTCGATTGGCCCTGTGTGAGTGGGGTACGTGTATTACTGGGGTTTGTGGGAAGTTTCACATGCGATTGGCCCTGTGCGAGTGGGGTACGTGTATTACTGGGGTTCACGGGAAGTTTCACACTCGAAAGGGCCTGTGCGAGTCGGGTACATGTATTACTGGGGTTTGTGGGAAGTTTCACACACGATAGGCCCTGTGCGAGTGGGGTATGTGTATTAAATGGCTTTGTGGGAGGTTTCACACTTGAAAGGGCCTGTGCGAGTGGGTACGTGTATTACTGGGGTTCGCAGGAAGTTTCACACGCGAAAGGGCCTGTGCGAGTGGGGTACGTGTATTCCTGGGGTTCGTGGGAAGTTTCACATGCGATAGGCCCTGTGCGAGTGGGGTACGTGTATTACTTGGGTTTGCGGGAAGTTTCACACGTGAAAGGGCCTGTGCGAGTGGGGTACGTGTATTACTGGGGTTCGTGGGAAGTTTCACACGCGAAAGGGCCTGTGCGAGTGGGGTACGTGTATTACTGGGGTTCATTGGAATTTTCACACGTGATTGGCCCTGTGCTAGTGGGGTAGGTGCATTACTGGGGTTCGCTGCAAGTTTCACATGCGATTGGCCCTGTGCGAGTGGGGTACGTGTATTACTGGGGTTCGCGGGAAGTTTCACACGCGATGGGCCCTGTGCGGTTGGGGTACGTGTATTACTGGGGTTCGCGGGAAGTTTCACACGCGATTGGCCCTGTGTGAGTGGGGTACGTGTATTACTGGGGTTCGCGGGAAGTTTCACACGCGATTGGCCCTGTGCGAGTGGGGTACGTGTATTACTGGGGTTCACAGGAAGTTTCACACGCGAAAGGGCCTGTGCGAGTGGGGTACGTGTATTACTAGGGTTTGTGGGAAGTTTCACACACGATAGGCCCTGTGCGACTGGGGTATGTGTATTACTGGGGTTCATGGGAAGTTTCACACTTGAAAGGGCCTCTGCGAGTGGGTACGTGAATTACTGGGGTTCGCAGGAAGTTTCACACGCGAAAGGGCCTGTGCGAATGGGGTACGTGTATTCCTGGGGTTCGTGGGAAGTTTCACATGCGATAGGCTCTGTGCGAGTGGGGTACGTGTATTACTTGGGTTTGCGGGAAGTTTCACACGTGAAAGGGCCTGTGCGAGTGGGGTACGTGTATTACTGGGGTTCGTGGGAAGTTTCACACGCGAAAGGGCCTGTGCGAGTGGGGTACGTGTATTACTGGGGTTCGTGGGAAGTTTCACACGTGATTGGCCCTGTGCTAGTGGGGTACGTGCATTACTGGGGTTCGCTGCAAGTTTCACACGCGATTGGCCCTGTGCGAGTGGGGTACGTGTATTACTGGGGTTTGCGGGAAGTTTCACACGCGATGGGCCCTGTGCGGTTGGGGTACGTGTATTACTGGGGTTCGCGGGAAGTTTCACACGCGATTGGCCCTGTGTGAGTGGGGTACGTGTATTACTGGGGTTCGCGGGAAGTTTCACACGCGATTGGCCCTGTGCGAGTGGGGTACGTGTATTACTGGGGTTCACGGGAAGTTTCACACGCGAAAGGGCCTGTGCGAGTGGGGTACGTGTATTACTAGGGTTTGTGGGAAGTTTCACACACGATAGGCCCTGTGCGAGTGGGGTATGTGTATTACTGGGGTTCGTGGGAAGTTTCACACTTGAAAGGGCCTCTGCGAGTGGGTACGTGTATTACTGGGGTTCGCAGGAAGTTTCACACGCGAAAGGGCCTGTGCGAGTGGGGTACGTGTATTCCTTTGGTTCGTGGGAAGTTTCACATGCGATAGGCTCTGTGCGAGTGGGGTACGTGTATTACTTGGTTTTGCGGGAATTTTCAGACGTGAAAGGGCCTGTGCGAGTGGGGTACGTGTATTACTGGGGTTCGTGGGAAGTTTCACATGCGAAAGGGCCTGTGCGAGTGGGGTACGTGTATTACTGGGGTTCGTGGGAAGTTTCACACGTGATTGGCCCTGTGCTAGTGGGGTACGTGTATTACTTGGGTTCGCGGGAAGTTTCACATGCGAAAGGGCCTGTGCGAGTGGGCTACGTGTATTACTGGGGTTCGCGGGAAGTTTGACACGCGATGGGCCCTGTGCGGTTGGGGTACGTGTATTACTGGGGTTCGCGGGAAGTTTCACACGCGACAGGCCCTGTGCCAGTGGGGTACGAGTATTACTGGGGTTTGTGGGAAGTTTCACACACGATAGGCCCTGTGCGAGTGGGGTATGTGTATTACTGGGGTTCGTGGGAAGTTTCACACTTGAAAGGGCCTGTGCGAGTGGGTACGTGTATTACTGGGGTTCGCAGGAAGTTTCACACGCGAAAGTGCCTGTGCGAGTGGGGTACGTGTATTACTGGGGTTTGTGGGAAGTTTCACATGCGATAGGCCCTGTGCGAGTGGGGTACGTGTATTACTTGGGTTCGCGGGAAGTTTCACATGCGAAAGGGCCTGTGCGAGTGGGCTACGTGTATTACTGGGGTTCGCAGGAAGTTTCACATGCGAAAGGGCCTGTGCGAGTGGGGTACGTGTATTACTGGGGTTTGTGGGAAGTTTCACACGTGATTGGCCCTGTGCTAGTGGGGTACGTGCATTACTGGGGTTCGCTGCAAGTTTCACACGCGATTGGCCATGTGCGAGTGGGGTACGTGTATTACTGGAGTTCGCGGGAAGTTTCACACGCGATTTCGGTGTCAGAGCAGGTACGTGTATCTAGTGGGGTGCACGGGGGGTCCCACACGTGAATTGGCAGTGTGGGTCCTCCCAGGTGTGCCCTCTACCCCATCCACGGCCCCTGCAGGCAACCCACAACACAGGGGACTACCCTGCACCCCTGGGCATGCCCCCCAGCCAGCACACATGTCGCCTTCCACTAGTGATCACCAACTCATGTCCCCTGCACCCCCACCCCCCATCAGTGAGGGGCACCTGTCAGCAGACCCCCACTCATGTCCCACTTACTTCCCCCTGCACCACCAACCCCCCAGCAGTGAGGGGCACCTGCCAGCACGCCCCCACTCATGTCCCACTCATGTCCCCCTGCACCCCCACCCCCCAGCAGTGAGGGGCACCTTCCAGCAGGCCCCCACTCATGTCCCCTTGAACCCCCACCCCCCAGCAGCGAGGGGCACCTGCTAGCAGGCTCCCACTCATGTCCCACTCATGTCCCCCTGCACCCCCACACCCCAGCAGTGAGGGGCACCTGCCAGTAGGCCCCACTCATGTCCCACTCATGTCCCCCTGCACCCCCACCCCCAGCAGTGAGGGGCACCTGCCATTAGGCCCCCACTCATGTCCCACTCATGTCCACCTGCACCCCCAACCCCCAGCAGTGAGGGGCACCTGCCAGCAGGCCCCCACTCATGTCCCCCCCTACACAAAATAAAGAAGCACAATCATGGGCCACTTCTACACCAAAAACCCACATCACGCCACCCCATTCTTGAGACACAATGATTTCCCAATCCACCCCACACTGACATGCCTATCTCAAGACACAAACCAAAAGTCAACTGTGTACATCAACACATGTCCGTCACACAGATACACTGGTTGGCATTGATTGTGTAAACACACATTTTCAAATGCATCAACCCAATGAGCGAATCCCACACATGGAAATAAAATATGAATATGTATTATGTACAAAAATAAATTAATGAAATGAAAACATACAAAAATAGCAAACATGAAATGAAAAGCATGTGCAAAAGATGAGTGAATGAAAATTATAACCAATCCAAAAAAATTTGAAAGAAAAACAGTCCAAACTCTCCCTCCACCAGCGCAAATCCAAAGGAAAGTTAAAAAAAAAAATCCATTGCTTCATGTTCATAATGAAAAAAAAAATTCTAAATATTCCATAGTCCAACTATTTACAATACATTGGCCCTCATTACGACCCTTGCGGAATACGAAAAACGATGGCGGAAATGTAATACCGCCATCGAATACCGCCCGTTGCGATCATGACCCGTCACCGTAAAGTACGATGCGATTAGCGACACCGTAATGAACGCCAACGCTAACTGCACCAAGTACGCGCACGCGCGCCGTGCAAAACCGCAATATCCGCCATGGCGCAACGGTACGCGAATGCTGACCCCAGCGGACATTCACCTAACGCCATCAAGCATGGCGGAAAGTACCATTCCGCCATGGCGAGAACTACGGCATCGCGAACCAACCGTAATGGCCCTACTGAGTGCCTGTACTCCACTCCCTGGCCACATTGCACAACTCCTCGTAGGCGCAATGCAGTCACACCATGCAACCAGTGAAATGTACAAGTCACCCATGCATGCCCACGAACCAATGCATGCAGGGGCCCCAAGTGCCCTGTGAGTGGCCATCCACAATTGGCAACACACCATTGCCGTACTGATGCAGCACAGGCATCTGAAGGTGCAAGTACACCAAAATGAACTGAAAATGCCATGACACAAAACAACAACAGTCCCCCATCGCTTGCCACCAGTGTAAACCAACAGTCAAAGCAGTAACCTGAGGGAGACTGCACCAGCCCTGTACACATGCCAGTAGTCAAACCAACCATCAGCATAAGCACGTACCACACAACTGTACCCAGAAGCCGGAACCCAATGCAGAACACCTCACAACACATCGCGCCACAAATCAGAATATGCCACATTACTAGCAAAGAATAACGCTACACGGTTAATATCTGAATATAAATTTAATGCACATCAAAATCACCAAGCCCATACAGCCATTTGAGCATAAACTCACAAATGATCAGCATTACTGTGGGCTGCATCCGCAATAAATGACCAGCTTCCCCATGTGTGACGCCCTGTACCTTCATGGCACACAGGGGCTACATCCACGTCCAAAAAGGCAACATGGAAGCGCCTAGGACCGCAGGCCCGTCCCACGAAGTAGGCACTAGTCCAGCTGGAAGCTAGGTATGCTGCACCTAGCCACTAGTACTGCGTAAGGGCATGTGGGCCATTGGCGATCGTCCCATAAGATCGTAATGGTGCTCCACTGATTAACTCGAAGCTGCAGGTGTCGACTGTAGAAGCCATCTGCAGGAGTGGCGTACAGATGGCAGCGGCAGAAGGGGAGGAGATACCTGTCACCCAAATGAAAAAAAAGATAGTATGGGCATCCGAACTTCATATGTATTACTCACTACATTCAACACACCAAACCTACAACCATATGCATGCTAGCCCACTCATAAGGATCAATTGCACCCAAAAATCACTTGCGAATCATAACGACACAAATCGAGGTGAATACACTATTTCAAACGAGTGTCTGTGTGCATGCGCCTGTCAGAACAGGATCCATCAGATGGGATCATCAACGTGCATAGACACAAGTGATTGAAGGCGCGTCGAGACAGGGAGGGTTCAACAAGGGCAGACAGACGATGGTCCCACTATGGCAGCCTTGCATCACATAGCGCAGGGGAAGGGGATAGATTCCAAATAGCCATGTACATGGCAGACTCCCAATTAAATCATCTTTCCATGCATCCATTCATCATTCCTTCATCCCGTAATGAAAACGCCTGAATATTCACTCACATAACATTCGACATTTCCATTGAGTCTGTGCGTAATGCAGCCTTCAAAATCCACTGTGCTCCTGCCCGGATTCCTTGTGTAGTGAAGTCACATGTATTTGGGAATGTCCTGCCTTATCGTCCACTATGCTATAGCGCATCCCATTCAAATCACATCAATCATTGCATTCCCGTCATGGGCCCTGTCCCAAGGACATTCAACAATAGAACGTTACATTTCCAGTCAGACCTGTGGGCGTCTCCACGCCGCTAGTTGAAAAACGAAAGCGCTGTCCTTCGAATTCCTAATTTGCAACATCACGTTGAAAAGGCATCTGTGAACGCTTGTATTCACAAATACATCTATGCAGTGCGGCTGTGTGTGAAAATGGTAACTGGCCTCAATCACTGAAGGGACTCCCCGCCGTCGGTGAACGTCGGTACAGTGCTGCATGAGGGTCCACCGTTGATCGAGCACTACATTCCACTGACCCTTCACAAGTCTGCTCGCGAATGCAAATATCGTATGTGCAACAATGGGACCATAGCAGAATTAACATATAAACCAATATTCCACAGCCTTCGGGATTAAGAACATGAATGCAAATGCAAGATGCCATGCGTCGAATTGCAGCGTCGTGTGTGGGACGTGCTCGCACGAAAGGCATTGCAGCTGACACAGGTGGAATGAATCACCACAGGTGAAGGCTATACAGCCTGAAAACACATAAATTGCATACCCAAACCCCTCCCACAACCACACCCACTCCAGAATGCTACCGGCAGGACTAGCGATGTTGGGCCTGGGGGACCTGATTGCACTGCAAGTACTCCAACTTCAAGAAGAAGACGAACGCCAACTACTACAACAACCGGCCGCACAGAGGAGACGCAGGAGGAGGAGGAGGAGGGCAAGGCATGGCCAGCAAGCCCCACCAGCACAGCCACTACCACCACGCAGGCAGCCCGCAATCCCACGCCTCCGAGCTAATCCGTTCAACCTCACAGCTGAGCAGATCCACACCCTCTACCGTTTGGACCGGGACACCATAACCGCCATTGTCGACATGACACACGCTGACCTTGTCAGCATGATAGATAGCCCAACCGCCATCCCACCCCTACTGAAGGTGGTGTCTGTACTCCACTTCCTGGCCACAGGCACCTACCAGCACACAGTCGGACAGTTGCATGGCATTTCACAGCCCCTATTCTCACGGACACTATTCCAAGTGCTTGATGCCCTCCTGAAGCACTCAGACGACTACATCACTTTACCACGCTCGGAGCAGGAGCTTACAAACACAAAAGTGGGATTCCATGCACTTGGCGGCATACCGGGTTGCATTGGTGCCATCGACTGCACCCATGTGGAATTGGTTGTCCCACATGCCATGGAGGCCCAGTACCGCAACCGGAAACAATATCATTCTATCAATGTACAAATGGTGTGTGACTCCAACAGGATCTTTACACATTGTTCTGCCCGATTTCCAGGATCAACACATGATTCCATGGTCTTGCGGAACTCTAGAATACCACGCTACATGGAGCGACACGCAGGGCGCCGATCCTGGCTACTCGGTGAGTCTCATTTAATGCATGAGTATGTGGGGTAGGTGATGCGTGAATGACCTGGCAGGAAGGGGGGGGGGGTGCGTACGTAGCAATGACATTCCACAAACATCCTTTCTTGTCCACATACAGGTGATTGTGGGTATCCACTGAAGAGATGGCTCCTTACACCAATCCGGAACCCACAGGACCAGCATGAGGAGGACTACAACCATGCCCACTCACGTACCCGTGTGGTCATAGAACAGGCATTCGGCCTACTGAAGGGTCGTTTCCGCTGCCTCAGCAGGTCTGGCGGGGCACTCCTGTACCGCCATGAGAAGGTGGCAAAGATGGTCATGGCATGTGTCATGCTACACAACATGTGCGTACGTAGGAATGTGGCCATGCCCCCCGACGCAGAACTGCTAGCACCTGAAGATGGTCATGATGAGGGTGGGGATGTGGCAGCACCTCAAGGGGTCCGCGAGGCACAGGAGGCCCGTGAATTACGTCAGAATCTCATAGATGCATGCTTCTAACACTCACGCCTGGTGGCTGTTACATGGACACGGGACTTGTGGCACTGTGTGTGTCTGGAACATGCACAATGTGGACTGTACGCCAAGATAGGCCTCGTACACAGAGATCAATGTCCACACATCTCATTGGATGAATATGAAGAATTGTATTGCAGATGTGAAATGACATTACACACCCAATCGAACCGCCACCCAAAGAAGCACAACACACCCCCTCCACCCTCCTACCCCCCCAACACCAGTGTCCAATGACGCTCATTGTCAGTGGGCAGACGCTATTGCAAGCCCCCTCTCCGGGTATCAGGGGCACCCCTGCCTGTGGAGCGCCGGTTCCTCCCAGATCTACGTTGGGGGCTGCCCTGGACGGAACTTGCAACGGATGATGTCTCTGCCTGCTCACGTCCATGCATGTCCCTAAGGGTTTGTGAGAGCTCAGTGAGCACACGGCGCACAGCGGCAAGTTCACCACATACGTCTTTGGACGTCGCATGCAGTTCCCCCCTCAGGCTCTCGGTACTTCTCTCCATTTGTGCCCTTAGTGTCTCTGTACTACGCTCCATTTCTGCCCTAAGTGTCTCAGTAGATGTTTCAATGGCTGCCTTAGAACCCCCACATTCATCAGCATGCTCCTTGAGGAGCGTGGACATTTGCTGCTGTTGCACTATCATCTGCTCAAGGGACTGTTGCCTCTGCTGGGCCATGCCCATTTGCGGTGGTGTCACAGAGGGGCTGGACGCCTCATGTTGCCTTGCAACAGGTCTTGTGGGGGTTGGCCAGTCGTCGTCTTGTGGGTGCCCCTGCGTGGTTTCCTCATGGTGTACGGGATGATACAAACAGGGGGATTGAGACAGGTCATGGATGTGTCCTACTTCGGCAGCACCGTTTTCTGTGTCGGAGCATGCTGGCATGTATGCAGTGTCACCTGTGGTGCTGCTGCCACCAGAAGCAGTGCCTTCTGTGGCATCCATTGGGGGGACCTGTGGTGCTGCTGTTGTGGACATGCTGGCTGCTGGGGTGCCTGTTGATGTCCCCTCCAGTGTGCTGCCACTCGATTTGTGCTGCTGCCGTGTCTTGATCCGTGCAGCTGAGGTGGAGGGTCTTTGGCCGTTGGTCTTGGCCCTCTTTGCAGGTGTGCTGGTAGGGGTGTCCTGAAGCTCGTCGTTGGAATCGGACCCTGTGGTGGAGTAAAGGAGGGCGAGCGTTATTCATGGGTCTGTGGTAATTGCAATGGCAATTGTATCACATGCATTGGGGTGGTACCTGGGGGTGATTTGGGTCAGGGCCTTGGAGGTGGTCTCATTTTTGTGTGCATTGGGGATGCAGTTATTTTGCAGTCTGCAGTTAGGGTGTGCATGCTGCACATGTAGAGTGTGTTTTTTGGATTTTTAAATATTTATTTATTTAATCTGACTTTTAAGGGGCGCTGTCATGGCAATGTATGTGGTCGTTCTCCTGGACATGTGTTTCTAGTGCACTATGGGGACACATGGTACTTCACATGGTTGGTAATTGTGGATTTGGCATAGTTTCATTTGTGCCACCTACCTGATTCTTCTGATGTCTGCACTCCTTTCTCCATCCCTCCGACTCCCTCTATGCTCTCCATTCCAATGGTGGAGGCACAGATTTCTTCCCAGGGGGTCAACTTGATGGGTGATTCCGATCCTCCCCCGGTAGCTGTGGCAATGTTCCGGTTGGCAGAGAGTATGCTCCGGACGCGTATCCGTAGGTCGTCCCATCGCTTTCTGCATTGCTGTGGGTTGCGGGGTGCGGTCCCCACCGCACTTACCCGCTGTGCCACCAGCGCCCATATGGCCTTCTTGTTCGCAAGTGCTGTCCTGGTCATTTGCGTCGAGAAGACGACGGCAGCGTTCTCCTGGAGGGTCTCTGTGAGCACGGTGAGTTCCTCGTGGGAGAAGTGGACCTGCCGCTTGCGGTCGCACGCTTTTTTAGCAACTTTTCCCATATTTATTTTTTTAACTGGGGTGGCTAACGGGTTGGGATGTGTCTCAGGGTCGGATTTTTAATGGTTGTGTTGGGATTCTGATTTTATAGGTGTGCGGCGTGCTGTTTCCCGTTCCGGCCCCATGTTTTTACTTCCGTTTCCGTATATTTACGGTGACCGTATTTTGCGCTGACCGCTCATTACGGTGACCGCTAAGATGGGTGGCGGAATTGCACCTAGGGCGACGTACGACGGCGGTAAGGGGCGTTTTGGGGTCATTTCCACCATCGCAGACTTTGCACTTCCGCCATGGCGTAATGCTCGTGCCCGATGGGTCAGAATTAGCCGCACTTTCCTCCATCGTGCAGTGGCGGAAACGCTATTTACGCTATGGCGGTCATGTCAGTTGATTTCCGCCAGGGTCGTAATGAGGGCCATTGTCTCAAAAAAAAAATCCATTACTCCATGTCCATAATGAAAAAAAATATTCTTATTAATCCATGATCAAACTATTCACAATCCATTGTCCAAAAGAAAAATCCATGAATCCATGTGCAAAATCCAAAAAATAAATCAAATCAATCCATTGTCCAACTATGTAAAGGGTCCATGAGCCCAACCAAACAAACGAAACCTACCTAAGAAATTACATAAAAATAAAACTATATACAAATGTGTGTGGCATTGTCCATTGACCACAAATAAAAGGAAAATGAAAAGGAAACCTAACTCTAAAAACTATTTACAATGGCAGCGGGCTAGTCCGACGGCTCACTTCCCGATTTCCCGGGCCAGGGCATCATCGAACTCCTGCTTGATGTCCCGGAGGCAGTCCTCTTCCATGGCCCGAGGGTTCGCAGGGGCGATGACACATGGACCTCCAGGTCCCTGCGAATTGCCTCGAGGCACTCGGCCTGCCTCAGAGCCCCACGCATGGAGTTCTCCGCCCTGACCATTGTGAGCCGTGCATCTTCTGCGCGCTGCCGCTCCGCATCTATAGCATGGCCTAACCGCTGCCCTCTGGCCGATGCCTGCCCCTCCGATGTTGAAGGCCCTGAGCCATCATGGCTCCCACCTTGTTGCTGCTGTGCCTCTGCCTGTGCCCTGGCTCTTGCTGCCTGCACATCCTCCTCCGGCTGGGGGTGCAGTTGTTGAGGTGGCCACCCCTGCTGGACGTCCGACTCCCGACTGTGGCAGGTTTGTGTCCTCCACCAGCCTGGCTGCAGGGTCAGAGACAGCTCCACAGGGTACCCAGGTGATATATGGGTGGGAAGCTGGCATGGAGGATGACTAGCGCATAGGGGGTTCAGGTGAGGAGGGTGTCGGAACAAGGTCCAGCAAACAGAGGAATCCGGCCCTGGTGACCCGTCCCAGTAGGTCAACGCGGTCAACGAGGCATTTGAGATGACGTGCAGTGTCCTCACGAAAACACTGCAGGTCACCTTGCATGCCCCGTTGACGCAACGCCATCCCACTCAGGACAGGCTCAACCTGAACCTGGATAGCCACCTCTGCAGGGAGAGGAAGGCCAGTTGTTGTAAGCGGATCCCCTCCCTGAAAACGGGTCTGGACGTAGGCATCCCTGCTGGTGCAGGATGATGCAGTCACAGGATTGGGGACAGGATTACACACAGGAACCTCTGCGGTGGCCTGTGCTGCCTCCTGTCCCTGCCCCTGCACTGCACCACTAGCACCAGTGGAACCCCCACCTCCAGACCCCGTGTCTGTCCCTTGCATGGCCTCCTCCTCCACCAAACCCCCCACCAACCTGGATGACTCTGTGCCATCTTCCTCCGTCGGACCCTGTGGGGTCTCAGCTGCCCCTTCTGCTGCTGAGGAGTCCAACTCTGACCTCCGCCTCTTGGACCTACCCTCGGCAGCTGTGGCCTGGGACGTGGCACTGGACTCCTCACTCCCTGACGAGATGACAACCTGGGAGGGGAGCCAGGCCTTGCATCTCCGGCTGGCGGTGCGAACCCTGCCTCTGCACCCTCTCCGCCCTCTTCATCAGTTGACACTGCAGACAGGGAGAGATAGGACACAGGCATCAGGGCACTGTACAATGGACTGATACACACATGACAGTTGCACATGAGTGACAGTGTCAAACTTCAGACATGGCATCACAATCCCCAACACACATGTAATTTCAGCTCACACACATGAGCAATTCCACAGCCATATCACAACAGCCAGCACCATCCATACACATACAACAGCATGAGCATCCAAAGGGGAGCCAGACATCACATGAAACACAGGGAGTGCAGTAGACATGCACACACGCCACCACACTTACATGCATGTCTACATCTCCTCCAACTGTTGCAGTGATGAGATCGCCATACATGTCAGATCTGCCATTCAGCCTTCTACATATCAGTGTCACATGCATCCATGTTGCATCACAGTTGCACACTTGTCAAATACACACCCATGCAGATGTGCACAGTGCAGATACATGCATTAGGAACCACCATCCATGCCACAACCATGCCAATGTACATACACAGAAATTCAAACATGTGTGCTCCCACACCTGCGTTTGTCCAGCATGCTTACCAACAAATACACCATCAATGTGTCTCACACCTGAGAGGACACACATGTGGCAGCCTCACGCCCATGTTCATACACATCCCTACATGGCCCTACAAAAACACATGTGTAAACCTGCACATGTGTAAACCTGCCCACTACTGGCACACCATGACACACACAGCGTCCAATCACCCTGCATGTACACTTACCGCTCGACTCCAGACGGGTCTGCCTCTCAAGGATCTGGACGTAGAGCGCTGGGCATATGCGTTCCAGGACCCTCATTTGGTGGTCCGACAGCTGGCTCCGGGTTGAGGGTCCTGGACATGAAGTCCTCCCACTCGCGGACAGCCACCCCCTCCGCGTTGATGGCAGTCATGATGTCCATCCAGATCCTGGTCCGTCCTTCATTGTCGGCGCGCAAACTTCCAAAAAAGGCATCATACTGCCCCAGGACTTGCTCCACCAGGACACCAACTTCCCTGGCACTGAAGCTGGTGGCCCTCTGCCTCTCTGGCTGGGGGTTGTCAGTGCTGCCAGTTGTGCTGGACATGGCAACCCCAGAGGCAGGAGTGGGTGGGCAACTGGGCCCTGGGGCTGGGCTGTGGAGCGATGGAATCCCAGTCGGGAGTCTTCGGTTCCAGCAGGGGTGGTCACAGCAACTGCATCCCCGGCTGAAGTGAAGGCAGAAAATGGCAGGGCACGTGGGCAGCAGGAAGTCAGGCAGCAGCAGATTGCAGGTGGGAGCGTGCTCAGGGCTCTGGGGGCAGTAATTCGGCCTTCTGGGCAGGAGCGTGGTCTTCCGTGTGTTTTCGCGTGGCCAGCTTGATACAGGGTGATTTGGCACGTGAGAAAATTGCATGTCAGCGTGTAATTGGAGGAAAGGCCCTTAGCGTGTAAGCGTGTCAGCACACGTACGTGTTTTCATTGGACCAAAGGCCCTTAGCGCGAAAGCGCTTCTCTGAGGTTATGCGCGCGGGCGTTTCCCTCGTGACGTGGGCATAGTGGTTCAGTGCGTGTGAAAAAACTGCACGTCCGCGTGTGAATGCGTTTAAACCGAGGAAAGGGCCTATGCGTGTAATTGACGTGACGCGCGCAGGTGTTTTCCTCAGCACGGGTTAAAGGTGAGCGGGGCGAGCAGTTAGCTGTACGTGTCTTTCGTGGAGACCGACGTGTGTAGCTGCTTCATGTTGTTTTGTGCGCCATCACATCTTCACAGCAATTGAGGACGTATCTCTTCTTTTGAGGCGGTATTGGCTACGCCTGTTTTTCATTATCATGCTAGTCAGACGGTGAGTCGCGCACGCTATTTTTCCCACTGCGGGTGCCCCTGTGTATCGCACCCGTTTTCAAGGTCATAGTAGCCTGCGTGTCCCATGCGTACACGTTTTTTGTGTTACTGGGTGCCACCGCCTACTGCGGGAGGTTGATTCCACGCACGTAGGCTGCAGGGTTGCGTGCACGGTTTTAGTGCAGTTTTGGGGTGCCTGAGCGTAGCGTGACCCGTCACTACAACACCGGGGTCTCATACAGCCTTGCAGGTGCAGGGGGGCTATTAACATCTTGCACCCCACCCCCTTCACCCCAATTGCCCAGGTCAATTGTGGTGTATACCTTCCATTGGCACTACTCCATCTGTACCGGCACTACTCCTTCTGTGCCATGGTTGGGAGACCACCAAAGGTGAGGGGCGCCTCAGTTGGGCATACTCCTCGTGGCAGGCATGGTCAGGGGTGTGGCCGGGGTGACCAGGAAGTCGGGGGACTCCAGGGTGTCCAGAGTGGCCGCAGAGGGGGAAGAGGCAGGGGTGCGCCACTTGAGCACGATGTTGTGCCATGTGTCGGTGCAGTCATGCCACCACCCCCTGTGGTTTCGGGAGATGCAGCTTCTTCATCTGGCACGGGTGCCCGTGTGACCCGGCAGTCCGTTTCATCGACTGCCACGGGCCCAAGGGTAGTGGTAGCTGCAGGTGCAGCTGTGGACACCACCACCCAGGCTCAGGGTCTGCCAGCGCAGGCTGCGTTGGCGATTGAAGAGCCCTTGGAAGATTTTCAACAGGACCGGAGGGAAACCGTAGGGGCACGCAGGGCTGCCCTGACCAAGACACATGTCCCTGGGGCAGTAATGTCATCTGCTGCCCCGAACAGCTGGGTGCTGGCAGGTGCAGGGGCAGATGCAGCCAACAACAGCCCGGTTGTGAGTCTGCCAACCAGGACAGTTGCGGTCAATGACCCTGCCAGAGCGGAAGTTGATGCTCAGGGTCCATTAGAGGGCACCCAGTTGCCACTGACACAAGTCAGCCCTTTGGTTGTCCCTCCACCTGCCACTCCCTTTGCTCAATCCACCAGTCCCACTGGCCATACTGATCAGGGCGGCATCAGCCAGCCAGGGTCTGCGCCACAATCCAAGAGGATAAAGGTTGCACCTGCAGCGCAGGCTGGGACCCCACACACAGCCACGACCTCCTGCACATCGAGGAAGAAGCCTTTCTGCATCCTGGAACTGGACTTCATCGTGGGCTACGTGCGGAAACACAGCCGTGACATGCTAGTGGGTGTTAATTGTCAGACTACGGCTGCCCACCGTGATACCCACTGGAAGCAAGTTGCGGAACATTTGAGTCCATTTGGCCATGAGGTGCGCACAGCGCAAGAGTGCAAAAAGCGTTGGAATGACCTCAAAAGCAGCGCTAAGGCTAAGCATGCCTCAAATTACAACTTGACTCTGGTGACTGGCGGTGGGCCTGCACTGGAGGAGGAAGACCTCACTCCGCATAAGTCACTCATTGCGGAGTTCATACCACCTGAATTGGTCAAAGGAGTGGGAGAGATGCCGGACTTTGATGCCCAGTCCGGTGAGTGTTGATGCGTGTTTGTCGAGGGCATGTGTGTTTTACTTGTGTGATGTGTTGTGCATGACTTCCACTACATGTCACGTGTACATGGTTATGATGTGTGAGTAATGCAATGTTTTCTGATGCATGTCTGCCCTGCTGGATGGTGGACATGTGGAGCAGACGGGGACTGTCCGCATTACCACTATTGCACCCTACTCACATGCTGGTTACCAGTATGCCCCTCCGGTCCATGTTCCAGCTCACTGGCACTTCTGCATGTAGCGTGGGGTGAGCTTCCTCTCAGCCCAGGAACTATGCATAGCATGACTGACGTGCATGTGTCCTCTGCCTGCAAGGGGGTAGCCAATGTAGGCATGCTCCCTTGCCCCTCAACCCCATGCTCTGCACCCCAATTCCATTTTAGCGCTAGTCTGCTACAATATTGCCGTTGGTTACTTCCCTGGTCATGCCTTCTGTGTACATTCTAACATCCAGCGGCCAATCTGCCAGACATATCCATTGTGGTACATCCTTAGTACTTGATGCAGGGTGTCTCACTTGGACTGTGCAGAGGTCAGATGCCCCGCAGGGACATGAGTGCCAATTCATGCTCCATGTGCATTCCACGCATGCCCATATGTGTCCATGACTGGATGATCACTTTTACACAAGTCCATGATGACCCAAATTGCATGGCATTTCATCTGCCTTCTCGTGTCAACTGTGGCTCAGTACTGCAATGCACACATGTTTAGGGTCTGACAATCTGTGAGGGTCACAGGCCTCAGCCTGTTTAATGGCCAATGACTCTGTCCAACTGGTGTAGTGTCTTCTTCACACGTGGGTGGACTCCAGAGGTTTCATCATGTGTCCTGCTTACTGTCCCATCATCATTTGTAGTGTTGTCACTTGACTCACAAAAAGCTGTTGATGCTAGTCAACACTGTCTGTCAATGCACAGGACTATGGTCAGCCTTTTGATACCATGCTAGGCATCCCTGCTTTTGCACTTGGGTGTAGGGGTGCTTTGCTTGTAGATATGCTACCCATTGAATGCACATTGCACGTGATGCCTGAAGTTGACCTTGCACTGCCTTCACATTTTCTGACACACACAATGGAGTCCTTGTACATGTAGGTAGTGAGTAACATACATATTTGCTGCACTGCATAGACCCACTTCAATGCAGACTACCACCTTTCAACAGGTCTGATCACAGAAGCAATTCCAAGTTGACCCAGCATGCATGCCAGGTTCTATTTTGTGTGTGGTGTTGTCGTGCCAGGCACATGGTTGTTATCACTACATCAACCCAGCACAAGTGGGGGTAGTGGGGTGGTAGGCCACGAAAACCCCCAAGTGCTACAGTCCATCTTGTCTCTGGCTGCCTATGAGTCCAGCCCTGAAGAACACTCTGACGACCATGTCGAGTTGGATGAGCATCAGATCCATATGGCAGGGGTGAGTGATTCTGATGTGGACAATCCTCTGTCCGCGACACCTGCACTGAGGGGTCAGACAGTCTTGGAACCTCCGCCCGTGGTGGATCGGGACGCAGGGTCACCCTCCACACCAGTCACTGATATGTCTGGGACATCATGTCGACGGGGGCACGTAGTCGTGCAGCCGCGGGTGGTGCCAACACAATGAGGACACACGGTCCTTGGGTCCCAGCTGGGGTCAAGCCCAGCAACGTGGTCGCCGCGCGCAACCACAGTATACTGAGTGGGAGCAAGACATGACTGCCAATTCTGAACGGCAGGGGGCAGCAATGTAGAACATCGCTGAGAGCATGGAGCGTGTGGCCCAATCTGTGCTCCCCCCTGCTACGCAGGTGCTTCTCCAGCAGCAGGTGGCACGGTCCACGGCCCGCTCGCTCAGGCTGGGCATGGCGGCCTCAGACAGGGCACACTAGTCTGAAATGTCGTCTCTGCGTCAAGCAATTGATGCTCACGCAGAGGCACACATGAAGGCCCTGAGGGAGGAGCATGCTTCCCTCAGATCCACTCTGGGTGTCCTTCTGATGTCCCAGAGGGAGCGGGCAGAGGAGAGGTTTGCACAGCTTGAGCGTACCATCTCAGCTGAGCTACATGCTTGCCGGGACGTACAGCGGTGGTCCGGCCAGGCCTTGCAGGAGGAACTCCGTGTTACACGTGCTACCTTGCAAGAGGAAGCACGTGTACCACGGGAGGTTCTGCATGCAAACCTACATGTCATCGCCACACAGAACCAGGCTCACCCATCTGGCAGACCTGCTGCCAACGAGGGGCAAGCTGCGGCTAGGCGTGGTCATGCTCCTGTGCCACATCCTCCTTTCCAGGAAGAGCCAGACTCGGACGACAATCTATCTCCCACATAGGTCGGGCTGTGCAGACGTTGAGCCCATGGAGGTTTTTTTTTCCTCAGCATCATCGCATGTGGGTGTTGAGCAGCACCCTGTACCTCCCCCCTCCTCGGTTCCCCCCTGGGTCGTATGTGCCCATTTTTGATTTTTCTTTTAGTTTAGTTAGTTAAGTTTCTGTTTGATAGTCAGTTTAAATAGGTAAAGTAGGTTTTTCATAGTTAGTGTAATTAGTTAATATAGTTTAAAATTGCTAGTCTATTGTGCTTTTATGTGACGTTGTGGTGCTTTGTGGCTTTTGAAAGCATCCACGGTCTGTTCCAGCTGGGCCCTTCAAGCTTGTCTTGTGTATGTGTTTGCTGCTTCGGGTCCTTGATTCACATATGCCACTCCTGCTTCCCTTATCCATGGGCTTGCAAGGATGGTTTGGTGTAACAGCCTATTACACACGGGCTATGGACTGTTATATCTGTGGCATGTCTGCTGCTGTGGAACGTGTGTTAACACCCCTAGTGGGGATGATTGGGGTGTAATTGACCACTGTCCTTCTTTTGCTAGATGGGGTGTTTATGATTCACATGTACATTCATTGCTATGCATTGTGTAGTATGTTTCTTATCTTTAATGAACATATGCTTGTTGAAAATCATGCCGTAGATAGTGTGTTCCACACTGTTGCTGTGAAAGACGGACTGATGGTGTGATTTCTGATGTACGTCTCTGACATGGTCCACTCATGTAATGCCTGAAGAGACACACACAGATGAATATTAAGCATTAATCATGTGTTTCATGGACTTTCTGCAGGGGGATGAGCCTCAAGACCACCTTTGCCAGCAGACATATCTGGATGTCTGGAATCTGGACACGTTTGGTGGTGCCGACATGCGCATGTGTGCGCAACCAGAGGCACAGGGATTGCGATCATACATCCAATAAACGATTACGTGTTTTAAGGGACAGGCAAGGTGAGCAGCACAGGAGGATCACAACACAGCAAACCTTCCACCTGACCAGTTGAACATGCATGCTTAGTTGCAGCACTGACGGTGAGCTTGGACAAATATTGGTGTTGAAGCGCACAATACAGCTCAGGTGTGTTGGTGGACTGATGGCTAGTTGATGGGAAAGTTGTCTGGGGCCCCTGTATGGGCAGTGCCACAAACCCTCCGTTCCACCATGGTCCATTGAAGCACTTGTATTAGCCATGTAGCGTTGCAAGACATGGAATGAAGCAGCTCACAGTGACAGACAGCAAGGGACAGACTTGGGTGCAGTGCATTTCATTTCCAAGTAGAATTTGATACATGCACTGGCTACTTTATTTTGGTCATGGTGGTACAGGACTTGTTCTGAAGTCAGACCTTGCTATATGCGTCTGTCTGCTTACCCAGGGAACAATGCATGTTGTGTGAATCGTGACACATTGGTGTTCCATTTGCCACGCACCCACCGGTGCCTGACTTAATGCATTGACTGTGTATGAACCATCACAGGGGTAATGTTACGTATGGGTATGAAGCATCCACACAAGATTGTCTGTTTGTAGAGTATTTTGTTACTTTGGGGCATATTTGGTGGTGTGTTTGTGTGTTTTGGGCATGGACAGATTATTAACTGTGGCTCTCTTTGCAGCATTGAACTGCTCCTGTTACCGGACCGGTGAGTGCGCAGGCAGGAGGCCAGCATTCACCCCAGAGATACATTTCTCTTTGACTTCCATTTGAGTCATTTGCTGCTATGTGCATGTGAACAAGTTTGGTCTATTTGTGTATGTGTTAATGTTTGTACTACATTTTGGTGCATTCCCTACTTTCCCGTGTCAATCCTACTCCCCTCTCCTGCCCTTCATTCCGGTTATCCAGTATGCCAATGCCTGTGCCAACTGCATATCCGTGACCCTCCTTTCCCACCAGGGTCTCAGAGGCCTGTGTGAGTTAGACATTACAGGCACCCAGACCACGGTGGGGGTGGTTGTTTTGTGCCACTCCTGCGCCTGTACATGGGAGCTGTGACAGTAGAAGTCCGTTCGTGTTGCATCATTCTATGTTATGTACCACACATGGTTCATATCCTGTTGTGACATTGTTTTACTGTGCTACCTTAGTTGTTAACATCATTGTGGTAGTACTTGGCCTTTGTGGCGTACTGCTACTTGAAGTCATCTACTGGAGGCCGTAATGGTTTGTTTTACTGCCTACAGGGTATTTGCTTGGCTTCTGTGTTGTCCTGCTTTGAGTTCTCTTGGATTTTGTGCTTTTGCAAATCTAGGTGGACTCTGAGGGTGCTGGCAACTTTTTACACACAAGGTGGGAGAGGGTGACAAAGGGGAAGGGTGATCCTGTGGCCAGGTGGAATTCAAGGATGTCGGATGAATAACCCAGATCCAGTTGTTCAGTGGGTCATGGTGATTTGTGAGGAGGTTGTTTTGTTGTTGATAGTTGTCTTGCCCTGCAGTGTGATGGGCACCCTGAAATTGTAATTGTGCTTTACTATGTACATGATGTATTCTGCTCATCAATGCCTGTTCATGTATTGTGTTTACCTTTCAGGTGTGAGGGGATAGTTGTGGTTTGACTTGCTGGGGTATACACATGGTGAATGTTCACATGTGATGTGTAGAGGACAGTGATGGTCACTTGATTTCACATGCATATGTTGAGTGCATGTCCCTACTGACCCACACACTCGCACTATGATCCACTACATGTACAACCACCCTTACTTGTCCACGTGTACACGCTGTTTGCCTTCTGGTGCCCACTGTGTCCCTGCAGCGAATGTTCTATGACCATTTGTGGATCCTGTACATGCCTAATTTTGTTATTTTATGTAATTTGTCACTTAGATGTGATGCTCAGGGTGCGCATCACATACAATGGCTGTTCACTGTGTTGTGCACTGAGCAGTGTGTTGCAGGAGGTGGACATGGCACACAGTAGCTGCAGTGTTGATTATGCAATGCACATTGTGCATGTGAACAGGCATTCATTGTTTCAAATACGACTTTTGGAATGCATTTGGGTATGACAGGTATATTGCCTTTTGGTCACACAGGATTGCTTGTGTTTAAGTAGCTAGGGATGCACACAATGTGGCAATTCCATGGCAACAATCTCAGGGTGGTAAGGTTGTGACAGTTGACTGTCTCTTTGTCATCATCGGTTGTCACCTGGTATGTGCCAGGCCTGTGTGCACTCTGCAGGGTTGGGAGTTTAGGTGAAAAATCTGGCCACAAGCTGGGACCGGGCTTCCTCGCCACGTGCCCTATCCCCACCCATGGGCAGCGCCTGTGCCTGTGGTTGGGGAAGTGAGAGCACCATCATGTCCACCGGTACGCCCTGCCGTGTTGCAACATTGTGCAGGACACATGCTGCCACAATGATCCTGTACACTAGTGGGGGTGCATAGAGTAGCTGTCCACCAGAGCGGTCAAGGGAGCGGAAGCGTGACTTGAGCACTCCGAATGTGCGCTCCACTATGGCCCTGGTTGCAATATGGGCCGCATTGTATCTTACCTGGGGTGGTGTGGTGGGGTTCCGGATTGGCGTCATCATGTGGTTGCTCAGAGGGTAGGCACTGTCCCCTGGAGAGGTGATAATGGTTGTGATTATTGGGGTTTGTGTATTTGTGTGTGTGTGTGACATGCATGCATGTGCACAGGCATTTGTACTCACCTAGGAGCCATTGCCGCCATGCTACCCAGCTTCCAGGGCCCGGCTCAGGACGGACATTATGTATATGAAACTGTCATGGGTCGAGCCAGGGTAGTTTGCATAGACAGAGGTGATGATTCCCTTTGCATTGCATACCACCTGTACGTTGATGGAATGCCAGTGCTTGCGGTTTTTGTAGATGTGCTCAGTGGCCCTAGGTGGACTTAGGGCCACATGGGTGCAATCAATGGCACCGAGCACTTTGGGGAAGTGTGCCACCCTGTAAAAGTCCTGGACAATGGCCTGCCTTTCTGCGGGTGTTCTGGGCATGTATATGTGCCTGCGGACTGAGGGGCGCGCTGTCATGATTGCCAATACCTGGTGTAGGTAGCGTGACTGCATGGCCTGTGAGACCCCACCCACTATGGCAGTAGTCTGCTGAAAAGACCCAGTGGCCAAAAAATGCAGGACATTGAGCACCTTCTCCAAGGGGCTCAATGCTTGGGAGCAGAGGGTGGGGGATGTTAGGTCATCTTCCCACTCCCTGACCAGGTCTAGGATGGTATGGGGTGGAAACCTATACCTGCCATAGACCTGGTCGTCAGGCATCCCAAAAAGGCTTATCCGTGGTGAAAAAATGCGTGCCCTGGCTATTCTCCTCCTCCTGCGGTGTCCCACGATCATTGCTGCTACAAATGGGGCATTCGTCGTAGCTGTATATACGTGTTTGTTTTTTTACATGCATGATGGATTTGGCTGAAAACTCGCAATCAAAATGATTTTTATAGCCCCCAAACACATTGGACATTTTGTGAAAAAAGTCAGTAAAACATGAAAATGTTTTTAAAAAAGCAAAGAAACACTGTTTTCAGCCTACTCTCATTCATTTCCTCATAGTGAAAAAGTCTAGGTTTCTGCGCAGTGTACAGCAAAAAACACTAGATGAAATTATAACAGGTAAGAAACAACATGGGCATGAAGCACTGACTCAATTTCCGGGATATGTCTGGGGTTATTCCATCCAGAAATTGTTAAAATATTTTATGGGAAAGGCAGTGCCCATTCTACCAAAATAATAACTATATATGTGTCCCACAATACATCAGTGAGGCTTCTCAGAAATTAAAAAGGTGCCTTTTTTTGTTTGCTGCGAGAGATAAACAGGGTTATAACGGGTATAACCAGGGTTAGCTGAAAACAAAAACTGGACAAGAAAAACATTTGGAGGAGGAAAAAGGATGAAATGGCATCAATCTAGAGGTGGGGAAGGGGAAAGAGGACACCATGAGAAATTGGGGAGTTGCGGGTTGCTGGGGGGCCAATTTCAGAGCTCAAACGTTTTTTCGCATATCTGGGGTTACAAATGGGGATAACCGGATTGTAGTAGAAAATGGGATAGGGAATGAAAGTGTGATACACATGAAAATACCTGGCGTTATTTGCAGGGTTTTACAGATAACCAGGTTTATTTGTAGTACATTGATAATATAACCACGGTTATGGGAAAAAATAAAAAACAACAATTAGAAATATGTAGAGTGGTCAGGGCTGAAGGCCGTTGGCTCTGACCACATCTGAAGGCCATGGCTAGTGGGACCGGAAGAAAGGTATTGCAGTAACATGTAAAGGGGCCGTGGCTGAAATGCCGGGGCCAATGGTCATGGGCGATGGCCAATGCTAGTGAGTAAGAACGAAAGGTAGTGTTTTAAAAAATACAGTGGGCACGGCCGAAGGCTGTGCTCACTGGAATGGCCTGAAGGCCATGGCTAGTGGACCTGAAAGATATGAATGTGGGTCCAAAATAAACTTATTGGGGGAACAGGTACAATGGCCATGGCCGAAGGCCATAGCTAGTGGCCCGGTAGTGTTTTAAAATATACAATTGTTACGGCCAGGGCTGAAGGCTTACGGCTAGTGGGTTTGAAAGACATGTATAGTGGCCACGGCAAAGGCAATGGCCACCTACTGGGTCCAAAAGAAAAATATTGTGGAACATGTGCAGTTGCCTGTTAGTGTTTTAAAATATACAGTGGGTACAGCCAAAGGCTGTGCTCACTGGCCAGGGCTACAGGCCCAGGCTACTAGGCCCAAAAGACATGTTTACTGGTCACAGTCAAAGGTTGTGGCCACTCAGTGGGTCCAAAAGAAACATTTTGGGGGAACATGTACAGTGGACATGGCCAAAGACTGTGGCCACTGGTCATGGCCAAAATCCATGGCTAGTGGCGGTCACCTGGAGAGTCCAAAAGAAACATATTTGTGGAGACCATGTACAATGGACACGCCTGAAGGCCATGGCTAGTGGCCCGTAGAAAAACTATGGTATTGCTAAACTATTGAATTTCACTGAACAAAACTTAGTTGAGGGACAGTTAAGTTGCACAGAATTAAAGCAGTAAAACCTTTGAAATTCAAAGTATGTGGGAACTGGTTCCCGTTGCAAAGCCCATGAACACATACATATTATAAGATAAGGAATTCACAATGACTTAAAAAATGCCATTATGGGGGTCATGGCAATATAAGGGACATCAACGGGAGTGTGCCGAGTTAAGCTGGTCATGAATTCTCACATCCGTTGAATTTCAAGGGTTTTGTTGCAATTAAATCTGGGCAACTTAGCTGCACCTTATCTAAAGTTGTTCAGTGAATATAGAAATAAGGAGTGGTGCCTGGGAATGGATGAAAAGATTGAATCTAAAATACCAAATGCATGTTTAGTGTTCATTTGGCATAGTAGATTAGATCGAAGCCCATAATACCGAACAGGGGAGCAGGGGTTGCAGAGGTGTCCCAGCTCCCCTAGTTCAGTATTATGGGCTGCGGGAGTTGCCGGGGTGTCCCCTTAATGCATTAAAAGCTGGGGCGGGGGACGGGTCTGTGGCTCAGTGGACTAATGCATCCACTACAGGGACCTTTGTTTGACCTCAAGGTCACAGGCTTGAATCCCGGCAGGTCCACTCAGCCCTTCATTCTTCCGAGGTCGATAAAATGAGTACCATTAAGTTGGGTAACAATAAACATCTGTTATTAGGGCCAAGATGCCCCTTCGAGGGTGAACGTGCGCTTTACAAATACGCCTATTATGTTTTGTTATGTTATTTTATGTTATGTTATGTTAAAGGCAGTGCAGGGGACAAACGGACCAAATCGCAAAAGATAGAATTACAAAATGCTGGCAACTGGGCTCTGTAATTTTGTAATTCGATCTTTTGAGATACGTTCTTTTAACGTACATCTGTGGTGCCTTCTATCGAAGTGAGATTTTTGGTTTCAAAAAGGGGAATAGAAATCTGTTAAAGGCAAACCAAGGAGAATATATAACAAAGCAATGGGACCTTCTAGTTAGAGCAGTACCCTTGAATAATGCCAAACTGTTATGGAAATGTGTTGCACACGGATGGGAAGATGCGGAAACGGGAGTGAAGATTTAATTTTGCAAAATAGGTGGAAGACTCAATACAAGGACATTGTTTTGATCCATTGGTGGACGAGACTCATTCCCTAAAAGATTGGGTAGGTAGTGACATAAAATTGATGCATCTCTTGGATCCTTTAAAAGGGGGAAATCTGCAGGGCTGGACGGCTTGAAATCAGATGTTTTCACCTGGTACTCATAATGAAGGTTGCTGATCCTCTGGAATTTAGCCGTTATTGATTCTGGTACGGTTCTGGCTTCTTAGAATAGCAGCTATTATTTAAAAAGGGATCTTTAGATGGCCCTCATTGTTGTAGGTCTATTTCCCTACATGACATATCACACAAGATTTTTACAAGATGTATAGGCCAGATTGGAGGGGGTCGCCTGATGTAGAAATATTCGGAATTCTATCCAATCACAATTCAGGTGAAGACTTGGATCAATTTTTCATCCTGAGTAATAACATAGAGAAATTCTTCAGGATTAGGGCAGCGAGGCGTTTTGCAGCATTCCTCAAACTAGAAAAAGCATTTGACTGAATTGGTTGGAACTCCCTCTGGCATACATTATTCAATATTGGAATGGTACCTGTACTGTTAAGACTTATCAAATAAGAAACCCTTGTTTCCAACTAATCAAATTTATAATAGGGTTAAGCACAGCTGCCCACTAGCTCCAATTTTGTTTGTTTTATTTATATCTGACTTTGATCCCAAAATGTCCAGAAGGAAAGTGTATCGACACTCTCTGAAAAGTAAATCTTATAGCACACTTAGGTATGTAGATAACACTGTCATCATTGATCTTTACTAAGGGAGGCGGCTTGAATAAGGGCTTCAGTATGCTAAGGAATGCTTGGGAAAACATAGTTTGAAATTAAACAAAACCAACACAAAAATGAACACCTTTGGGAAGTCAGGTAATCCCTATGGGTGGTTTCTGAATGTAGAAAGAATTTGAGGAGATTGATTTGTATTTGTATCTTTTAGGGTTCTCGGGTCAAACACAGAAAGAAACTAGCAGAGAGGGGCATTCTTAGTCTTAAGTGGCTGTTATGATTTTACTTCTTATACAGTGCATACAGATTGAATAAGTGTCTGGAAGTTTATGAGTCGAAGGTTTCCATAATGATTCTTCATGGGGGTGACATTTTGGGACATTATAACTGTAAGCCACTTGAAGTTGCTGTTGTTTTATGGATTTTTAAATCATGTTACACAAAAGCACTGTACATAATTTAGTGAGATGGTACAAAAGTTGAAATGTAAAAAAAAATGCAATGCAGAATAGAACAGTAAGGCCAAAACAAACCACAAGAAGATATGAAAATGTAATGATTGTCCAGTTAACTGTAAATATGAGATTCAGGCAAATAAAGGACATTTTCAGGACAAAAATAAATACAAAGCACAGCCATAAACTAAAAGGAAGAACAATGAGGAGTAACAGATGCAACAATGAAAAATAGGCAAATGTGGAGGAACTAGTACATGCATTTTGCTGACTGCAATGTGATAGGCCGAGCAGCGTGACACTTGAATCAAAATCTGATCTTTAGACACGTTTTTTATTCAGATAGCAGAGGAAAAGATGGGACTCATGCCTTACAGTTCCTAGCGGTAACACTATAACAGAAATTCTAGGCTTCAAACGATATGAACGCCAAGATAAACAAAAATACTGTGATCCACCTATGGTTCTATCCATCTCCCTGTGGTGCTTTTGATTAAAAATTCATCTGCTCGGAGACTCTAATCTAGAGAACCCACCATTCTAAATTGGTGGTCAACAGAAAACAAAATGTGGTCTTCAGAAGTCCTTAGCCATTTAGATACCCTGCACTACTAAAGAAAGTTCCAACTATTAGCCATGCCACTCCAGTGCTCCTCTCAATTTCTGTTCTTTCTATTATCCCTGCTAAATTGAAACCTAATGCCCATCAAATCAACATTATCCCAACTGTGGATCTCTTGAAAGCTCTGCTTAAACTTCACTTACTTGCTAAACAGGGAGGCCCCCCTGCCTGGCCCTAAATGTCCCGTTAGAGCCATTTTATAATGTATTGACGTAATTTTGTATATTTGTACAGTAATTCTCATTTATTTTAAGAACTCCCTCCCCTTGGTAAATGTTACCTTTGTGCATCACCTCTTTCTTATATTCTTTTTTTGTTGTTTTGTTACGTCCTTCGTGAAGTCCCACTTTTCTCACACCCACAGAAACCGTTTTGTCACTTGTTCTCAACTTTTTGCTTTTGTACTGGCTTGTGGTAGACAGCACCTTAGACCTCTGACAAAAAGGAACATGGATTCTGGTCCCTGCCCCGACTGATGTCTGGCAAATAACTTTCCATGCCCTTGATGGGCAAAAGTGCAAGCAAGCCACTGAGCATAGCACCTGAGCATGTCAGAGGGAGATTTGAGGCATCTCTAGGCCTGCCACCAACATACTAAAGAAGCAGATGTGGGTGTCTGCGGTCCTCACATTTCAGGCAGACATTTCTTTGAACCAAAGTATCTTGACTCCCATCAGCCCTAGCATGTAGCTGTAGCTTATGCTTATGAGAAGAGTTTCCGGGTCCCATTCCATCATTAGCCAACTTGTAGATGGTTATTTTGTTGTACAGGGGATACAATGTATCTATTTGAGACACATACAGAGAGAGAAAGTGAGAGAGAAAGAGAGATAGAAAGTGGTATTGATGGTAGCAGTGTGAGCTACTGAAATGGGATCTGTCTATATGTGGCAAGTGGTAGGAATTCAGGGTTGGATACTGTTTTGATTTTTAAGGCCTACTCCTCCCTCCCCCCAACTGACTCCCACATCAGCGGCTAACCAGACCCAAATCACAGTAGTCTATCATATCTTTGGGTTTTCCCTATGGATAACATGGTCGCAAGTTTCTCCACCAAACCCATAGTATATTGACACACAGGAATCAGGACTTGCAGACCTTCACCCATCAACAACACAGATTTCAGATTTGCCTCTCTCAATGTTCCACAATGACCCTCCACTCCTTTTTCTTTTAGAGTCACATGCAACAAGGGCAACAATAGTGGCATAAAAGCACGATTCAAGTCCACTTAGATTGCATTACTTTTCCCTTCCATGGAATGCCTGCAGCATCTGTGTATGTGTTACTTTGCTATCCCTGCTCTTCAATAAATAAAAAAATAAAGTACATAACCCTAACATCCCTACTCTTCAGAAGTCCATTCCTACACTACTGCAGCAATCAAAATACTTATTTCAGATAATGTTTTTGTAGTGGTTATTCACAATCCGGCTCTTCTTTCTAGTCCTCTCTGCTTAAACCCTTCCAGACACTTCCTGGAATGAGGAGGTAGTTATTCACCCCACCATTAGTACTTCTAAAGGTCCTACACCTGGGTACTTTCCCACGCCTCTTTCATTCAGAGGCTTCATGGCCTTTCGACTTGTTAGTCAGATTTCTCTTATTACATCCTGACCCCATGCGTGGTATAAGAAAAACCTTAATCCTGGATTTTGTGTTTGATAATTCTTTTCATTTCTACACTAGGTTTTTGCAATTGGCTCATTGTAAGGTCCTCCTGTAGACCCTGACTTTATGGGATCTGGCCGGTTGTTCTTCCAGACCAGAGTCAGCTTCTGGATATTTGGCTTGTGGTTTTATTGGGCCTCTCACTAACACAGCTTTTAGGAATCACAGGAAAGGGTGCTCTAGTTCTGGTCATCAGTTTCCACAATAGATCTTCTGTTAGACCTGTGATAGAGATCTTAAGGGGTATTCCTAAACCATCTCTGCAGAGATATTGTTAGGCCCTCTGTTGGACCTTGGGGTATCAGTCACACTGGACATTTCGCCAGGCATTCACAGGTTGTTCTATCCAGATCTTCCACAAGACCTTTGTTTCAGAATTCTCCCTGCCTTTTTGTCATCTCTTTAGTTATGGTGATAAGTATTTACACCCCTTATCTGTGTCCTTGTGAGGCTAACAATATTTGAATGTCCCTCATGCTACAAGCCAGTTTCTCACCTTGAGGTTGCATGTGGTAGCATGTTTTTCTTGAACCTCCAGTGCCATCAAGTTCAATAGGTGCAGGTCTCCCCTTCTTGAGTAGCCTCTGGATGCAAAGCTCCTTCTGTTGGGTATGTTCCCTTCTGGTCTGCTGCAGGCACTTCCAGAGTGTTTTAGAGTTTCACACACCGATGGTCTTCATGGGAACTATGCCATCTGGGTATTTTCTTTGCTACATGGGAGCAGGGACAGACGTGTCTATCTGCATTAGGATTCTCTCCCCAAATGTCATCTTCACAACAATTTTACTGTCCATAACCAGAGGCTTGGTTTCCTCGCTTTTCTCATAGGTTATTCCCACTTATTGTTTGATTAAGGATCATTGATTGGTTATTTGTTATGGGTAAGGTTTCCCCCCTTATTACCTCATTTTCAGACCCCTATGTGAATTGTTTAACTGATGGATGGGTCTGATTATGACTAATCAGTTTAAGTGAGAGATCAAAGGATGCAGATGAGGTAAGTACCAACTTGAAATTATGTGAGAAGCAGATGAGACCATGCCATTCGACATTTCTCTGGTCTCAACATTCCTGGCATCTCTTCAGGGTTGCTGTAATGTGTTGCATGCAGTCTTTTATTTCTTAGCCATTGCTCAGGTAAGCATTGTGGTTTTCACTGGTGAAGTCTGAGAACATTGCTGGTTTGCACTTTTAACTGTAACTTATCAGTGCCAACAGCAACCCCATACACGTGTTTCAGCCTTGTTGGGCCTCATCAGTGAGGTGAAGCTGTGCCTCCCTGAGCACAGTGAGCAGTGAGTCCATGTCTGGTTACCCCCAGGTAACTTAGGGTGACCAACCCCAAGTTCCTTCCAAAAATCCAAATAACGAGTAAGTGTACTCTAGTTGTGATGTCACTTAGCCCACTACCATTTCATGGTTGACTCCTATATTGTCGTAACTTTGATCTGTCAATGCCAAATTAATGTACTATTGCAATTCCATACATTACTCGCAATTCGGGGAAATCATAGTGGTCTCCTTATGTTTATTTCATGTACAGCCATCAAGCAATATTTCTTGGTGTCCCAAATGTAATGGAATGCATAGTCATTCAATATTGTACAGTGTCTGAGCAACATGTGTACTGCCAACAATGCCATTGGATACTAGATTTGTCATTATCAACTAAGGTTTAATACATTTATTTTGTTATTTAAAAACAGTTTGTATCTTTCTCTTTCACAGGTGGTACAGGTTGGTGGCCTATTGTTCGTTTACATAGTGGCTTCATGGGAGACTTGGACACTGCGTTCGACGAGGAATACCCGCCTATGTCGTTGGTGCCATTGGAAAAACTTTCCCCAGTTAGTACAGGGGATTTTCCCTCACTGTGCTGCAACCAGAACTTTATAATGTGTAGTAAATTTGTGCCATCAAAATCAGCAACAAAATAAAGCACAACAGAACTTTCATCAATGGTTGTTTCAATTTTGCAGTGAATCAAGTGTGTGTCCATTCAGCAGTGTTCCGGCCCTTGCCGCATTATGTGACTGTGTCTCTGACTCTGTAATTCTGTCAAACTAAGCATGTATTAATTTAAATCTTCCACTGACATCACTGTCCTGTGTGTGTCAGGGGCAAACCATGACTTGTACTTGTTCATCCATCTCAACAAATGTTCCCCGCTACTGGAAAATTACTGCTTGTTCAACCTTGTGCCCCTCCAAAGCTATTCTTTTCATGTACCAGAAGTGTGACACTTCCTTGCAGACTACCCCAGAGTTCCTCCCAATAAAACAAGACCCCAGTCACAGTATACTCTGTCCTAAACTAACATGTGTTACTCCACCCCCTTTCTAGCTCTGATGTGCCAGAACTGGCAGCTATCAATTCTGACCCCCGCCGGTTGTCTCAGGGGCAAGACCCCCACATCCTTCACCTCGCTACTGACCCAAAGTGGGATAGTACAAACACACGTGTGCAACTTATAGGCCTCTAATATATAACTGCGGTCATGGGTTCAGGGGACCGCGGCCTGGCCGGATGGGGTTGTAGCAGGACATTTTGTCAGGGCTCGAGACTTGCTCCTTGCGGAAAATGTTTACGTGATTTGCCGTGTAAACAGGAGATGGGCTGAGCTGACAGGTGGTATGGGCTGGCTGTGGAAGTTGTTGGCAGAGTGCGAAGTTTTCCAGAGGAACAAAGTAAATCACTAGAAATTTCGCACACCATTGATAAATGGTAGCAAACAATTCATATGTTTTCCAAAAATATTTGCAATACCTCTATGGTCTGAAGGGCTATTGGTTGCCATTCTGAGTAAAGGTCAGCGGCTTTGAATTTTTGCTTGCGAGCTGAGCAAACCCATGCATCGTACACAGTATAAGATTCAATTGTTTTTCGACCTTGAAAAAAAGGGAGGATTCCGAAAGGAATGAATGAAGGGAGGGGTGTAATACCATTAAATATGATAAGGGCCACTGTTCCAAAACTGGACAAAGGAAGATGTTATTTCATTTTATGAAAATTCGTTGACTTGAATAGAGTCTCTGCGTTACGCAGAGAGAAAGGAAATGCCTAATATTATGTAAGTTTTACTTTCAACGATTTTACAGACGAACGAGTCAACTTATCATTCGCCGACCATTATTGCTGACTTACGGTTGTTCTTTGCGGCATATTGCAACAAAACGCAAATACAGCATGTGTGTGTACTTGTCTTTGTCCCGGGCACATGGCCAGTCCAGCATCGAGATGCATGTAGTCCACCACTGGGTTCCCCCAGGTTCCACAAACGCCTAATTCAATGCTAATATTTAATTAAAATTCTGTCTATGTGTTCTTCTGGCACTTAGCTTGATCCCTGATTGTAGCGTCAACCTCTGCATCCCATTTATTTCGAGCTGACCATACTCCATAGCACTAACTTCTGAAGCAAATTGTGGAGTACTTTCCACGTTGTTTTCTCTCTGTTCCCATTGCTTCACATCTGTGTTCATCATTAGTTTTAACATGGGGTCAATTAATGGGTAAAATTATAAATTGCAATAAAGATCGGCTACTGACACACATTTCTGTTATGTTTTTGAAACAGCTACATCCTGCCTTTCTGCGATTGGCATCGATTCCAGATACCAGCTGACGGTTTTTTTAACCGGCAGCTGAAGATACACTTGAATGGCTGGATCACAATGATGATTTTTTGGGATGATCGTCATGGGCCGATATGCCCTTACGCACTACCAGCGATAAGGAACAACCTGACATTGTTTACAGTGGCCTAGCGCCAAGCTGATGCCAAAGCCTTGCGATTGACGGTGCATCTAATGCGCTTCTTATACCCAAAAGGAACACCGCAAGACTCACGATAAACATTTGTGGATGGAGAACAAAGAAAGAAATTACCCATTTGCTTGAATATGGTAATCGCCGGATGTTCTTGGGGCGTTTATTGTGAAATAAAAGTACTTTCCAAATTGTACAGTTTTGCTATTTCCTTGAAAAGTATAGTTTTATATTCAAAATTGGGACACGCTGTGTTGTGAGATGATGTGTGTTGATATTCTGGGTTCTACGTCAACTAACGTCAACGCGTAGGTGATGACTGGGCATGTTTGGATACGCTGCCCAGTAACGTCCTGGAGATAGGCGGAGATTATCACTAGGTTTGGTGATGTCAGCCTCAGGGGCGGGACACATGAATTAGTGCCGCCAGGGCAGACCACCTTGGGCGATGCAGCAATGGATCAGATTATCACAAGATGGCCGCACCCAGCTGCCTGATTTCGCATGTGTAAAAAAGAGGAAAAGTACGGTAAGGTGCATAGGAAATGTTTGTATGATCGATGAACGTATGCTTAAAAACGCATGCCCAACTCCCAGGACAATAACATTTCTGAGCGCACTATTCCTTTAATAGATACATTTTTTGCTCCATTTGCTGCAGATGATTTTCTAAGGCCTCTGTTTCTTTATTATTTTTAATGTTTTTATGGTCTGTGAAAAAAAAAATGTTAAGTACACATAAAGTAATGGTTATTATTTGGTTTATATAGAGAAGTGTGGTGTCTACCATTAGTATCACTGTTTTCACTCATTTTATCCCGAGGAAAATTGTCTTCCAGCCATTCCAAAGTACTAGACATTTCTGTGTAAAAAAAAAAACAATTTTACTTTTAGTGTACCTAATACAGAAAGTTTATAAATATATACAATAAAGGTAGTGTACTAATTCGTTTCTTACTAAGTATTGCTGTTACTGCTGCGTAGGTGTGCTGTTGATTATTGCTGTGCAGTTTCTGTGAGGTAATTCTGTTCGAGGCATATTTATTTTGTTTTGCTATATTCCATTATGGCGCACCGGCGAAGTCCCGTAAAGTCCCACTTTGCCCGCTGCTCTGTGCTGCTTTCCTGCAACTGACGCTTGCTTTGGATCGCTGTCTACTCCACGGACCATTTCGGACTCAAATAACCATAAGGTGAAGCACTTTTGAAGATTCACCTGCCAGCATCTAAGAGACTATATTTAATATACTCATATTGATTCTGTGTTTATTTATTTGTAGGCTCTATAGCTCCTCTGTGGGCGTGACTATATAAGAGGACTCGAGCGCGCACCGCGCGCGCACACCGGTGAAGTCCCGTAAAGTCCCGCTTTGCCGCTTAGCCACGGCGGCGCGAGCAAAGCGAGCTCTGGGGAAAAACCACTAGTTTCCCTTTTCTATTTGCCAATTTATTTGCTTAGAAATATTTGATCTTGGTCCTGTGTAGTGGTAGACGTGACAAAGATTTTTGGTTTTACCTCTACTCGTCAAGTGTCTGTGACCTGCGCTTTCCGGAGGCATCATGAAACGAAATGTATACACCTTATGCACTGAAATGCCTTCTTTGCTCACAACGAATATGAACCTGAACTCAAGCAATATGCAAGTAAAGGCAGTTCCTTGTGCATCGACTCCTCGTGCAGTAGACTTAGGTGTTAAAGCGCAGCCTACCCTGAAACCAAAAAAGCGTATTATTTCTCACACCACTGACCATAAGAAACAATCTGTAAGTTCAAAGGATATACGTTCATTTTACCCGGATGATGCGACACAAAATCCAACTGTGCAGATTACTAAAGAAAATTCTCAGGTTGCTCTGCCTATAGTTATAAGTGATCAAGAGTGTTGTACGACATTGCATGTATCTCTATCTGACAGCACAGTGTTAAGAGGAGACTCAATGGCTCCAAACTGTGACAACAGACACAGCTCATCGTCAGTGAGAAATCCTGAAGATGTAGCGGTGATTGATTTGCCTTCCTCTGACTCGGATTTCTTGTTGCAACAAACTCTTGGCAATCTGTCTTTCTCGCCAAAATTGTATTGGAATGGAGGTTGCACAAAATCCAATTTAACTTCTTCCTTTTTACTTACGACCCCGCGTAAATGCTCTTTGGCAGAGTAACCGCAGTGCCCCAAAATGTGGCTAAGGTAGTTGAATTAATGTTGGGAGCAATGAACCTAACTATGCAAACAACCACTACATTCTTTAATACGTTGAACACTAAATTGGATGTTCAAAGTGCCCAATTATTATCGGTTCTAGCCTGGCAGGCGAAGCAAGAAATACTTTGGGCAAAGTCTCCATTACTTACAAATCAAATATCTATACCTGTAAAGACGACAGTCGATCAGTGCGTATCACCTATCAAATCCGCACCTATGATCGACTTAACCCTGGCTACGAATCCGGCTTTTCCTAATGTATCACCAATAGCGGTCGAACATTCAATCTTGCACCAACATGCTGAGAGTCAAATGTCACCAATTACGGTAGATAACTCAGGCATCTTGTGCCCCCTTCCGTACATTGGTCAAATTGTTAGAGAAATGATGCCAGATAATAATCAGTGTTTAGTTGGTTTTACCAATAATGCTACTACTCAAGTGTCCTATTCAATCTTCCGTAAAAATCCCGCTTTGGTAGAAACCAAATCTGATTCTGGTGAGAATGCTAAACAAAAAAAAAAGGCTGTTGTTGCTTGTAAAAAATCTAAAAATGTTAAGCAATTGGAAATAATTGAGCCCCCAAGCTCCAAACTCTTTTTTGACATGCTCACCTTCCCTAAAAAGGATAGCCAGTCAACTTCTAGTGCCATTACAAAAAAGTACACTCAGTTGAACAAAATGCGAAAATTGAAGCTTAACTGTGCTAACAAAAATATCACAGCAGCCACGCCCTATGCTCCTTTAGACCTGTTAGTTCAAGTAGCCCAAGATTACAAAAACATCGGCACGCAGGAAGAACGTTCCGAGACTCAACTACCCGAGCGGGTGGTCAGTAGCCAACCGCAAAAGACTACCTTGAGAGGAACTGTTAATCGAACTTCCAAAAGCTCTAAAAAGAATCTAACGCTAACTTCCCAATCCAACACATCTGATGATTATGAGCAAGATTTGTTGGCAATCCGAAGAGCTGAAATCAGAAAGGAAGTTGACGCTTATATGAGTGCATTTGTATCTCAACCGACCCTCAAAGCCCCAACACTTGATTCAGGCAAGTGCAAATCTCCTACAACCCAGTCCCTTGTGCCTAGACGCTCAGTCACTTTTAAGAGCAGCCATGAGAAGATACCGGTAGCTTTTTCCCCCACATCTCCTTGTCACAATGCAGAAATTGCCACCTTGCTAAATGCGATACGCCCTGTGCCATTAAATCCGGAGCCCTCTTTGGTCTCAGTTCCTCTCAAGCATCCGGCTTCAAAGTCCATCCTGAAAACGAAAGCGAACAAAGAGAATCATGTTGCCTTAGTGCTAGGCTGTCGGCCAGCGCGGCATCCTCAATATGTACTAAATCATCATAGCATTTTAGAGGTGTTCTTTGATATACCACTCTTACAAGACATTGGGTCTGCAGATATAGCTCAAGTTGAGTACTTTAATGATAACCTAGTGAGCACGGCGTGCATATGGCTGACATCCCGAGTTATTAGGAACCTCATATGGGAAGCCAAAGATCAACTATTAGCGCTAGGTTTCATTCTTTTATTGGGCCCTACAAATCCATCTGAGGGTCCTTACAGTGCAGATGTCTGGATTGAATCTGTCTTGAAGGAGATCAAGGACCCTAGGAGTGATAGAGAAGCGAAAACAGTGACAAATGTTCCCGTCAAATGCCATTGTAATTGTGATTCCAGAAGTTAACTTCCGTACAGGGTTAATAATGAACGTTCCATCAGTCTTGCCTCATGGAATATGCGGGGTTTCCGCCACCTACTTAATAACATGCAAGACCCCTTCATTAACTATGATGCGATTCTTTTACAAGAAACCTGGCTTATGTCTGCTCCCTCATGGGAAAATCACTGCATACATTTCTTGCCAGCAATGAAGGGAGAGAAAGGTTGGCCGATGTCTGGCCTTTTGAGGGGCTCCAAATTGACCTCGAATACCAGCATATTATTTACATATTCTCCAAATTCTTTCATCCAACTAACGGTCATAGTAATCGAGAAAATCTTGTACGCGATAGTTAACCTATACTGGAATCCCAAAGGCATTGAAGATCGAAAGTTTTTGACGGATTTCTCCACCACGCTGGACTTTATTGTATCAGTTCCAAATATTCAGCATACTATTGTTGCTGGTGACCTCAATCTGCAGCGCCTACAAGAAAAACATGCGACGAAAAATTCGAGACAAAGATTGTGGGAAAAAATAATGTCAAATAGAGGGTTTTGTATGCTGAATGGGAGCAGACTAGACATAGGTGCGCTTGATCACACGTGGCAACAAAATTCTTTAAAAGCCACAATTGATTATATTTACACAGATGATAGACTGTTCTCTAAAATCCAAGTCTTTAATATTGACTCAAATGCAAATAGCGACCATTGCATTCTCTCTATCAAATGGCTGTCCACTGTCACACACACTAAATATAACTCCATGGTGATCCCCAGACAATTGTCCGTCTCAAACCAGCTAAATCGTCTATATTGGAATGAAACTAGTCTTAGTCACTTCGACAACTCTCTGCGAGTTGCCTTTTGCCACTCGCAGAATGCTCCAGCGGCCATTGATACTCCCTAATATGATTTGATGCAATATTTTCCAGACATCAGAACTCATAAAACACTGACCCCTAGGCGCACCCATTGTTTTGACATAGAAGCGCAAAATAAAAAAACTGAATTTCGACTTCAAAAAAGGAATGCGCTAAAGCTTCCACTGAGAGTTAGATATGAAACATTACACAAAGTTAAAACTACATACAGAAACTGGCGGCGCCACCATCGTAGCAAACTTTTCCAGCGCGATGGATGCTGATGTTAAAAATCACTTGAGACAGGAACTCGGCTCAAATTTGGAAAGTTTTAACGAACGCCATATCTCCTGTGCAGGCGATGTCCCAAATTCAGAGTGTTCCTGAAGCGAGTTGGGTAAATTATTTTTCCAAAATGTATGCTCTTCCACCGAACTCTATGCAATATCCTAGGACACTTCCTGATAAACCATTTCACATTGACATAATTAAGTCCGATATATTATATTTTATCAACAAAATAAGCCATTCCAGAGCTCCGGGTCCAGATGGCCTATCCAATAAAAATTTTAAACAGCATCCTGAGTTGTGGACATCGATTTTGTATCAAATTTTTGATCATATAAATGATACGCAAGAGATTCCTGTCTCGTGGAAACACTCCCTAATTGTTCCGATCCACAAAAAAGGAGACCAGAGTCTACCTGAGAACTACAGACCCATCGCCTTATTAGATGCCCCTGAAAAACTATATTGTCGCATTATATTACAAGAACTTAACAGATGGACTTCAGCTGATCTTAAACGAGACCCGTTTCAATCTGGTTTTGTGGCAGGCTTGGGGACCTCGATAAATCTAATTACGCTAAATATGCTAAAGTCGAAATATGCCAAGATTAATCAACCATTATATATGGCATTTGTAGACTTTCGTTTAGCATTTGACTCGGTGGATAGAAGGTTACTATTTCAGAAACTTCAGAATTATGGCTGCCCATCATCAATATTAACCATAATCAAATAGCTTCATTCAGACACTACGATGCAAGTGAGACTATCTCTTGGGGGTTTATTAACTGCGAAATTTGCGACACTGAGAGGCCTAAAACAAGGGTGCATTTTAGCATCAACATTATTCAATCTTTTCCTATTAGATATAGGAATCTCCTTTGAGGAAGCACTCTCCGATGCTCCCAAGTTAGGGTCCCAAAAAATCGCATGGCTTTTGTACGTCGACGATTTAGTCTTAATTTCACAAACCCCAAAAGGACTGCAAGAACTCCTAACTAAACTAGATGAGTATGTCGGCAATAACAATCTGACTATCAACGTGAGTAAAACGCAGATAGTGACCTGTCTAAAAAAAAGAATACAACAATGTCCAATTTTCAATGGTTTTTGTAGAAAGTACCTCTAAAAATTGTAACTAATTACAAATATTTAGGTCTTCCCTTTTCAGGCTCTGTAAAAAATCAAATTTATGCAGACACATTAAAGGCAAAAACTATGGGCCTCATTACACGGAAGGCGGTGAGCCATGGCGCTATTAGCGCCATGGCTCATGCCGGTAAAATACCGGCACCGCCTTGGCGGAAAGGGGATTTACCGCCCCATTCCAAGGTTGGTGGGGCGGTAAATCCCCCTTCTGCCATTGCCCTTCCCCATTCCCATTTCTGCCCCATAGGGCTCTATGGGAATGGGGAAGGCGCTAATTACGGCACCGCAAAAAATTTTTTTGCAGGCGTTAAAAACCAACCCGCTAACGGACCTCGTAGTAAGGCGGTAATGGTTAACGGCCACCGTTACCATTAACGGTGGCCGTTTAACCATTACCGCCTTCCGTGTAATGAGGCCCTATGATTTTAACATCTCAAGCAAGAATAATACTGCACAAATATGGAAAATTCACATCTACTCATGTTGTCACTTTTTACAATCAAAAAGTTGTCCCCATTCTTTCTTACGGAACTGAGACTTTTACACCTCAGCTCAGATCATATTGGGATCACCTTGAAGGTAAATTTTGGAAAGCAGTGTTCTGCTTACCGTTGTGCACCCCGATTTGTCTATTAAGGTATGAATTAGGTTTGATCTCACTTTCCGCTTCGGTCCTATGGAAGATGTGTAACTTCTATCGCAAATGTTTGCTAGGAATTAATAACACGAACATTTTGCGATCAGTGGCGATATATCTTTGCACATCTCATGATGCATTCCCTAAACAGTGGGTAAAAGTCATCCTGAACTCGCTAGTTGATGCTGACATTTCAATTCAGCTGTTAATCACTAATCCCGACAAAGCAAAGAAAAAAATCTATTGGCATGATTGGATTGTGATGCATCAACTGTATACAAGTTATGTAGATTTTGATTTAAACCTTTTTCCCCCTAAAAAGTTTAAACAAATGGCTCATTACCTCATAAAGGGTCCATCACATTATGTTCGAGCAGAAATGCTAAGATTATGGTTGAATCTTCATCCAACAAACTAGATCTTAGCTAGGCGTGGATTAATTCCAAAAAATCATCATTACTGCCGATTTTGTAAAAACTGCAAACAAGTGGAAACACTATCTCATTTAGTAGTTGAATGTTGTGCATTGTCTGGGCTCCGAGAACACTACTTTCGCAATTTATTGCAAATATTTTGCGATTGATCGACCTGTGAAATATGGACGATTCTGATCACGAGCAATCGAACTGTGATCCACATTGCATTAACTCAATTTATAAAAACAATTCTGCCATATGAATTCTGGTCTTAAAATAACCCCATAAATTTTCGCTTAAGGCTCCTTTTAACAAGTAGTTTACTAAATACAAAGTGCTTTGTTATTCTTTTTTATGAAATGATACACATCGGTCTAAACTGAAATTTTATTTTTAAACATTCCTTTTAGTTTTTGGTTTCTCCCTTTAGTGTGTTTTAATGCTGTCAATGATAATAATAATAATAATAATGGGGTTATTGTATTTTGGTATGCTTATGCAACTTATGCAACTGATGTAAATTTGTAAATAATGTGTCATTTTTCTTTCGTTAATATCCAAATTATGTTGTAACAAAGTCTTCTTTTTTGTAAGGTTGAATTCTTTTAGCCAATCAAAATGACATTTTTTAAAAAAAAAAAAAATTATGTTACATATGCTATGTAATTGAATGGTTGGTGTCTTAAATATACAGTTTCCACTTCTTATACATTATTGAATGTAATTGTTTTATGTGCTGCTTTTTGAACATGCTCAGTGTTTTTATTGCATGATACAACAATGTAAGATACCCCCTCAGTTTTTGGATAGTGTTGCTGTTGACCACATCCGTCTGTGGACATGCGCATGGTCCGCAGACATCAGAACCACTAGCGCAGGTAGGGGGTTCAGTATGTTCTATGTTATATGTGTATAAACTAAGGGAATCCTAGTAAACATTTATCAAATGTGTATTATCTATATCTATATTCAGTGAAAAAAATGTGTTACAGGAACGTTATGGTAAATTGGCGCTACTAAAAACCTATTAAATTCAGTTAAAAAACTCGGTTAAAGGGACATTATGTTACAGGTAAAACCGAAAAACCCCTGAAATTCGCCAGTTATGGTAAGCTACGCAACCATAACTCGCGCCACCACCGTGCACTGCTACGACTAACAACCAGGACATCAAAGATGACATCACAAATGTCATTGATTCTGAATGGTTCTGCAAAGTTTGGTGGGATTAAAAATGTGGTGCCATTTGACGAATCTACACAAAAGTTTGCAAAAACATTTTAGATCTAGATATAAATGTTTTTTTTGTAAAGTTTGGTGGTATTTTATCAAGAGCGGGCTAAATTAGAGGGGGTCTCAACATTTTTAAATGTCTTATAACTTTGTTGCCATTGACAAATGTGGACAAAAGTTTCCAGAAAGATTATAAGCCCAACCTTGAATGCGTTTTGTCAAGTTATATGACTAACGTATGTACATACATTTTTACACTTTTGAAAAAATAAAACACGGGCACATTTCCAGCAAACTCATGTAAGGGGCATTGGCAAGGACCTTAAATGCAGGTTTTTGCAAATTTGCCCGTGTTTGATTGTTTGACAAGTGTCAAAATTTAGGTACAAAACATAGTGATATACTTTTGGTGACTGAGGTATAGCCTGTGGCCGTGGGCAGTTGCCAGATTGTCTGGGTCATGGCATAAGGTCATGATCAGGACAATCTGACTACTGGCCATAACCACGAGGAACGAAAAAATGGGGTTAAAGTGGCCATGTCCACCTGCCACCGGCTTTGGTAAAGTTATTTGAAAGTGGGATAGGTTTGAAAGGGAAAGAAATGGTGCTCGTGGTAATATGGTAACAGGGCTCTCTCTTCACCTTCTGTAGGCTGCCATGGAAATGGAGGGGGGGCTGTGTACAGAGCCCCGCCTTCCCTTTACATGGTGGCCATCTTGGAAAAGGATTTTCCTTCCTACAGTGGGATGCCACAGGCATCCCGGGATAGGAAGAAAAATCCTTAATTTTTTTTAGCATCCCGGGATACCGCTTTGGGAACCCATGGTGCTTGCAGGGGCTGGAACGGTGCAAAACGGTTCGGAGCACTCATTATCCACCCTCGCTTCGCGTGGGCCGATAACTTGGCCTGCGGAACGGTTATCCCCTGTTCCCGTGACTGGAACGGGGGATGAACAGCACATTATTCCCATTAGCATAACACAAAATGCTAATGGAAATGTTGGGAAATCTTATTGAGTCTATATACTTTACTGAGAAATGTAAAGTAGATGAAGTCTATAAGATTTTTTTTTAGTAGTTCTACTTTTTACTGTGAAAGATGGTTCCTAAAGGAACCTTCCTTTTGTTGCTGTTTGATGTATATTTTTTTGCAGGAGAGGTTAGAACATAAGGTGGGGAGAGAAATGAGAGAAGAGGCACCAAGCACTAAATGAAGTGGCAGGTGGACAGGGGAAGATGTTGCACATGTGTTACTTCTATGATAGGGACAGTGTTTCTCATGCTCCTTGATTCTAGCTTCCAGAGCCCTTTGAAATTGCTTCCCCGTGCAGAGTGGTGTGTTGCAGTATATACAGAGGACTGCTGTCTTCGAAAGATTTGGATAAACAGCCTCTTTTATTGCTTGCTAGGTAGCTGCTAGGATTTTGTGTCCCACAGAAGTCAGCTGTGTGCTTACAGTATTGGTTGAGGAAGATGGGGTGGAGGAAGACAGCCTACTACTTGCTAAGAAAGGAACAACCTTTCTGAGAGCATTGCGGTGGTCGAATTTGGTGTGGTGGTGCATGGAGGTAGTCCCGTGGGAGTACTGTCCAGGTACTCAGTGACTGAGTACAAATTTGCACTCAGTGCATTTCGCTTTGGTAGCTTTAGCCTTTGTTACATTCCCAACAGAGGTAAAGAACTGCCACACCCATGATTCTGTCTGTGCTAGAGGCAGGCACTTCCTCTACCTCATGTTCTTGGTCGTCTTCATTGTCTTTGAAAGTACTGTGCTTTTTTTGTTGTGTAGGTCGTACAGCTGGTGGTGGTGGTGATGGCTCTTGGGGAGGAGGGATGGCAATAGCTGATGCCATTTTTAAGATAAATAGCAGTTTTGCTAATATTCTTTCATGTATGTGATTTGTACTAGATTGTTAATGTATAATGAGTAAGTTTAGGTGTCGGAGCTGTGCAAGGGTACATTTTGTGCTTGAAAGTTCCTAGATTGGTAGGAAATTCAGTACCGACTGTCCTCGAAGCACAGACCCAATCGTGAAGTGCAGACTCGTTTGCGGATATGTCATCATGTTTCACATGAGTGCATGGACATGTGGCACTGTCTGGATGGTCCGCGATGACATCAGACGTCTGCGGACTTCAACGGACGCAAAAACAGTGGAAAAAGTTTCAAAAAGTGTATAGAAGTGTTTAAAATGATGCTAAAACTTTGTAAATTGGACAACAATGCTGCTATATCGGGGTAAGTATGATATTAGTAAGTTGTAAGAAAATAGCATGCAGTGGCAAAAACCCATGATCACTGAAACTACTTTGTTAAAGGGACGTTATAGTTAAGTTGCACTAATAAAAACCCATGAAATTCACTGAAACTACTTTGTTAAAGGGACGTTATAGTTAAGTTGCACTAATAAAAACCTATGAAATTCAATGAAAAAACGTAGTTAAAGGTACGTTATGGTTACAAGTAAAACTGAAAAACCCCAGAAATTCACCAGTTATGGTAAGCTAAGCAACCATAACTTGCACCACCACTGTGCACTGCTAAGATTAACACCCGGGACATCAAAGATGACATTACAAATGCCATTGATGACATCACTGATGACATCACCTATATGGGCCTCTTGTTTTTGTCTACTGACATGTCTGGGCCATGTGGTTTCAGATGGTTTCGGTTTGTAGACATGTCATTTAAGTGGGACATGGTTACCAATGTTGATATTCGGGTGAGAGTGAATAATTCCAGAAGGGTGTTGATGTTAACAATGTGGTCACTTTCTTCCCCCAGGGTTATAAGCAGTTCTTTCAATGAATCAATTGGGGGGAAATCCTTAAGAAAAACTGTACTGCACACTGGAATTTTTTTTTCATGTTTGCCAGTGACAGCCTTTCTTTTTTTATTATTAAAATGTTATAGTTTATAAATAAACTTTTCATTTTATATTACACGTACTTTTTCGTAAGAATTTAACCAGCAAGTCATACAGTATAAATTGACTCTACTTTGGCATTTCCAAACTCAGCAGCATCCATAATCTTGTTCCAAAAGTTAATAATTATAAAAATCAGCTTTTTTTTCTTGTCCCAGCAATATCTGAGCCCATCCCTCCTAAGGGCTCAGTGTTTCATTACTGATCTTAAAATAAGTCCTGCATAAATGTCTCTCCTGCTGTAGCTCAGGACATGTCATGATTAGATGTACAAAGTCTCTGTCGTTTCTTCATTTTTGCAAAATCTACAGTAGTGGAGTTCAGGGTCTTGTTGCTTGATTCATACTAATCTTTCTCTTGTAGGCAGAATATTCAATCGTAATTTCATAAACAAAGATCGTATTCCTTTGTCAGGAAATAGCGTCAAATATGTTGGGAGTTGATTAATTGCTCTTACTTCTATTTCACATACCAGATTTTCTTGGTATTGGTCTTTATGTCCCATGGTATTTATCCAGCCATTACACAAAATCTTTTTTTTCGTGTTTTTTGCGCGCTTTATCAGCATCTCTCTTGTAATTTCCTCTTTTTCAAGAGTTTGTGACATGTGTTGTTTCCATTCTGTCAATGCTCTCGCGCCTATGGGGTTGTGTTTTGGTCTCAATACTTCAAGTTGCTGGGATCTTTTTTTCAGCAATTATCTTCCGAAAGAGATCAAATTTTTTCCATGTTACAATCGAGGTAAGAGATTGTATTGCTATCTTGAAACGGATTCTTGCTACAGGAAGAGATTGAGGCAACCTCATTATTTTTCTCCAAACTAAAGCCAACATTTTCGCCAATATGTTTAACAGTGCTTCGCTTCCGTAGGTCAAGACAGGGATCACTTTACTCCTGTAGAATGCTACAATTGGTCTGTATGAACATTTTCCGTACTTTTCGTGAAGGATATAACCTTGCCTTCCCAGTGCAAGTGCTTTCTTTCTTAGGTGCAACTCCCATTCTTCTTCATCCGCTGTCTGGCTAATTATAATCCCCAAATATTTGTAAATTGCAACTACAGTTAGTGGACAATCATTGATGTGTAGCACTGTAGTTCTTTCTTTCGGCTTGGGTTTCATTATGCCCATGATTTTTGTTTTAGATATATTCATTTTTAGTTCATTTTTATCCATAAATAATCCCATCGCAACAAGATTGTGTTGTAGACCTCTTGGAGTTTTGTCGAGCAGGATGATGTCATCCGCATACATCTTCAAGGGTAGACTTGTTGAGTTTAATCTTGGCGGATTTGTTATCAATGATATCATTTCTTGTTCTAAGTCTGCGGTAAACAAATTGAATAGCGTTGCTGCCAACGGACAACCTTGTTTGAGACCGTTCCATGTCTCTATTAATGCCGTTTGGACGCTGCCCTTACTTAGTATTACTCGTATCTTGGTGCATGAGTAGAGTCATTTTAATGGCTGCAAAATATGCACCGAGCAGTTCCATTTTTCGAGTTTGCTCCACAGTAATTGGTGGTTGACAGTATCAAAAGCTAAAGGTTGATCGACAAAAGCCATCCAAACTGGTTGGTTTTTTAAGATGGCTTCTTGTTTAATAAGATTCAACAGGAAGAGATTGATGTTTGTTCCCACTGAGTGAACAAAACCTGTCTGTTGTGTGTCAAACCTGTTTTCCGCTACAGCCCAATCTGTTAGGTCTCTCAGCAACATTGTTGCAAAATATTTCCCTAAAGGTCTAGGAGCACAATTGGCCTGGAGTTTGGCGGGTTTTCTTTGTCTCCCTGCTTTAATATTGTTATTAAACTATCCTGTCTCCATGTCGATGGTATTTGATTAACTTGATTAACCAAAGTTAAGATTTGTACCATAATATCCACCCATATCTCAGGTGACTCCTTCATTATTTAGTTTGACAAACCATCGGGTCCCGGAGCGCAAGATGTATCAAGCTTCTTGATTATTTGTATGATTTGTTCTTTTGTTCTTGTAACTTGCCATTTATTTACCAAAGGAGATCCTTGAGTCCCTATAGTTTGCCTACTACTATATAATTCAGAGAAATAATCCATCCAACAATCTTCAGTTATATTTTGTATCATCCAGTGCTGTGTTATGTATGTTGTGTTTAAAAGGCTCCATCAATCTCGGGTGTTTTGATTCTTTAGACATAGTAGCATCTTTTCAGTATCCTGCTGTACCATCGTACTTTTATGTATCTTTATCCAATTGCGATAGATCTGTTTAGCAGATTTGATTGCACTTCGTTTTTCCTGGGTGTTCTGCTTTCTCAATAGACTACACAATTTGCGGAGGGCTGCTTATTTTGTCCTGATTTGTATATCATAATAATGATTGTGGCTCTTGCATTGAATTGCAGAGCCTTTTGTTTGTTGATAATATGGATCAAGGAGCCATTCATAATTTAACTTGGTGGAGGCTTCTTTAATCGAGAGTTGATAAGTCTTTGATAGGCCAGTTAGATGGGTTGACTTTATCCTAAGTCTAGAAGATTTAGCATTAAGTTCCATTATTGGCAATTTTTGTTTTTTTTATGACCTCCATATCCTGTCCAGGTCAAACTTAGAATATGGGGATCGCTATTCGTTGTTTGTATGTTCTCTGTCTTTGTTAGTGCATTCAATATGTTTGGTGACACATATATATAGTCTAATATGGCCTGTGATGCGCCTTGCATCCATGTAGGAATATTTTGATTTGTTTGGTTCTGGAAGTTAGCTACACGTGTCAAATTTCTTATGCTCATTTCTTTGACCCATGTTTTTGCTCTTACAGAGAGGTCAATTTTATCTCTCAGGTTACCCATTTTATCAAAAATATGAATATTCAGGTCTCTGCTAATCATGATGTCAATCGGACTGTGCTTGGCTATATTAGCGTATAATTCTGTTAGAAATGTGTCGATACATTTCGACTCGTTGATGGCTACAGGATTCCAATACAGTTGAATACAACTATTGTAGGGTTCTGTTTAGAATGCCATGAATCTTGTTTTTGTGGTTTCGTTTTCTGGACTATTGTGTGTTGTATCCATGGATTCAGATTAATCTTATCAACTTTATCTGTCGTGAAGATGGTCTTCCTTTGAGCTGATGCACAGCTGGGTTTATGAAGACTTTATACCCTTCACACATGGGCGGCTAGGACAACCATGTCTCTTGTAAACATATTATTTGACATTGCACAAGTTTTGAATGGGGTTGTTGAAATAAATGTCTATAACCCCTTGTATTCCATGAAATCAATGTTAGCCCTGAGTAACTATCAGCCTCTGGTTGCTATGAAGACCATGAAGTTGGGCTTGGGCTTTCACCTTTTTGGAAAGGTTGTTCTCTTCTTATGTAGCTGTTCGCATATCTCTCCTGTGTTTTTACGTACTGCACATCCTCTGTTCTGTAGGATTGTATCAAGCAGCCTTTTGTTATATTGCAGGAGCATGTCTCAGGGGACTGTGCTCTCTGCAATCCCTCTTTCTACTATTTTCTCCATTAATGGGCTTAATATCATTTCCTCAAGACTTTTAACTTATTTGGTTATTATTTTGATTAATTTGGACTTCTCCAAATTTTATATTGACATGTCTCCTGATTTTGCTTGTTCCAGTTTTGTCATACTCTTCCATTCCATATTGTCTTCACCCTTCCTTGTCTTGTTGTGTTTGTCCCCTTTGCTTGGCTTGTTCCTCAATCATTCTGTCACACTGCATTGGGATTTAGCTTTGGCTTCTCTTTACTGTACTGGTTGTGATGTGCCCTTAGCTGCATAAACCTATTGTTTTATGAAGTTAACTTAGTCAGCAGAAGAGCAGAATTCTGTTGTCTACCCTCCTCTTCCAATCCAGGAGATTATCTCAGCAGGTTAATCATTCTCATTGTACACCGGGCTGCTTACATTTCACCGTTTCGAGTCACAGCAGGGTATCTTCTCCCTTCAACTTTTCACGATCACTACATGTAGTACCTGGAAATTAAGAAATAATAAAACCTATTACTGCAGTTCATTGAAGAGAATGGGAGCCGGAAAGAAGCACAATATAAAACATGATGTCATTACACCCTTTTTATGTAGCATTTTTGAGGGTTTGAGAAGGCAACATCTAATCGCCCTTTGTCTAAAAGCCAGTTTTACATCCAGAAGGGACATTCTTTTATGCTTGTTTTCTCATGAGAAATAAATCTACTAAGATGCATGTAATGTGTACTTTTTGCTATTTGGGTCAATTCTGCTTCACTTCCTGTGCTTTATCTAGCATAACGGTGTGCTGGCAACAGTCAATTAGTGGTTTTAGCATGTCCCTGGATTTCAGGAACCTTGGCCCTCAATATGAGTGAGCCGTTACTGGAAATGAGGTCTCGGTAACAACGTTACCAGCACCTTTTTTTCCAGACCAGCTCACTCTGAGTCTGCCATTAGGGGCTGTGAACTACCTGCAGGCCTGGCCTGCTGATAGTTCAGGCTCCTACTGCAGACCCATAACTGAAGCACCAGCATCATTAGCAACAGTGCCGGTGCTTCAGTGTTCCCATTCCCGTGGAGTCAGGAATGGGAATTTACGGTTCCGCCACCAACCGTAATATTCCGGTATTACCAGGATATTGTGCAGCAGAAACGGTAAGCCGAGTTTGCCGGTGCGCGAACGGCAGCCTTGTAATGAGTGCCCTTGTCTTATTCTGAGACCTCTCTTTTTATCTGTGTGTTGCTCTGAGGTTATGCGGTTTACTAGTAGAACTACCTTGAAATGATTTATGATGGATGGTCACTCCCTTGATGCCCCCCATGACTGGTGTTCTAGTAGTTAGGTACCCCTCTGCAAAAGGAGTGTGTTCTTCTATTGTGTGGATAGGGAAGTATCTGCAAAAAGAATATGGCAGAGCCTGCATGGAATCTGATATCAGTGGTTGGGATTTCTATTTGAGTTTCAGCCAGGCATGTATTGCTCACTTGTCTGAGTTTACATTGTATGGGGCAATGTAATACGTTGCCCTTCGCTGGGATATTATTGATGGTGCTTTCTTTCCTTTGTGAGTGGTAGGTTTTTCAGCCATGTTTGGATAGCAGGGTTCTTTACATGCCTATAACTGTTAAAGCGAGATCGATACCCATTTTGTGGTTGGTAAGTGTGGGCATTTTTGGTGCTCTGACCTCCTGACCTAGAACACCATGCACCCAACTGAACCTGTTGTTTTCTTTTCCTCGTCTCTCTGTGCAGGTTCCGGTATGTTCTCATAATATTTGCTGTGCAATGATTGGTGCGATTGCCTATACATGGACAGTGGCTCAATGCTGCCCTGAAAGAGAGTTCTCAATGCTGTGTGTCCAAGCAGGTTTCTGTATCTCTTTGTCAGGCGTAATATTTAGAGTAGAATTCTCCACATTTCAGTGCCTTCATTGTTGGAAATGTTTTAATATTCTCCTCATTTGTAGGAGTTTGACAAATGTAAAAGAGCAAACCATTCATCAATGTGGCAGTTTCAGCAGTTTCAGCAATTGCGAGCGCGGGGAAGCAAAATATCCCCGCGTCCCCTCAATTCCATGATGTGCTTGGGGAAGCCAAAGAAGAGCAGGTCTACAGGAGGCAGGACAATTACAGATTAATAAACCAGACATCAGTAGTCAGCAAGATGTATTTTATGCTCAAATGCAAGGTAATGAGGTACACAGAAAAGCGCCAATTAGAGCAAAGTTATATGCAAATAGCACATGAAGCAAACAAACACAAGTATAATAATAGGCATATTTGTGGCTTACACGCTGGTGGAAGGGAAATTGATTTGTATTGTTTATTTTCATGTTAATCACTTTGGAAAGTAGTAAGATTAGGGATGGACGGGGACTCCAATTTATCTGAGCTGCACTTGTGTAATGCTTTAGAAATTGGCCCAAGCAAACATTGCAACAACAGCCACAGCCTGTTGGTGATTAGAACCTCTAAGTATCCATGTGGCCACAGTTCCTTGCTCATAAGCCATTAAAGAAAGCCACTGGCAAAAGGAAAGCCACAGCAACGTCACAAACACAAAAGAGGCAGACCAGCAAAATATGAAAACAATGCATGTAAGGAAACAGCAAAAGAAGAAAACCAAGAAACTACAATGGCGCAGCAAGTGACAGCTCCACCCTCATGTTTAGCCACCCCAGGTAGGCCGGTAAAACAAGGCGGCATTGGCTGCAGAGTTTTAAACTCTGTATTGAAGCGCCAGGGCTTCAGGGGAATGAGAGAAAGCCAAAGCAGTGGTACTGATAAATGTGTTAGACATTGAAGGCCAAAGAATGTTCTAAACCCTGCGGACAGAGATGGAAGCAGACAGTTCAAGAATATCGAGGCCCCAGGTAGACACACTAAGCACAACAAGATTCAAAGTGAATAGAAACCAAACGAGGCACATGGAACACCTCTACACAGGGCTGGACTGGGAACCAAAGAGACCCTGGAAATAATGTTCAAAATGGCCCCATATTACACATTTGCAGCAAGCTCAACCTTTTTTCCTATGAGAACATTTGCAAATAAAATAGATAACCACAAAAAAAGAGGCCCAGTCCACCCCTGCTTCTACAGTGCAAAGGAACTATGTAGAGAGTCAGTAGATGAAAACTACACAGAGCTGAAAGAACTGGCAAGTCACTGTCAATACGGCAAACCGATCAAGGTAATGCTGAGAAAACTGTTGGTGGTAGGGTGTCAATGTGCAAAGATACAAATGAAATGTTACAGAGCAAGAATCTCACAGAGAATGCAGTGTTTAATATCGCACACTGTGTAGTGGTGCCTGTGTTATGCTGACAAAAAGGATAGAAATACATGGCAATACTGCATGTATCATCTACTGACAGTCGCGAGTAGCATACCAGGCGGCTAAGCTCCACATATCTGGTGGCCCAAGCTCCTTGTTCAGCAAATTGAATAACTGTCTCAAATCACAATTAGTCCACAGAGAGGGACCAGCAAACAATCCTTCTCTTGTCATGGAATGCTGCTACATTTCTCTATTTTTGCAAAGTTCTTAAAACGTGGCTTCTTCAACAAGACCTGACCTAGGACTAATCCCAATGGATGCACAGAACGCAACTCACAGTGCTACGCTACTGTTAAAAGATGCCATGCCAAATTCTTTCTACCCACACCCTCTACAGTGCTCCACTGCTCTTGAGCTAGGTCTGCACTTTAAACATAACTTAATTTTTTTAGATGGCAGAAAAAGAAACAGTGGGAGCTAGTTAACTCACGGAAAGGGACAGGATAAGAAAAAATGTAGATTGCCCAGAAGAAAAGAGAGATACATATTAAGAAGGGTCAACGCTAATAACAAAATGCTTGAGATGCAAAGTTTGCTCACACACATCATACAGCAAAGACTGCCCCGCACTGGAGAGAAGATGCACAAGATATAAGAGCACTGTAAACTAGATAAAGGTTTGTCGTGTGTTTGTGCTGCACCCAGTGACCAAGTTCCTTCTGTTCATTAGTGGTCGACAGACATTGAACTCTGCACGATGCCTAGCAACCGACTTGATAGCTCACACTTCATCTACCCCCAGGGTGTGGGGTGCTCATCCTGTGCCTGGTGCACCAACACAGAAGCAAATGGAAGGAGTCACCACCCTCATACAACTCATCACCAGAACAAGACGACCAACACAAACAGGATGTAGCGATCTAGATGTATTAACACTTTAAGATCTGAAAAATGCAATGGGTTGTGCAGAATCTCTACCCTATCCTTGAAACAAGATATTACATATTGTATGATGATCGCTAGGAAATGCTACTTCATGCCACCCTCTGTAGTTCCTTTTCATCCAGACTTGTTGTTTGTTTAGCTTGTAGCCTCTCTGTGTGCAGGTCAAATCACCTTGATCAATGGGAAGCATCATGGTCATGCCCTTTAGTACGAATATGTGTAGGGCAGGTGAGAAAGACACATTGTTAAATATGTGTTTCTTATATTTCATAAACCTCTCAAACTACAAGGTTCTCCTTTCTGAACACCACTGTTTGCTTTCCTTTTGTGTTAGAGTCTAGAAAGTCTATCCCCATTGTTTCCATTTTGGGCACTCAGCCAGTGTCCTTGCTCAGTGTACTTTTTCAACGATTTGACTCATTAATGTTGCATTTTTCTATTTGGGAAGCCATTTATCCTGGGATTATGTGTTGTGGTGAGTTAAGACTACCTCCCCCACCTTTATTATGGTGGAAATTAGGGTAATAGAGATGGGGGTGGTCCATTTGTTACCCAATGTGTCTCCTGGAGGATTGAGGAGGTGGATCCCATAGGCTCACACCTCTCCAAAGTTCAGGGCAACCCATAAAAGAAGCCTACGGAACTGACTGAGGATTTGGAAGACCACAGGTCCAATAATTCCCTTAAGACATCTTGTGGAGACTGGAAACCCATTGGAATGCAGAAAACCTGTGAGAGTGCAGAAGGTAGTAGTTTTGGGTCATTCACAAATATTCCTCTAAAATGGGGGCAAGGACCTCCAGAAGAACGCAAACTATTAGTGCTCCACAAAAAGTGCAGGAAGAAAGGAATTGTCATAGCCTTTTGGTGCTGGACTGCCCATGTGGGCGGACGAAGACTGATATGCAAATTAATATTTCCCATCTGTGAAATGTACAGTGAGCAAAAAGCAGATGGCTGCGAACTCTCAAAGTGGTTAAAAACCACTGAACAGGTTATCATGCCGTGTTCTTTCAAGAGAGGGGCGCCTGCTACCTTTTTTGCATTCACAACATATCTCCAAACACGTACACCCTGACTTTCTCTACCTCTGCCACCTTCACTACACACAGCCTCTCTCAATACAAAGCAGAACCTCAGCACCAGATTGGCTAATCCCTTAGTCCCCTTTCTCTACTGGATTTGCTGAGAAACCCCGGATGTGGCACGTCCTCTCTGCGAACATCCACAGTGTCCACAATGCGTGTAACAATCTACCCTTCTGCCCTTGTACCCTTTCCACTTCACTCTCTGCACCATTCCCTCATTGGCTACTATTAATCAGTCACACAACCATCCACCAATCACATCCAAGACCTCTACATCTAACGCCATCATCACAATTCAGCAGTCTAGATGTACTGTTGATCACTCTGAGTACAACTGGGCTGTGACTGCAAAGCACCTATAGAAACTATTAGTAAACGCTCCAACACTGCAACGTAACACAGACATGCAAATGAACACCTCACCAATAAATACAACCCAAAATGCCTAGAGTCCTCAATACCAACATTCTGAACACAATCCAACAAACAAACTAACACACCTCATCTCACTATCCTATAAACACTATTACACTACTACCAATCAGTACACACATTTTTGAAAACATATCCCCTAAGCAGCCCACATACCACAGTCAAAATCTTTGATAACATGGGTGTGTTATGCTGCAGTGGTTGTAGCCAGAGCCTAGAGTCTTGGGTGCATGGCTGAAGGCCCACAGCACTTCAGCCATACACTCAAAACTCTAGGCCCTGGCCACAACCCCAGCAGCATAACACACCCATAGAAACAAACACCTACCAAAGGACCACAACCCAAAAACATATTACATCTACCTCAAAACCTATCCACTTCAATTAACATTCTAAAAAATAATCACAACCAACTCACAAACTCTTCAATACATACCCTCTTCACCCAATGCTCTTCTAATGAGAAAAAACCAACATCATACTAAACTAAAATAGCCAGTAGTGTGCCCAGTGTTTAGTATATCCACAGACAACCACAGTGACCACGGACACCGCGAACACATCACAGCCTTCTCCCAACTAAACAAATACAGCATTTGACCCATTTCTTACTCCCCCACCCTCTCCAAGCACTCATACACACCAACACACTCCCCAAAATTGGATTTAAGTTCACTTCCACGCCGTGCGCTGATGTCCGCAGATCCAATATGGCGGGCGCATCGAAACAATATAACGCACCTCACGCCTCATCCCAGCCAATCGGAGAACACGTTGCATGTCTGCGGACATGACGCAAGCTGATTGGCCAATTGGTGTCCTGTCCGCGGAACCGAACAGGGTAGTGTGTCCGCGGAGCAGACATAGATATCACACATTTTTTTGCCTTCTGTTTTGGTCATTTAAAAAAAAACAACTGTACGGATTTACACCAAATTAACAAAAGACCAAGCCGCCGCTCCTGCTGCAAATTTTGTGAAAGTCTGTCTAGCGATTTGGGCTGCAGGCGTGACAGAAATGTTTTCCCATTATGTTATGGGAAAAAAAAACATTTTGTGACCCCCTATAACTTTGCCCCCCCCTTGACCAAACCTCACCAAACTTTGCAAAATAATTCAGAGTGGGCCCTATACTTTATTTGTAAAGTTTGGTGAGGATTTGTTCTTGGGGGAGAGAAGTTATAAGCCGCCCAAAAAGTGCTCTTCTTATGGGTTTAGCAACTTAACCATAACTACATGGCCGCTACCGCAGGCCATGTAATATATGTATATATATATAAATAAAGGTTATTAGGGTAGAGGGTTCATCACGTATACCTGGATGCTTGAATAACCACCTTTTGAATAACTAGAAAAGTGGCATGCAGCGTTCACCCTTCCACAAAGTCCACCCTGACAAGGCCTTGAAAATTAAATGAAATGTAGAAGGGTTGGAATATGGTGACTCGCGCACTGCCTATCAGTAAGCTAACAAGAGGTTAGGATATGAATTGGATTACTGAGTTACAAATAAGTATTCACAAAGAAAACAATGTATTGTTGTTCTGTTCAGCCGACACTTATTTCCACCAATCTGGTCGTCCTCAAGGCATATCTTCTTTTTTAACTTAAGTATACCATGTGTGACTGCCCTCATGCGAATAGAAGGTGCAAGAAGATATTGTAGACAAATTCTACTGGTTCTAGAAGATTTTGTAGACAAATTCTACTTGTTGCAGTAGCCTCTTGTCACTATCAACTTATTATATTAGGTTAGGTGGATGCTTCTGAGTCACAGAGTACCAAGGTATTGTAGATACTGGGGTATTCTGAGCGGGTAGCGGGGATCAAACCCATATTAGCTTGACTACACGCCATTGGAGGCGGAACCTCACCATATGATTGGGATATTTTATCCACAATACCTTGTTACTCTGTGACTCAGCAATGAGTAGAATTTGTCCGAAATTCTTCTCTCTAGTATACAATAGAAACTATAATCCATTGCCGTTTAGAACTGTCCACAGTCTCTGCATTCCCCTGTCTAGCCCATGCCTTATTAGAAACCCGGATTGCACATGCAATCCCTCATTATCTGCTTTAAACCATTCACACATATATCCACCAATCACTTAAACAAACTCTACATATAGCTTATCTCATATTAGTACCCGGCGAGGGCGCAATCAGAATGAAATAGCCATTCTGATTGGCCCTTGCCGAGTCGTTACCAGGCCGGGAATCCTTCCATCGGGATTCCACGGCCTTTGTCCCCAGTGGGGGGCATCGCAGCCCCTCAGCCAATGAGGAGGCTCGAAGCAGGGCCATCCTCGCTCCGAGCCTCCCTAAGGCTGAGAGGCTACCTTCGCTCCCCGCCGGGGACAGAGTTAAGGCTTACTTTATTTTTTTCCCTCCCTTCTCCCTCCTCTCTGCTCCCTTCTCCCTCCTCCCTCGTCCCTCCTCCCTCCTCCCTCCTCCCTCCACCCTCCCCACTCCTCCCTCCTCCTACCTCCCTACTCCCACCTCCCACATCCCTACCCTCCCCAACCCACTTACCTTCTATGCTTTGGTCCCTGGTGGGGGACGATGAAAGCCTCCAGCCGTGTGAAGACTCAGAGCGGGGCCATCCCCGCTCTGAGCCTCCACACGGCTGGAGACTTCCAACATCCCCCGCCGGGGACCCAGGTATGTTTTTTTTTTCTTTTTTTTTTCCCTTTGCCCTCCCTTCCGCCCTCCCAACCCCACTTACCTTCTTTTTTTTCGGGAGCAGACGCGTTGGAAACGCTTCTGTTTCCAGAATGTCCGCCCCCGATGTTCGCCAGGGAAAGGAAAAACAGACTCTGTTTTCCCTTTCCATGGCGGCCATTTTCTTTGACGTGTTTTTGTTTTTTCCCGAAACGCTGCAGCGTTTCAGGAAAAAAATAAAGCTTTTAGTGCCCTGGTCACGCAGTTTTTGCAGGCCGGGGTACGAATAGCCATATGCCCCTCGCCAGGGCCATCTTAAGCACTTTTGGGGCCCTGGGCACGGACATCTTTGGGGGCCCCCTCCACCAAGCCAAAGGAATTAAGGGATCAAGAATACTGCCACCCCCAACTGTCGCGCTCAACCTATAGGTTGATATGCTGTCTCGCAGCATAATAAGCACGTTTACTCCCTTGAAGTCCCCTTACCCTCTTCATTCTTGCTCTAATCAGAATGATAAATAATTAGCATTTGAAGATCAACATTAGCAGTCTACGAAGAGGTTACTGTTCTAGCACATACAGGATAATGTTTATCAATAGCATCCAGGAAGGTATGCAGCCAGTAGTATTAATGCAGGACCCTAGGTAAAAGGTACATGTAACCCATAATAGATAGAGAACTCACATTAGCTGCCTCAAAGAATGCAAAAGTGATCATGCATGGATAGAGGAGACCAATTAGAAGGAAAAGAAAGCTACATATACCGTAGAATGGATAGTGGATGCAGATTAGAAGCTACCGGGAAGGTGTCTTTATCCAGACAGACTGAGATTAGGATATGTGTGATATGGTTTTCAAATAGTGTTGCCATTAGATATCAAAGGAACAAATGCCTGTGGTGTGCAATATAAATATGCTCACTATTAAAGTGGAAGCAACCCTATAGCCAGTGAAACCATGAATAAGTCTTTTATATAGATCATACCATGAGAAGGAAATCACTCTGAAGGGCTGACAATTTTGAAAGGTTTAGGGAGTGGCAATATTGAGATGTTAGGCAATACAAGATTAAATGAGATGCCCAGGATTACATATAGGTTAAGGGGTGGAGGGGTGAAGCTGGTATTTGTGACAACTCTGCAATTTCTGCATTTGAACACTTTCTTTTCCAGTTCTTACCATGAACTAAAACAATCTCATTTTATAAAAACGGACTTGGAAAGTACACAAATCACATTACCAAACATGACAATTATTAAACAAAATATTATAGAAGGGTGTTATGCAAAATGGGAATGGTTATAGCTTCATTCTCTCCATCATCAAGGGAAGTATATAAGTACCAGCATCCCAATCGATGTGATTTAACACATTTAATCTGGGTTTGTCTTTTGTATTTTAAAGCTTTAAATATTTCCAAAACAATGGCTTGTGACATTTTCATTTATAAACGTGCATAAAACCTTTGACTTTTACCAAAAAGCAAACCGTTTTTTGTGTCAAACAAGCAGACCTTAAAATATGCTTGCCTGAGGCCTACAACATCTTGTCCGCTCTTTTCTGTCTACCAACTCTTCCACTCAAATGGCCTACATAAGAAGAAAGATCAAGTAATGGGCTAAATGATACCAACAGCATGAAAGAAGGCAAACCTAACAGAAGACAGCACAGTAATGTAAAATATATTAGATGATTTGAGCAGGATCACTGTATCGACTGCTAGCAAATCCAGGATACAAGCATGAACGTTTTCATTCCATTGTCTTGAATTTGGATACTTATTCACCTCTTAGACTAACAGTTTATGCCATTGTTGGAGGCGATTGCCTAGATTTTACAACACCCCATCTGAACAAACCAATTTCTAGACCTTCACATACGGATGATACGTACGTTTTTATAGCAACCCCTATCTGGTGCAGGTACATTACTGACAAAAGCAGATGTTGGTCTTGAAAAAACCAAGTACATATGCAGGCAGGTTTATAAACTTCAGACATCGGAAAGGCTCAGCCAGCCTTGCTGGAATGTGATATTCTAATTTTGCATATGAACACATATCTCTGCAATGGGTGCTTCACACACTGAGCTAACTTCTGAACCATTGTGGTACTCAATTTATCAATATGCATTTCACTCTTGCCTATTGCACATGATCAACATAATTCCCACAGGAAGGAAGGAATGCTACAGAGTTGTGCTGTACGGGACACACAAACTATGTATACCACAGTGAACACAGAAAGCAATACATGATGAATTGATCAAGACAGAATGTACTTGTCAAAACAGTAAGGCAATGGGTTTAGACCCTCACCAGCACCCCATAAAATATCCCGACGTGTGCTATTTAGGACTGGTGACCAATGGAATCTTACTTCTTCAGATCAGACAGCTTTGTAGGGCCCCCCTCCAAGGTGGGGGCCCTGGGCAAGTGCCCCTTTTGCCCTCCCATAAAATGTCTCTGCCCCTCGCGGCGGGGGCATTGCTGGCTCTGGTAATGACCGGGGCCTTCGTAAAGGCCCTCGCTTCACTCGGGGCCTATAACTATGGGCCCTGGGGCATTGCCTGAGTCGGTAATGCTCCCGCCGCTCTGGGCATATTGCTTAATTAAACTTCCACCCACCAACTGCCCTTTAACAATGTTCTACAAATCTTTTGCATCTACATTTCCCCTACGTGTACCCAAAAAGGAGTAAAACGGATGGACAAATGCACAGGAGGCAAATGCCAAAGGATACCAAGATGGATGACCACTAGCTAACTGCTGGGGCAGAGGAGTCCCAAGGGTGGGGTACATCTTAACCATAACATCCCTTTGACAGAGTATTTTCTGTCAATTTAATAGGTTTTTATAAGTGAAAATGTTTCATAATGTTACATCAATGTATATAAGTTATTAATATTTCCTCTTTTACCATATATGAAAGAACTATAAATCTCCTTTAACAAACATATTTTTTGCAACGCATACTTATGTGAGTCGTTATCAGCAGAGCATACCCGAATATGCAAATCAGAGTAGACATTTCTGTTTGACCAGGCCCTCTCCCTGCAAAAGTTATATCACAATGTTTTGAACTTATGTTTCGACAATTTCAACAAGGTAAAACACAGGACAGATTTCTAAAAGCATCCTTTCAGGTCCTTGATGATGCTCCTCATGCAACTTTGCTGCAATCCCATTCAGCACTCCAGGATGCAGCCGCAAGCAGATTTGTTTTTCCCATTTAAACATACAGCTTCAACCATACAGCATGCATCCAACTTTGTTGCATTCCTGTCCAGCACTATTGCTGCAGTCGCAAGCAGATTTATTTTTCCCTTTTTATATACCTACAGCTTTGGCCGTGGCGCATGCCCCAATAAGTAAATCAAAGTAGCCATTCACGCTTGCCAAGGGCCAGGCCCATTGTCCATGCATCAAACAAATATCACTATGTTTTGTGCCACTGTCCATGGCAGAAAAGTAGTATCACTATTTTTAGTACTTGCGTTTCCACACTTTCAAAAAAATAAAACAAAGGACAGATTTTCAAAAGCATCCTTCTGGGTCCTTGCTGATGCTCCTCGAGCAGGTTTGCTGCAATCCCGTCCAGCACTCCGGACTGTAGCCGCAATTAGAATTATTTTTCCCATTTCAACCTCGAGATTCACCCATGACGAACGCCCCGGTAAGTAACTCAGAATATGCATTCGTCCCTGCCAAAGGCAAGGTCGATTATCGATGCACCAAACTTATATCACAATTTTTTGTGCTCACGTTTCAACACTTTGGAAAAATAAAACACAAAACAGATTTTAAAAAGCATGCTTTCAGGTACTTGTTAATGCTCCTCGCGCAGGTTTGTTGTCATTCAGTACAGCACTTCAGGCTGTAGTCGCAAGTAAAATGCTTCTTCCCATTCAAACCTAGGGTTCGGCCAGGCTGCATGCCCCAATAATCAAATCAGAGTACATGATTATCAAGTCACTGCAGGGCAGTAAAATGGGTAGATCACTGCGCATCATCTAGTACTTTAAACACATTACCCTGGTGATGGGGTTCTTTTGCATAGGTGTCCTTCATTCTCCAAGAGTTCGGTTTCAAATAGGAGCGTGAGCCCTATTCACCTCAGCACTGGGTTATTCAATAAGTAACTGTTGTCATAATGAAGCAACCTTCAAAACCATTCTTGATGTTTTATTTATTGTTAAAACTCAGCCAACACGTAATTCGACTCTCAACTCTCTAGAGTCTTTCTTAAGGTATATGGATTGTGTGCCAGTCATTGCTGCAAGGTTCTGTAAATGAGTCCAGCATCTAATCCCAACATCTTGGCCCACTATGGTCACAAATAAGGATGAGTAGTGATTCAAGGGGTGGCCTAGAGACCACGCGGGCACCTAGTTCAGCGTGCTTGGTAATTAACTTTGATAGTCACAGCGATATGTTGATGCAATCCTGTTCAACACTTCGGGCTGTAGCACGGACAGAATTTGGCCACAGGCAGAATTTATTTTCCCATTCAAACCTATACCGATTTTCAAAAATGTCACTACATAGGCAGTCCCTGCTGACCATGCCCGCTTTAACCCAATTGCCAGTCTCTTGTGGTCATGGCCAGCAGCCAGATTATACGTGTCATGGCCTTTGGCCATGACTATGACAATCTGGCCACAGGCCATGACTTGGACAACCTGACCACTGCCCCTGGCTGCCAGCCACAGGCTATACCTCGGTCAACAATGGTATATCACAATTTTTCGTACCTACATAATGATACTTTTCAAAAATAAGACATTGACACATTTGTAAAACCATGCTTTTAAGTCCTTGCCAATGCTCATTCTTTCAAATCCATCCATGTTTTATTTTTTGAAAAGTGTCAAAATGTACGTATATAACAAAGACGTATAACCTAGCTCCCAGTTGACAAAATCCATTCCGACTTTTCAGAAAAATTCAAGGTTGGGTCTATAATCTTTCTAATATCTTTTGCGCACATTCGTCAAACAGCAAATACGTTATAACCCATCGAAAAAATGTAAACACTGCCCCCTCATTTTGTCCCCCTTTGCAAAATCCCAGCAAACTTTGCAAAAACATTCAATTCTGGGTCGTAAATCTTTTGCAAACATTTGAGCAGATGTATGAAACAGCACCACATTTATAAGCCTTTCAAATATTTTAGGACCCCCCTCTAATTTTATTCCAACTTGGCAAAACAGCACCACACTTCAAGGTCACGTTTAGAATAACATTACAAAACCTCATACAGTTTCATTAAGTGGTGCCAAAGTTATATGCCACCTAAAAACTGCTTATCACCAACCCTGTAATGCAAAAATATGTATGCATATTCTTGAAAATCTGAAATGTTCGTGACCATTACAGAGCTGTCCCCGAACCGTTTGCGGACATCGGAGAGGAAAAACCACCCTCTTTTTGGCTTTCCACAGCCATATCCCATCACATCCTCATCACCCCTCACCACCGCAGAGATTGTTTCATTACTTTGATAATCGCAATGTTTTGTTATTTAATATGTTTTTTCAACGATTTTCACGGACAACGGGTGCTGTTCGCAAATCCAACATGGTGGGTGTTTCCAAAAATATGATGCACCTCACGCTTTTCACCATCCAATTAGCGGGCGTGTCCGATGTCTGCGGACATCACGCCGCCTTCAGGACCAATCAGAGACCCATTCATGGACCAAACAGAGAAGTTGGTCCGCGGGCTGAAACTTTTTCGCTGGTTTAAAAAACTACTGGATGGATTTACACCAAATTTACAAAACCATGCTTTCAGGACCAAGCCACAACTCCTGGTGCAAATTTGGTGAAAATCCAGTGGTTTGGGCTGTAGCAGTAAGCAATTTCTTTTCCATAGCATCTATGGGAACAACCACACACTTTGGGACCCCCTATGACTTTGTCTCCCCTGTACAAAACCTCACCAAACTTTGCAGAGTCAATCTGACAGGGCCATATACTTTTTCTGCAAAGTTTTTTGAGGATTCGTCCAGGCGCCAGCTTAAAAGTGCCCTTCCTATCGGTTGAGCAACTTTACCATTGCTACATGCCCGCTACGGCTGAAAGACAAATTAGTTTCAAGTTTTCATGGACAGATAACAAATTCCAATTGGCTTGCCAAACATTTTGTGGCTTTTGTAAAATTCTCAAAATATAAAGTTTCTGAATATGCATTACCCCAGTGTTCCTTTCCCCATCCCATCACTGTTAAACATTTTCCATCATTGGGCACATTAATTGTAATACAGACTTTTTTGTGTATGTCCTAAGTTGTCCCCGTCGTGGTACATGGGGAGTAGTAATAACAAACTGAAACTTAGGATTCTCCAACATGTGCATGCCATAAAAAATAAGGATTTTATATACCCCATGGCTAAACATTTTTCAGAATTTTATAATGGCAACTACAGGGATTTAGATTTGTTGGTGTTACACATGTTGCAAAACACCTACTTGGAGGTGATAAAACTCTCAAATGAAGACAATCTGAAACATGTCTAATGATTTGATTGATTTCCAAACTAAAGTGCCCCTGGCTATAATACTGATGAGGAGCTTTTTTACATTTATAGGTGTATAACTTATGAATTGCTATGTGGTTCCTTCAGCTTTATTTCCTCACTAGGCTCTGATGGTTCTACGCAAGATGTGTTGCTTTATAATGTGGTCTCTTTCCTTCTTTCCTTCTTTTTTCTTTCCCTTTTATTTGTTATTTCCATGCTATAAGGGATTGATAGTGATTTCTCCCATAGTGCTACAGTCCATTTGTTTCTGTATGTGGTTGAATTGTTTCTGTACAGGAGACAGTCTTCCTAATCTTTCTTATTAGTTGAATATGTATCATATAGACCAGTTGATAGGCGTTAGGGCTTTTGTCTTCTTCCAATTTCACTTTTATTTTTATTTACTTCAAATTTACTGGGTTTTCCTTGGTTTTACTATTTTCACCATTCTGCTTTTCTATAGTGGTGTTTCTCTATGCGCGCTCTATGGTTGTTTTCTTATTTGATCTAGCATGTCAAAAGACAAAAAGTGTTTTATGTGCATTCATAATTGATGAATATCTATGGGTTTTTTAATTGAATTCAGTTCAGTTTTGAATACAATTTTAGATAAGTTCATGTTGCCAGTGGGTTCAATCATTTGTTGGTAATTGAGGCTATGGTTATGATTGGCTATGCATTTGACACTTTATTTGCAAGTACAAGTATATACTACCATCATAACCTTGATTAGGCAATGGTAATTTGGTTGCAATTTTAATTCTGTATTACATGATTATGTACTATGCACGTTGCACTTTATCTGCGACCACCATTATATGTCTTATACCTTCAGTTTTGGCATGTTTTAGATTTAAGGCTGCACTATGCACTTTATATACATGCTGTGCCATGTATTTAAATGTTATGCTTGCCTGTTAATATTCATAATGGATTGTTCATTTGTATATACCTGTATGCATGTTGCACTGGTCACTTTATTTATTATGTATAGCTTTGCAGCTGGGTCAAATTGATTATGAGATGCTTTAACTAGGAGATGGGACTCGAGTTGTTTCTATTCACTGTGTTCGATTTTGCAGTACTTGTGGTATTATCAGACCGCTCTTGGCCCATTCCAGTCCTGTCTGTACTCCTAGTATGCCAGTATATACAATTTGCATATTACTTTGGCATGCCAATGAACATGTGAATGTAAACCCACTTTGGGTCCATCAGACAAGATTAATTTATGTTTTGTATTTATTGATATACAATTGGATGAGTTTCTAATTGTAGCTAATTGCCATAACTGTTGATATTCTTAAAATAATTGGCTGCCATTAACACCATTAATCTGCAGTAGTAAGTGAACTCTGTATTAAATTTGAATAGAAGGTCTGATGTTATAATGCTATTTTAAAATGGCCGACCTGTTAATCCATCCTTTTTCTGGTCCACACAATTTACCATAGAGTTCCGGTTTATGTATTAAACTCACAGGGTGTGTGGGTGTGTTTACAGCATGATGAAGGGCCCAGAAGGGCTCGAAACGCATAGCTGTATGTGTTCCTTGTTCAGACATGTGTCTGTTTATCATTAAAGAGTATTGCTTCAAAGAACTTTATTTGTTTCAGTTCTCTCTCTTTGAACCCTTGTGAGTGTGATTGTGGCGGACATCATGTGTCAGTTTTGGTTTTTCATATATATTAGAAGAACGATGTACTATGCACTTTAGTTTATTGGCCCATACCTCCTAACACCGCTTATCTGACTAAGAGGTGTAGAGAATTATAGACTTTGCACTGCGCACTATGCACCTTAAAAATTATTGTTTACAGATGATTATTGCTCGTTCGAGCACATTGCACTTTACATAAGAGCTCAAAATGCTCTATTTTTCCAATTATAGCTATGTATACAATATGCCAGGTGTTTAATAATGATGGCAATGATGAGTGTGAATCACTTAAGTTAAGTAGCATGATAGCATGATAGCTCTAGTCTTATGGTTCACATTTACATAAAATAGACAAACAGAAATATGGTGTATTGTATTGTAAATCCAACAAGTCCAATCCTCAGAGCCATCATTAATATGGTACACTTCACGGTATTAGATAAGCGTGATCGAATATGTAAATTGTAGGATTCTAGGCAGCTGAAAATATGGTATTAACATCTGTCTATACAAAGCACTATGGGCCTCATTAGGACCCTGGCGGTCCCATAATGAACGGTGCCGGTACGGGACCGGCACCGTTCATTAGGGGCTGCCCTATTACAAGGACTGCTGCGGGACCCGCTAAGGAACGCCTGGTCAGACTAGACGTCCTTAGCAGGTCCCGCTAGCAGTTCAGTTGGCATCCTCCCCATTCCCATTGAGCCTATGGGGGCTCAAATGGGAATGGGGATGTACCGGGTCTGGGTCCCGCGAAAGGGATTTACCAGGCCCTCCAAGGTCGAAATGGCCCAGTAAGTCCCCTTTTGCGGGACCCGCACCTGGAACCCGGCATGGAGGTAGCCATGCCGCTTTTAGCAGCATGGCTACCTCCATACTCGTAATGAGGCCCAATGTGTTTTATGTATTCCTTGCAAGTATTGACATGCGCATTATAGTGGTTAATCGAAGAAGTTATATAAAGCATTTTTGCACTTTATAACTCACTGTAGAATAACTGCTGATTGTCATCAATTGTTTGGTAATACTATTAATCATGTAAAGATGAAATTAATGAAAGCGGACGATACAGAGATTGGATAGGTCATACGTTTTTTTTTTGTTCTTTTTTTAAAATGTGAAAGGTGGTTCCAAAAGGACCATTTCTTTTGTTGTTTTTGGATGGATTTACTTTGGCAGGAGAGCTAAGAACGAAAGGTGGGGAGGAAACGAGGGAAAAGGAACCAAACACTAATATGGAGGGGTAGGGGGACAAGGGAAAATGTTGTGTGTGTGTTATTTCTAAGGTAGGGGACATGCTCCTTGATTACAGCAGTGGTGGTGGCTCTGGGGAGGAGGGATGGCATTAGCTGATACCATTTTAAGATAAATAGCAGTTTTGCTAAAAGTATGTACTGTGTAATAGATTGTTAATGGATAATGAGCAGGAATAGGTGTTGGAGCTGTGAAAGGGAAATTTTGAAGTTGAAAGTTCCTATATCAGTAGAAAATGCAGTTCTGAACTGTCCACGAAGCAGAGATCTTATCGTGAAGTGCGGATGGGTTCTCGGACACGTCATCATGCTGCACGCCAGCGAATGGTCATGTAGCACTGTCCGGAAGGTCCGCTATGAAGTCAAATGTTCGTAGACATCTACGGATGCAAGACGAGTTGAATTAGTTGCAAAAAGTGTGTAGATGTGTTCAAAATGATTCCAGAAGGTGGGAAATGGCAGAGTTTAAAGGTGACACTTTGTAAATGGGACAGAAATATTGCTATCTTGGGGAAGTATGATATGAGTAAATTGCAGGGAAATAGCATGCACTGGTAAAAACCCATGAAATTCACTGAACAAACTTTGTTAAAGGGGTGTTATGGTTAAGTCGCACTAATAAAAACCTATGAAATTCAATGAAAAAACTTTCTTAAAGGGACGTTATGGTTAAGTTCACTAATAAAAACCTACAAAATTCAATGAAAACCTTGTTAAAGGAACGTTATGGTTTCAAGTAAAACCGAAAAACCCCAGAAATTTGCCAGCAGAGATCTTATTATGAAGTGCAGACGGGGTTCTCGGACACGTCATCATGCCGCACACCAGCGTATGGTCATGTGGCACTCTCTGGAAGGTCCGCTATGAAGTCAAATGTTCATAAACGTCTATGGATGCAAAACTAGTTGAAATAGTTGCAAAAAGTGTATGGAAGTGTTAAAAATGATTCCAGAAGGTGGGAAATGGCAGAGTTTTAAGGTGACACTTTGTAAATTGGACACAAACATTGCTATATTGGATAAGTATGATATTAATAAGCTGTAGGAAAATAGCATGCACTGGTAAAAACCTATGAAATTCACTGAAAAAACTTTGTTAAAGGGGCATTATGGTTCAGTTGGACTAATAAAAACCTATGAAATTCAATGAAAAAACTTTGTTAAAGGGACGTTATGGTTAAGCTGCACTAATAAAAACTTTTGAAATTCACTGAAAAAACTTTGTTAAAGGGACGTTATGGTTATGTTGGACAAATAAAAACCTATGAAATTCAAAGAAAAAAAATTGTTAAAGGGACGTTATGGTTTCAAGTAAAATAGAAAATCCCCAGAAATTTGAAAGTTATGGTAAACTAAACAACCATAACTCGCGCCACCACCGTGCACTGCTGAGACTAACACTCAGGACATCAAAGATGACACACTAGCATAAATGTAGGACTATTTTGTTTGTGTTGCCACACATTGGGCACTGCACAGTGTTAGCCGGTGCCCATGATTTCGTAAAAACAGCCACTGATAGTGTGCCTATTCTTAGACTTAGGTACAGAGACCTTACAAATGATGGTCAGATATAGTCAAAAAATCATTTAAAGCCAAAAGTGGAGATTTTGAGGTAAGACAGGCCTGTTTTAAGTTTCATTGCGTCATACATGAATTTGCAGCAAACATTATTGGCCAAGGCCTCTTTAACTCTTTTCTTTTCTTTATGCCCACATACTGGCTCTCGGGATTAATCCACACATTGGCTTCAGCCACTTCAAATTATTTTTTTTATATGTAGATCTCAAGCTAAGGATTTCCCACCATCTATGACATGAGATGGGTCAAAGCGGCTCGAGAGTTTTCCAACCCATCTTGAGTCCGCAGCTTTAACCAAAATAATACTGGTCTAAGTTTGAACTGAACAGACACAGGGACAACATTAAGTTCCATGAGAACAAAGGCAGAGGGAGCCTTCTTTGGCAGTAACAACAGTTTTTTTAGGAACTTATGTTCACTTGAGGTAATGTCTTTTACATTGGCATGGCCCCATAGTTCCTTCCCATATAGGGCTGCCGGGAAGGCTTGTTTTCCATAGAGATTCAAAGCAGGGGAAATAGCATCACTTCCATGACTAACATGGAAGGACTTCATAGACCCGCTACATTTCTCCATGATGGTAATTGAATGCCTCACTTGCTCTACCCAACCTCCCATATTTTGGAACCTCACCCCAAGGTAATCAAAACGTTTAACTTGGGTCGAGCTGTACTCCCTCCACCATCAGCACCAGGGGGGAATAGTTTGAAAAGCACGGCCTAAAAGAACTGCGTTGTCCGCATAAAATAGTGCTGGGTATATGTTTGGGGACATTTTAGGACAGTCCTGACATTCATTTGATGGAGTATCAATAACCTCTTGAATATAGAAGTTAAATAATAAGGGCACCAGGGTGCAGCGTTGCCTTACCCCTCTATTAACCGGGAAGGACTTTGTAGTTTCCCCACCCAACCCATAATGGACAGAGGCACTCTTACCAGAATACAACAAACTGATGAATGTTATCAAATTATGAGGGGCCTTGCATTGGATAAGGATGTTCCACAGTTTTTCCTGGGAGACTGAATCAAAAGCAGTTCTAAGGTCCAGAAATACTGCATATAATTTCATTTTCCTCAATACTACGACTGAAGGTCGGTAATTATTTTGTTATTATTAGCCCAGTCTTCGAGGTGAGCAAGAACTACCTTGCCAAAAACTATGCGTGCACTGTCCAGAAGGGAAGTCGGTCGGTAGTTTGCTAGGAGATTCCTCCCAGCCTTCTTATGCCACGGGATTATTACAGCCTTCCTTCAAGACTCTCAGATTAAACCTTTCCTAATAATTGAATTAAACATTTTACAAAGAATTGGGGCCCAGATATCAACCTCGCCCCCAAACAGATCACATGGTATTAAGTCTGGGCCTGCAGCTTTGCCACACTTCGTAAGGGATAACGCACATTCGACTTCCCCTATAGTAATACCAGGGTAGTCGATAGAGCATGGGAAGTCTAAGGTACAAGACAAAGAGGAAAGAGCTACGAATTCCTAATTGGCAATACAGAACTGAGACATGCTGCCACCAGTCCTCAGCATTGATACAACACTCTAGGCATGAAGCCAGGTGGTGTGGACCTTTTGGTGACAAATAAGTCATAGCATTACAGTTAGATCTAAACGGTTTATGCCTTGGGTTTTACACTCAATGTTTACTTACCAAGTACTTCGCAACACCCGTCACCCCACAGCATTTTGGGAATTAATTACTGGAATGAAAGACTGTTTCTGCGTTTAGAATGATTGGGAATTGTCTCTCTTTTGAACTTCATTGAGTAACTTTTCACCTTCGTCTGCGATCAAGGATCTGGAAATTCTCATGCTTAAGGTCCTCTAGCAGACGGGTAACATCACCAGGAAGGAGTTCATGCTCATTATTATGCACTATGTACGCGATTTCCCTCAGTCACCACCCTGCTTACATATAGTTTGAGTGTCATCCTTCCGTTCTGCCACTGGTTTTTACTCTGCACTTCTCATTCATGGGCTTTTCTTTGCACTCGTGCTGTGCTTTCAATTTCCCCCATGGCGTCAGCCGCAGTCATAGGGCCTCATCCTGAGTTGGGCGGATCGATAAAATGTGGCGGTAATGCTATTGCTGCCGCATTTACTGCTCCGATCCAATCTCGAGTTGGGCGGAAAGTGGGAGTCTTACGGAGGTAAACATCTCCCCTTTCCGCCATTGGGGGTTTTGGTGCTATTAGCGTGGTGTTACTTTGTGCCAGCGCTAATAGCACCCAGAAACCCCCATTGGGTCCAATGGGAATGGGGATTTTCCTCCCCACCGCAACTCAGCATCTGGCACAAATTGCACCAGACTGAGTTGCGGTATCGCTAATAGGGTTGGGCGGTATTGCAGCGAGATTAGCACTGGGATACCCATCCAACTAAGGATGAGGCCGTAGAATTCAGAACGCAGCTAGCCAATAGCACAACATACATTATACATTTACTAATATATGCTATTCTGGAATGTGACCCTTCAAAGATGCTATTCCTTCCCTAACGATCTTTCGAAATACTATCCTTACAGCCACCCAAATATGCATGGCTTCCCTCCTTTCATAAGGAATCTTTCCTTCTGGTTATCTTTCCAACACAAGTCCTTTATAAAAACACTTCTCACTCCAGCAATCCTCCAAGAAGGAATAGAACTCGATTTTAGTTCATTTCTTTAAATGTCTGCTACTGACTGCAGCAATTTCCATAAGCGACCACGTGTCATAAAGTATTTTAACATGCAACTACCTACGTAAGCAAATGTCACTTTCACTTCCCTAGAGGAAGAATGATGCTTACTAATCATTCTGCTGTCAGGTGTAAGGCCTAGTCTTGCAAGGAGATTTGGGTTAATTGAATTCACTGTTTTTTTTGTCGCTGGAGGGTTTTGTTCATTACAGAGAAAGACAGTGGAAATAAAACATTGACTGGGCCATTGTTTGCTCGCAGAGTTCTAATCTTCTTCACTCCAAGCCCTGCTCTGTCCTGACCCATTTCTAGCACAAGTCGGGAGCTCTCAGTCTTCCTGGGAGGCCTCATACTGCTCTACTAAAAAAGACACTCTTTTTATTGGAAAACAAATATTTACCCCTTAATACCATCTCTATAACAGAGACTTACCACTGCTGGCATATATTCGTAATATCCCCAAGCACCTCCGAAGTACACAGTGATGTTAAACCTTCAGGGTTTTCAGGAGGTTCGGAAAGGCTGTCATGAGAAAGTTTTGGTTAGTGAGTCAAGGAAGTTACTGGTTCGTTATTTGACCATTAGCTACGGAACTCTTGGTCCCAAGCTTGACACACATTCAACCATATTATATAACAAATGTAAAGTGCTTCGAGGGGACCAACAAAGTGAGCACTAGATTGTTTAGGGGTTCTCTGAATGTAATTTCCAACAGTTCACATGGTAAAGGGGACAGGGAAAGAGTAAAAGCAAGGGCCACCCACTTGAACGCTTCCATTGTCCTCTCTATCTAGTGAACATGTAAACGCTGCCTGCAAATTACAATATAGAGGTGGTAGTGAGCAGGTGAAAACCGAGGCGGAATAAATAGGAAAACATTCGTATTATGCCTTAATAACATCTCATGCAGCCGTAAAATGAAAAGCACGGGCGAGACAGAGGAGGTCAGCACATCACATATCCTATCTCACTGCTGTGCCTCTCCTCTTCCTCGTCAATGCTCCGAAATGGTGCAGAGCGTTAAATGTAGGAATAAAATAATTAGTCCTCGTTTTTAGGCCTACAATTACCACACCGCCCCTTTTAAAATGAGGCCCTTCCAGGTCATTTTAAAGCACTTTAAGCAATGACTCCAACCAGAGATACATGATGGGCTTCTATTTTTGCAGCACACCAAAGAGCTCATTTAATTCAAAATTCACAAAACTACTTAACAGCAAAATGACGTAGTCTTGAACAAAAACATCAAACCCAAACCACCGACCAACCTCAATATGTAATGTAAGCTGGGATCATGAGACTATTTTACTTCTCACCTCTGATGGTGCTTCTAGACACCATTCCTACAAACGTGTCATGTTAGCAAATCATACTCGTACATGAATCATCATCATTTATTTTACTTAATTTATTGTGTAAAGCATGAGACTAGCATGAGAACAGCAGAGCACTGTCCATTGTTTGGGTACTGTGAGGAACCTGAAGGCATCCTCACTTCCTTCTCCCCAATATCCTCTGCTCAGGTGGCCAGGGAAGGGCCCTCACTTTTGGATCCTGACCCTCGGGGTAGATTTGTGAGGGAGAATCACCTGGGCAGAGGAGACTTGGGGACTGGAAGTGGATGTCCTTGGGTGAGACATGCTATCCCCCATTTCCATTTCACAATGAACCTTCAGTCCCAGAAGCCTTTATGGCATCTTGTCATCCTTTCCATTTTCTTCCTTTCAAAGATGTTCCAGGAAAATGCCATCAATGTATTGACCCTAGGAAGAGGTTAAATAGGAAGAAGTTTCCTTTTTAAAGGAAGGTAAACACATAACAACCCCCAAATATTGTTACAGAGAAACACCAGGCCAAAATATTAAGAAAACAACCGAGATGTGTGCATAATTCCCCTATGTCATTCCACTCTAGTATAGGGATGAGGAAGAAGCAACTTCTAGTTGTTCACACTAACATGCAGTTACACCACTCTGGTACTGAGATGAGGAAGAACCCGGGAAGCTATAGTATGGGTCAGGCATGTTCAGAGAACACCAGTTATTGTGGTCAGACAATTGGACTCCAGGGCTCCCACCTGCAAACTGTTAACAGTTCACATGTGCATAAAAGGTTGACCCACCAACAAGGAAGGGGTAACCAGCAGGAGAGAATCTGGGCTGGAAAGACAGGCCTGAGAGGGGAGAATTCTTGTGCAGAAGGGGACTGCTGAGGAAAGTCCTGCCTGGAGGCCAAAACACCATCTATTGCATAGGAAAGACTGTGAGAGGGACAAAGACATTAGAGTATCCTATGCCTTGTGCTCAAAAGCCAAAGCTGTGGGGCACAGAAGACTCCCAAATGCTGCAGGCCACCTGTAGCACCCACATGAAAAGAGCAGAGCAACTGGCAACCCACAACGAAGATTGCTGAATGTGAGTGCTGCTCGCCTATCTTCCAAAAAGTGTGCGTGGAACCAACAGAAGCCAGGAGAAAAAAGACAGGGATACGCCCAGAGGATCCGCCAAGGACGAGTCAGTGAATTGAAAGGAATACTGTACCAGTGCGCTCATGGGACTCCAATGGGGCATTTGTTATTGCCGGATGAACTGGAAAATGTGTGCAGGTAATGATGAACCCAAAGCGAGGGGTTTTGAATATTGAGCAAATGTTGAACTATAAGGAGAGGAAAGCTTTGATAAGCCTACAAATATAAAGCAAGCATTATTGAGTACCTAACTAAAGGAAAGCTTTGATAAGCCTACAAATGAAATGTAAGCATGTGGGAATCTCACGTAATGAACAGTTAAAGACAAATAATTGCTCTTTATGAATAAAGGAAAGCAAGCGTATGAAAGCAAAGTGGTGGACGAGAGTGAGCACCATGGAGTGAGTTGTGTGGAAGAACACACTGTGGCAAAGCAAAGAGACTATCAAGGAGAATCCAAAGCAAATGTAAAGCAAAGCACAGGTGCAGTGAAAGAGAAACCCAGGGTTGTTGGTTGCGTGACTTGTAATGGGTGGACCGTGTGGTCTGACAACTGTGTCTAGAGTGAGGTGCTCCTGTCTGGAAAAGCCAAGGAAAATAAAGATAAAGAATCTCTACTTGTGAATAAGATTGCTGGAGTGAATGCGGAAGATAGAAATCTGTATAAGATATTGAAGAGCCTGAAGAATTGTAAAGTCAACCTAGAACTGGTTTCGGGAATTTAGAGACTTTAACTGATTGTGAGTTGGCAAACTGGAAGAGGGAAAGGAACCCTGAGAACTGTTTGGAACTGTGTTGCCACCTTGGGGGAGGGTGCCCTGAGTTCTTTTGTAATTGCTTTGAACTTGGGGAAGGAGAGCTGGAAGAACTCAGAACTGTACTTGGAACACTATATCTGTTGTTGCTGACATCCCTACAGATTATTTAGCTTTAGTTGTGAGGCAAGTATAGGTTTTGGACACAGAAAGACTTTTAATCTGAACTTACTGATTTGGACTATCATTAATTTCTTTAGGTAGAGAAATCCCACCTTAGCACTGGGCAAGTTAGGCCTTACACCATGCTGGCATTTAATCTAGTAAAAGTATTTTGTTTGAACTTTGGATCTGTTGTCTGTATCTCACTTCATAATGCCTTCACAGCACCCATAGATTGGGCTGGTATCTTTTAACATCACACAGTTCTGAGAGTTGCATTCTGTTCGTACCTTGGTATTAGTCCATGGTCAGGTGCTGTTGATGAAGCCGCGTTTTCCCAGATTTGTGAAATTGGAGAATGATGGGGGCATTCCGTGTTGATACTGAGATTGAGCTCCAGAGGGTGGGTGCTTTAAAAGAGAAGGATTGTTTGCAGGTCCTCTCCCTACGGACTACTTGTGATTTTGAACAGGATGGTGTATTTGCTGCACAAGGAGTGTGTGCTACGAGATATGTGGAGCTTAACCACCCAGTATGCTGGTGTGCTACTTGTGGCTGCTATGCAGATGATAGATGCAGTTTTGAACAGTATTCTGGCCTGTAGAGGAAGCCAATGTAGTAGGATAGGGGGTGGTTCAGTGAACCTTTCCAAGCACCCGTAGTTAGATGTCCTGCAGAGTGGTGGACTGCTTTTAAAGGCAACAGGTGAATGTCTGGGATACCTGTCAGGAGGGCATTTCCCTCATCGTTGTTGCGATGAGGGCCTGCACTATGGTCCAGATATCTTGCAGCGGGATAAAGGGATTTTGTGAAGGATGAAGATTGGGAGCTATGCTGTATGGGTCTTCTTGGCAATGTTGATTCTGGTAGGACAAGCTGCTTCCAATAATGAAGCCAAAGGATTTAGCTGAATCTCAGAGCTGCAAATTAAATCCTTCTAAGTAGATATCACTGAGCCATTGTTGGACACATTGTTGTATAGTGGTGGAGGGTTGCTTAGGACGAATTTGGCCTTATCTGGGTTAAGTAAGCTTGAGGTAGGCAGCCAACCTCCTTGACTGGATGATGGCTAGTCAATCACATAGATGACTGATGTCCTATGGACTTCTTTTTATCATATACAACTGTGTATCATCTGGGTATTGGTGGATGAATATATCGGGGTCTTTGAGGAGTGTACTCTGAAGCTCTGTGCAAATGTTCTACAGGAGGGTGAAAGGATGGAGAGTTGGGGGACACAGCATGAGACAGGACTTGGTTAGAATGCATTGTGTTAATCTTGACAGCCTGGTGTCTGCCCCAGGCGTAGGAGGTAAACCAATTCAGGACATTGCCAGGGAATCCCATCTTATCACATACAGGGGTAACCGCCTGACGATAGTTGAAGCATACTTTTAATGCTGTATGCCATTATTCAAAACACAAGGGGATTAATTGGTGCTTGCAAAGGTCACCACTATTCTGAACTCGTGTCAAAGTCTAAAGGATCCCAGCGGGGAAAGGGGCTCCATGCACATTCATTCGTACATGTAGACACAAAATGTATACATGGTGTAAGTTTATTACAACAAATATATTCACCAAGGTTTAATCAAGGTATGAAAACTGGATGCTTTCAAGAACAATCAAGTAGCATTTTCGAGAACGTCTAAGTTAATGAATGCTAAAAGAAATGCATATAACATTCACTACAAGAGCTGGATAGCATGCACTCACCTGAATCCCATCTTATCAGCGAGGAAGGACAGGAGGATAAAGTGGCCGAAAGTGTCAAATGCAGCCGAGAGGTCAAAGAGGTGAGGAGGCATGAGTTGTACTTATCCTTGATTTAGAGGGCATCATCCACCACTTGGATGGAGGCCCTCTCAATGCTACACTTTGAACAAATCCTCGACTGATAGTCATTCAGAAGGTGCATTTGATTGATTTTGGCCGAGTAGTTGCGACTACGTTTTTCAAGATTTTGACAATAAACAGGATGTACGTAATGGGCCAATAGTTGACCATGTCGTCTGGGTTTAGGGTCTTTTTTAAAAAAAAGAAGTCCTAAGATACCAATATTCAGGATGTCTGGGATTGACCCTTCTGTGAAGAGGCATTATTGATGCTGAGCAGTGCATTGAGCGTCGGTCCCAACAATTATTCATCACTGTGCCCCCTGTACCAACCCCTGGACGTAGATTGCAAATTCATATGTACCTGTATGACTTTTTTGCAAGACATGATTTCCCATACAGATACCTTATCGTAAGTGTGCACCTACTATTTTAACACTTGGTTAATGTTGAGTAACAAATACCCCGATCAGACACATTCCCACATTCCTCCTATATACATGTAGCTAAGGCCGCTCATCTGAATAGGAACTACAAGTCACACAACACTACTCCACAGTACTGCAAATGCAAAGCTCTCCATGTCCTCTCCCCAGACACCCTGAAACACTTATGACCTACCACTGCACTTGCACCCACCTAAGATAAATGAGTACCAATATGGTACCCACCACCTCAAACATTCACATTATACATTACAGAACATTCTGATGCATGCTTCCCTATCTGATCCAACCTTCTTCTACCTAAATGTAATGTCTTCTACTGAAACAGAAATATAGAAAGTGCATGTGTACTTCCAATAATCCACCTGCATGTCTTTAACTGCATAAAAGGCCTTGCCACGGATTTCATGTTCAGCCGAATGCACAAAATATTCCTTCTTCTTACGGAGATGCTCATTAATGTAGCTCAATTCATCTTGTTGCAAGTCAGTTGGGCGCACGTACTTGTGGACTTAAATCTATGGATGGATGCCACATCATGAAAAAATGGGTTGTTCCCTCTTTTTTTTTCAGGGGGCTTGCCATAACATAGAATATCAAGCTACTCCTCATTCATGTGCCAATGTTTGCAACCTATGGACAAAATACCGGTACACCCAAATTACTGCATCAGACTCTCGTTGTTCAATTGAAGTTAAAAAAGCATGATCAATTTATAATTTACAACATTAATAAAAACATAAAGGTACAATACACACACAGTGCTGGAACATTTCTGTTCGTTCAACATACCTATAAATGTGCAAAATACTTTACGAATTTCATTTTAACAAAGTGTTGCATGGGGTTGGTAAAATTGTGCCTTTTGTGTGATAAAATGCTTTCCTTCTTCACAAATAGGGACTCTTTTCCTCTTGTCTCTCATGAACCACATTTGTTAATATAATGGTACTTACAACAATGAATGTGTACTCAATTAGTATTTGTATTTATTTATTTTATTTAATTTGATATAGTTTTTTAATTTGATATAGTTTTACAAGAAAACTTTACAGATGATAAAATAACATATGTGTCATTACAGAAGAGATAAACAGAATATATACTTACAACATTACACATTTTCCAATTTAAACATTTTTTAAACATTTTTCAAAACACACATAAGGAAAAAACAAAAATATATACTCATAACTAGTCGATAAATTCCATTGAATTCAATTAATTTCAAATTGATTCTGAGTGCATAAACATCACCATAAAATCCATTAAGCATTAGTGTACAAAATTAATTACGCAGGAGGAACCTCTGACCTGCTCTCACAAGAAAATATTTTCCTACAGTGGGTCATAATACAGAAGCTCATGTAAGGAATATATATATGAAGATACAGCCCGGAGACTAGAGTACCCTTACAACTCCCAAGCTAAGCAAGGGATTTCAGTCTACAAACATACACTGTGTCATATTTACAATGTGGCAACAATCTTAGCAATAGCATTGTTATATAAAAAAAAAACAGAAGCAAAGATTAATATGTATCCTGGTCTTTCCAGCCTCATTATCAAATAGCCACTTTAGTCACCGCCCAATGATTCACCTCAATAAGTATATTGTATTTCACTTATTTGTAATCCAACACATATTAGGAAAATGCAACCACACTGACCTTTACTTTTTGAACCTTGGTATAGTTGTTTCAATCTTTGCCGCCTAGTTAGAAAACTAGAATCAAGGCTTAGTATCTGGTCGGATCAATAATCACTTAACTACAGGTCTACATCATCTTTAAATTAGAATATGTGAAACGGTAGAGCATACATGAAAAATGTGTGTATTATTCATTAAAGGATTCTATCTCGTTCTGGTCAAACACCACATGTATTTCTTTATAACGTTAATGAGACACCTAGATGCCCCCTCACGTCTCAGTTACTTACTTTAGCCTGACAGAGAAGTGTTTCCTGCCTCCTTCTGCCGTGTAACTTCTATCGCGGTGCACTTGAATGGCAGTGGGCATTTTTAGCTCCTTATATTATGTGACCTGGACGTTCTATCATCACATGTCAAAACTGGTCTGCCTGATACACCCAGCTGTCAGCCCCTAACGCAGAGCCCATGTTGGATCTTCTTAAGGTATTCCATAGGAGTGTGTTGCTTAATAGTAAGCCATCATTTCAGTAGGAATTGTCAAATGTATTTATCTCTGTCGTATTTAGATATTCACTACTCACCAGAATGTTTCCGAATCGCTACCTTTTATAAAACTGTATTCATGAATGCCAAAGGCATAGTTTAAAATGTACTGTTCAATGCTTTCTCTTGACGTATTTAAAATATATAATGCAGTATTTTATGCATGTAATTTGCCAAATACATGATTTTAGGGGCATGAAATGAACGTCCACTCTGTGCATGTCTAAAGGAATTTGCCTAACACACTGTGATGGCTGCCATGTTGGACCGTTGTTCGCGTATTTGAATGAGATGTATATAGTTAGAAGTCTTTCCCTAAGGGAATATGTGTTAACTATCTGCATTTATGCATGTCATTTAAACTTCCACATAGTAATTGTCAAGACTGCACTATTAGTTTGTTTTACCAAATACACATTGTGCCGTGTGTGGCTATTTAGGCTCATGACAAGTATGCACTTGTTTAACTTTTAACAGATGGGAGATCTAATAATTTCTGATTTTTGTCAAAATGTGAGTTGTCCATGATCAAACCACTTAGAGGGTGTGACATTGCCAACAAAAAACGAAAAAAACTTTGATCCAGATCATGTCTGGTGTATTTTGAATAAATGTGTGATATGCAGTCTCTTTTTGGAGAAACAATGTCCACTCTATACTTGTGTTTAGGCCAGACTTGACAGTATCGCAATGTTTTATCCATCTTTGTTCTAATTTCCACAGAGCAATGTCTCAAACAACTCCCCTTGGTGGTGGCTTAACTGTCAGAATAACGAACCAGAGGAAGTCTGTATGTTTGTGTTTTTTGGTCAGGAAATGTTCCACTATAGGCTTATCTGCTATTGTATTTTTCAAACAAAATCTGTGTTCACATATTCTTTGTGGTATCTTATGTTTTGATTTGCCAATGTAAAGCAAACAACAATGGCATCTAATCCCTTAGATTGCCCATGTGGTTTTGCAGTTGGGGAATTCTTTACATACCTACATAATGCAATATACATGTATGGTCTTCATGTTCTGTGAAAGCTGACAAACTGAGCAGTTTCCAAATTGTGGACACAATCGGTGTCAGGCCCGAAGAGTTCATGATTGTGCTCATTTGTGGGCAGTTTTGTTTGTATGTATGAACCAACATTTGCCTCAGGTATTTGGACTTCCTGAAGGTGAATCACAGCCCGTCAGGAGTAAAATCAGGTGTGGGAAGTATATGCCAATTCTTTAGAATTTTTTTAACATTTATTACTGATAGCACTATAACTAGTCACACACGTTATGCATTCTTGTAGTGGTCAACTTTGTTTTGTCAGGCAGATTTCTCCATTGGTATTCCTGGCTCTCTTTCTCACATCTCTCACAACATTAGCCTTGTTGTTTAAGACGCTGTTCTAAGTCATCGGAGTGTCGGTTAAACGCTTCAATTTTGGCACAGTTCCTTCTGATTCTTAGGAACTGCCCATATGGTAACATTTGTTTTCAAGCTTAGCGGGTGATAGCTATTGAAATGCAATAATGCATTTTTGTCAGTGGGTTTCCGGTACAGTGTGGTCTCAACAGTACCATTGCTATTTTTCTTCAACTTTAAATCTAGAAAGGCAACTGAGAAGGCATTGTATGTCATAGTGAATTTAAGATAAGGGTCACATTAATTTAGTCATTTGCCAAATTTATCTCATTAAACAATGCTACCAATCCATATCATTAACACATCATCAATGTAGCTTTGTCAGCTATTGATGTGTTGCATGAATAGCTTCTGCTCTTTGTATATGAACGAGGTTTCAAAGTGGTCCCTGTAGAGGTTTGTGATGTCTGTCGTGAAAGTCCCTCGAATGCTCATACCATGCAGCTGTTTAAAAAGGCAGTTTCCAAAAGAAAAGTGGCTTATCTCACTGCAAGTCTAATGCATTCACGGGTGAAGTCTGTTGGTACTTTATCCTTGGAGTCTGTGCGTATATCCAAGTAATGTTTCTTTACTTGTATGGTAGCATTTTGTGGTATACTGGTATATAACGCTTCGGCTTCAAGTGTGACAGAAAAATCTTGTTCTTGTACTGTCATCTTTGAGCATAAATTGATCACTTCTGTTGAGTCAACTATGCAGGACTTCATCTTGAACACAAAAGGACTTAGGAATAATTCTGCATATTGAGATAGAGGCTCAAGTATTGATCAAATTGCAGACACATTGGGTCTGCCTGGGGGGATGCATGCTGCTTTTGTGTATTTTAGGTAAAATATAAAAAACTGGCTTGACAGTGTGGGATTTGTTCAGAAAGAATTTTTATTCTTCCTTATCCTGCCCTCAGCAACTGCATTTTGGTAAAACTTGCAATTTCCTCTTTAAGTCTTGGTTGCCTCATTTCTGTAATCATTATCTTTCCATAGCTCTGTGCCCCCTGCCTTAGCTGCGGGTTTACCAATAAAATCAGGATGGTTATCTAGACTCTTGACTGCATCTCTTTCTTCCTTGCTCAAATTTTCTCTAGAGTACTTTTTACTCGCCAAGAGTTTCTTTGTCCGATTTAGGATTTTATTTTCGAATGTGATGATCGCAGTGCATAGAGATATGGGAGGGGGAAGAAAAGTGGATGGGGGTTTTAACCCTGTCACACTGGTCTTGATGTCCATGTTGTTATCGTCTTCTTCTACCTTATCTCTGAAGAAGTATTTTAATTTCAAAACTCTGAAAAAAAACCTGAGCTCTACTTCCATTTGCAATTGGTCATCTTTTACTGTAGGTAGGAAACTAAGGCCTTTACTCAGGACATTTGTCACATCTTGTGTTAGCACAGGGTCAATGGTCAGTCAGGTTGAAGATTGTAGCTATGATATGATATGATATGGCATTTGTAACGCGCCTATACACAAGTGTTTCAAGGCGCAACGAGGCAGGGAGGGGGGAACAAGGGGAAGACAGACAACGATCCTACTAGGCCAGGTGTCATTCAGACCGCACAAGTGCAGGGGTAGGGGGAAGGGAAAAGTGCAAGGGGAAGAGGAGGGGGGAAGTGCAGTACAAAGTAAGCAGAGTAAAAAATAAATAAATAGGGCCAGCTGGTGGCAAGAGCAAGGTAAGTGCAGACAAGTGCTGGGAAGGGGGGGCTGTAGGGATACAGAGACAGTCCCGCAATGCAGGGGTTGCCAGGGAGGCAGTGTAAGTGGAGAGTGGCCTGGCCCAGGACCGAGGTCGTTGAGAGTGGCCCAGTAGCAGATTCAGTACAGTTTCAGTGAAGAATTTAGCAGGGGAGAGGGAAAGAGAAAGCAGAAGCAAAGAGGAAGGTTTTGAGGTGCTTCCGGAACCGGAGATGGTTCTCCTCACGTTTCAGGGAGGCAGGAAGGCTGTTCCAGAGGGAGGCCCCTGCCGCGGAGAGAGATCTACCCCCAGCTCGTTGCTTCGAGAAGCGGCTGACCCTGAGGGAGTTGGAGACGGATGAGCGAAGGGCTCGGGAAGGAAGATATTTAGGAAGAGAGAGTTGAAGGTATTTAGGCCCCAGGCCCCAGAAGGCCTTGTGGACAATGCAGAGGGTTTTGAACTTAATCCTCGCAGCCACTTGGAGCCAGTGTAGAGATTTCAGTCCTGGAGAGATACGGTCCCTGGGCTTGAGGCCAAGGACAAGTCTCGCAGTTCTGTTCTAGATGAGTTGCAGAGGGCGGAGAGTGGAGGTAGGCAGATTAAAATAGAGGCTGTTGGAGTAGTCCAGCTTCGAGAGAACCAGGGCTCGGGAGACAGTGAGCTTCTGGGGGAAGGAGAGGAAGGGAAGAATACCTCTGAGGAGGTGCAGCTGGTAGTGTGACTTCTTAGAGACGTCAGATATATGAGGAGAGAAGGAAAGTGTGGAGTCGAAGATGACCCCGAGGTTTTTTGCCTTGCAGGTAGGAGCAGGAAGAGAGCCAAGAGAAGCTGGCCAGAGAGCTGCAGGGAAGGAGGGAGTGGGTGTGCCGATGAGTAGAATCTCAGTCTTACTGGCATTAAGGCAGAGGTCATTGGCGGCACACCATTCCTGGATAGCAGACAGACAGTCAGAGATGAGGGAAGGAGAGGAGGAGGCCGAGGGTAGCCTAAAAATGAGCTGGGTATCGTCCGCATAGCACTGAAAGTTGGGGCAGAGGGCAGCGATGCGGTGGGCAAGGAGTGCCAGATACTGGTTGAACAGCCAGGTAGAGAGATTAGATCCCTGGGGAACACCACAGGTGGAGAAAAAGATGTCAGAGAGGAAGAACCCAAGTTGGACCTGGGAGGGTCGATTGGAAAGGAAAGAGGTCAGCCACGCCAGAGCCTTGCCAGTGATACCCAGGTTATCACGGAGACGGTTGAGCAGGATGGCATGGTTGACAGTGTCAAAGGCAGAAGAGAGATCGAGCAGAATGAGAACACACGGAGTGTTGGAGTCGAGGTTCAAGAGCAGGTCGTCACGGATGTTCAGGAGAGCAGTTTCCGTGCTTCTGGCCGCTCTGAAGCCAGATTGATGGTGAAGACTACCAACAGATTCAGCATGGAGGTTAAGCTGGGAGATGGCCAGTTTCTCCAGGAGCTTGCCCAGGAAGGGAGTGATGGAGATTGGGCGATAGTTAGCCGGGCAGGAGGGGTCAGAAGAGGGATTCTTAAGAAGAGGGTGCACAAGGGAGTGCTTGAGGGGGGATGGGAAGACTCCAGAGGTGAAGGAGTGGTTGCAAAAGTCAGCCAGGGCAGGAGCCAGGGAGTCGATGTGGTCCTTGTTAGTTTTGGAGGAACAGGAGTGAACCTGTTTAGACGAGACTTTCATAGATCGGACTTGTCTGGAAACCTCGTCAGCAGAAAAAAGGGGCAAGGCAGAGAAGGAGGGAGGAGGGGTGGCTGCAGAAGGGCCAGAGAAAAAGCCGGGAAGAGAGGGAGGGAGGTGATAGGAGGAGAGTGAGGACAGGATGTGCTGAGTTTTAGAGATGAAGTGAGAGGCCAGTGCAGTGCAGAGGGCCTGGGAGGGGACAGGAGAGGTAGAGACTGCAGCAGGGTTAGCAAGCTCCTTGCAGATTTTAAAGAGTTCAGCCGAGTTGTTAGATGCCGCAGAGATGCAGGCTTGGATAAGGGCTCTCTTCTTGGTGAGAACGGAGAGACGGTATTGCCTTTGGAGCAGGCGGCAGCTACCATTCTTAGTCCGCTCTGTAGCGAGAGGTCCTGGTGGAGAATTTTGGAGAACACCATAGGAGCATGTATATCCCTCATTGGCATTCTTTTCCAAATCATCTGGACGCCATTAAAGGAAAAGGCGAAAAGGCGAACAGATGCTAGGAGTCCGGATACAGATGGACACTTAACAAAGCATTGCAAAGATCGATGGCACTGAAGTTGGAAGCAGTCACAGGGATGGCAGCTAAGAGTGTGGAAGGATTTTCGGTGATGGTATCAGGGTTTCCAATATAAAGTTAATAGGTTTGAGGTCCTGAACCAGGAGATAGGTGTTAGAATTTGGCTTTTGCTTTGCAATGATGGTGGTATTAGCAGGGGGCTGTGCCATGGCCAGGATGTCCTGTTTTAACAAGGCATTAAGGACAGGAACCAGCCTCCTTTATTTATTTATCGTTCATTTGTAAGGCATTTACACATCAAGAAATTGTGTTTCAAAGCGCACACAGGCAAAGGGGAGGGAACATGAGAACCAAGGCAAAAATAAACATATGAACAGAAAAGGGGCAGTCCTACTAGGTCTTGTGAGCATTTAGAATGTGCAAGGGCAGGGATAGAAACAGGCAAGGTGGTAAGTGCTAGGAGTTCTACAGAGGGAAGTGCTGATGAGCAGGTTGTGTGCAGCAATAAGTGCCTGGCAGTGATCGCTTGGTACATAGTGCTCACCTGCCATTAATAAGTGCAGGCCAGTGAGAACACGAGACAGTGGGTGCCTGAAGGCAAGTACTGGGATGGTGCGGAAGGCTTGAGGCAGGACACATAAGGTCCCAGGCCACCAATCTCAGCAACTGTGGAGTATTAGCATGGTAGTGAAAAAGGGGCGGGGTGAAGGGTGAAGAGGAAACTCTTGAGGAGCTTCCGGAATTTGAGGAGATCCGGCTCAAGACAGAGAGTATGAAGGAGGCTCTTCCAGAGGAGTGAGCCAGACAAGGAGAGAGATCTGCCACCCACTGGCTGCTTAGAAAAGAGCTTGACATGCAGAGAGTTGGAGCCGGAGGAGCATAAGGATCTGGAAGGAGAGTATTTGGTGAGAGCAAGTTGTAGATAGATTGGTCCTCTGCACCAGACATCCTTATGAATGAAGCAGGGGGATTTGATCCTAGCAGCAACTGGGAGCCAGTGGAGGGATTTTAGAGCTGGAGAGATACATTCCCTCGGTTTGAGGCCAAGGATAATACTTGCAGTCCTATTCTGGATGAGCTGGAGAGGGCAAAGAGAGGAAGAGGGTAGATTAAGGAAAAGGCTGTTGCAATGGTCAAGCCTAAAGAGTACCAGAGATCTAGAGATGTTGAGGTTCTGGGGAAAAGTGAGGAAAGGGAGGATATCTCTGAGGAGGTCTAGTTGAAAATGTGCCTTCTTTGCAAGCTCCAAGATGTGAGGGAGGAAAGAGAGAGAGGAGTCGAAGATTACTCTAAGGTTTCTGGCTTCAGATGCAGGCGAAGGGGGAAAGCCCATACAGGGTGGCCAGAGTGAAGCGAGGAACGAAGGAGTGGGAGTCACAAAAGGATGGATCTCAGTTATGCTGGCATTGAGGCATAGATCATTGGGGGCACACCAGGACTAGATAGCAGTTAGGCAGTCAGGAATGGTAGAGGAAGAAGGGGGGCATCAGAGCATCTAACTTCATAGGGTAGTGGTTAATTCAGGGCAGGGAGGATGCATGGATCACCTCAACAACAGGGGCTGAGCAGATTTGATCAGCCCCGCTTCCATGCTCTCGGTGGCCCACAAGGTGTCTGCCACTGCTGCCAGCTTCTGCTCATCGACCTTGGTAGAAACATGACAGAGAAGGTGGGGCAGACATTTCTGAATCCCTCTGTAATACTTGGTATCCACAAACGGTAACTAACTAGGTTCAAAATAGAAGTTCACTCACCTGGATCTGAAGCAGCATTTGGGAAATGTGGAGAATCTATCTGGTCGCTTTATTCCTAAATGAGCATGAAATATCAGGAGGGAATTTGGTTTCCAGGGAAACCCTCTGGGGAAGAAAACCCTCTTGTCAGTTCTCGCTAGCTTGGTACCTTCTGACTGTAAATTCTGATGAGGACTTCTAAGTTGGAACTACTGTAGAGTATTTAATTGTGTGTACTTGTACTGTTCTTGCCGACTGGATCTGTTAATACAATGCTTCTGATTTGTAACAGTCCTAGATCTGTAGGTCAGGATTTATCTGTAGGGAATCACGCTTATCATTCGTGAGAGACTCAGAGGAAGAATGATTGAAGTGAGGAAGACGTTGCCATTTCCTACGAACACCATAGAAGCTTGTAAGTACTTTTGTGAAATAGGAAAGTAATTGTTAGATCCGGGAAGTGTACAATGTGAGCAGGACAGACTAAATGTTTTGGAAAGACATAGAATCTATCCCTTCCAAGATCCACAGTAGTGGAGTGTTTGCGAAGCGCTGCTGTAGCAGCAGTGGCAGAGGGTTTGCAGACTTCTGGATCCATGGAAAGCAATTCCTGTGGCCGGGGTAACCTTGTTGAGTCGGCAGAATTCTGCTGAATGTAAGGAAGCAGATATCTTAGATTGCGCTTGGGCTGGTGAGCACAAATGAACGTTTAAATGCTGTAATGGGGAGACTTATATGGAGCGTGATGTACTTTTGCATGACATGAACTTGTCGAGAAAGAAAGAGACTCGGATCTATAGCGGGGAGCTAGATTGCTGCAGCGAGCGAGAGATTAGATAAGTACAGGAATAGATCCTAGAAGAGAGAAGGGTTTCATGGGGATTACAAAAGTACAAACTCACAGAGTTTAGCTAGGGGGAGAGTAGCAGCTTCCAGTGGCTGATATCTTTTCTTTGACAACCGGGGTGGAGTCAGCCATTGTGAAGTGTTGCGAGAGGCTCGAATGCAGCACATTCTCAGGAGCGCCATCTTGGGAGAGCTATAGCTGATCAATCCAATCCTTTTCCAATCCATCCTCAGCAGATTTTCAGGGGAGGATGCACTCAACATGAAGAAAAGTGTGATAGTCAGAGGACCCAGATGAACCCTAGTGGGCAAGGTGAGAGGCACCTTAGAGGGGGTGCCCTCTATTCCTACAGCTGTAGTCCGCCCAGACACTGGGGCATCCGGGAACTCTCCCAACCTCAGTGTGTTGAAGGTTGGTCCTGTTTCTACCAGCATCCTGTCATGCGCACTGCTCCTGTTGCACAAGGGGCCTAACTGGGATGGGTAACGGGGTTTGGGGTGGATACTCGTCTGGGACAGACTGAGGCATGTAATGAAGATTCTGAAAGCCTCAGTACTGGTGGTTCAGAGGGGAATCTGGGAGAAGTGAGTTATTCCTCCTCTTCCTCTCCCTCCCCCGCTAAATCTGGGCTGACCTCTAGAAGCCTGGTACTGGCCCCCATAGGATACGTGCACCGTATGCAAGGCAGTCTTATTCAGGTCTGGGGATGCCGGAAAAGCAGCAGTAGATCCATCAGCCTGGATCTGCGGAATGTATTTATTTATTTTATTTTGTGGGTATTTATCAAGCACCTATACAATAAATGGTGTTTCAAAGCGCCACAAGAAAAAAAAGGGGGTCGCAGTGAAGGAAACAACAACAAGGGTCCAACTTGTGTGATTCGGGGTCGTGCAAGTGCAGTAACAAGAAGTGCAGAGGAGAGAGTGGAGAGGGGGGAGTGACGGTAAGGGGGAGGGATAATCCTTGGGTGGGAGGGAAGTGTGGCGCAGAGTGAAGGCATGCAAGTGCAGAAGGAGAGGTCCCTGTGGCTAGGCAAGTGCTAATGGTAGGCCACATGGGCAAGTGTCAGGGGATGCAGGGAGTGAGGACCACATGCTAAGTGCGAGGAGGGGGTGGAACAGGCTTGATTGGGATGCACACAGCGCCAGTATAGTCAAGGTAAGGGGGCCCAGGAGGGCACTGCAGGTTATGGGGGGTGGAGTCAGGGAGACAGGGGTGCTGAAGTAGACTGACTGAGGAGGGCCTGGTGCCCTGTAGAACTCCGAAGGGACCAGGCAGCCAGTCAATCTAGCAAATGGGGCATTAGCAGGGGAGGAAGAGAGGGAAGGAAGAAGAGAAAAGGAGGGTCTTGAGAAGCTTCCAGAACTTAAGGAGATCCGGCTCAAGCCTGAGAGGGGCAGGAAGGCCCTTCCAGAGGGAGGCTCCTGCCAAAGAGAGTAATCTACCCCCTCTCACTGCTTGAAGAATCGTCTGATCTGAGTATTGGAGCTAGAAGAACGAAGGGCTCTAGCAGGGAACTATTTAGGGAAAGAGAGTTGGATGTAGCGAGGTCCCATGCCCCAGAAAGCCTTGTGCATGAAGCACAGGGTCTTGAACTTGATCCTTACAGCCACCAGGAGCCAATGGAGAGGTTTTAGAGCTGGAGAAATGTGGGCTCTGGGCTTGAGGCCAAGGATTAATCTTGCAGTCCTATTATGGAATAGTTTAAGGTTGTGAAGGGAGGATAAAGGCAGATTGATGAAGAGGACCTCTGAGGAGATGCAGCTGAAAGTGTGACTTCATGGCAAGGTACGTGATGTGAGGAGAGACAGAGGAAGGGGATTCAAAGAAGATGCCAAGGTTTTTAGCCTCACAATAGTGTGAGGGGACCCATGGAGGGTCAGCCAGAGAGTGGGCGGGAAGGAGGGAGCAGGGGTCCCAATGAGAAGGATCTCAGTCTTACTGGCATTAAGGCAGATATTGTTAGTAGCGCACAACGCCTGAATAGCAGTTAGACAGTGAGAAATAAGAGAGGAAGAAGTGGATGGAAGCTTGAAGGAGAGTTGCGTGTTATCCGCATAACACTGGAAGTGAGGAGAGAAGGTGGAGATCAAGTGGACCAGAGAGGCAAGGTAGATGTTGAAGAGCCATTGTAAGAGGATAGAGCCCTGAGGGATGCCGCAGGTGGAGAGTGTGGTGAAGGAGAGGAAAGGGTCCAGTAGAACCTAGGAAGGTTGGTCAGATAGGAAAGAATTCAACCAGTCCAGTGCCAGGTCCGTGGCGCCAAGGGTATCACAGAGCCAATTTATAAGGGTGGCATGATTGACCTATCAAAAGCAGAGGAAAGATCGAGAAGGATGACAATGGAAAGAGAGTTGGAATCGAGATTTGAGAGCAAGTCTTCACAGGTGTTCAGAAGAGCAGTTTCCTTGCCTCTTGCAGCTGTGAAGACAAACTGGTGGTCGTGCAGACAACCAACATATTCAGTGTGGTGGATCAGTTGGGAGATGACCAACTTCTCCAAGAGTTTGCAAAGGAAGGGAGTAATGCATATTGAGTGGTAGTTAGCCAGGCGGGAAGGGTCAGCAGAAGGCTTTTTAAGGAGAGGGTGCACAAGTGAGTGCTTGTGGGGCAGTGGGAAGGAATCAGAGGAAAAGGAGTGATTGCAGAAATCACCCAAGGGTAGATCAAGGGAGGCAATGTTGTCCTTGATAGTTCTGGAGGAACAGGGGAGCGCCTGTTTGGAGGAGACTTTCATAGACAGGACATGTTTAGAAACCTCATCTAGTGCTATGGGCAAGTAGGAGGATTGTAAGAGGGAAGGAGAGAGGGGTTCCAGGGTAGGCCTCATAGTGTGTGAGAGAGAAGGGAGGGGAGTAGGGAAGAGCGAGGACAGGATGTCCTAAGTTTTTGTTGTGAGGTGGGAGGCCAGTGCAGTGCAGAGGGCCTGGGAAGGCAGAGGAGAGGTGGAGACTGCAGTAGGACTGGCAAGTTAATTGCAGATTTCGAACAGTTCAGCCGTGTTGTTGGTGGCCCCAGAAATGCAGGCTTGGATATCGGCACTCTCATTTGAGTGGATGGAGAGTTGATATTGCTTTTGGAGCAGGTAGCAGTCCAGTCTGTCAGTGGATGTGTTTGAGGCCAGCAACTTCCGTTCAACAAACCTGCACTTGCATTTCAGAGAGGCTAGTTTGGAGTCATATCATGCGTTATGCTTAGAGGCAGGCTTCATGCAGATCCTTATGACAGGGGCAAGGATTTCCAGGGTGTTAGAGATGGAGAGGTGAAGGTTAGCAAGGTTCATGACAGTGTGAGAGTCAGAGACTGGAGTTGGAGGGGGAATAAAGGTGGCGGCAAAAGCAGAAACTGACAATCACTTCATCAGTTGAATGACAGAGAAGGAGACTGGCAGTATGGGCAGAGGTTTAGCCGGGGGAACCAAAACATCCAGATGAGAGGACAGGAGAGCATGGTCAGACCAGGAAAAAGGTGTAGTGACAGGGTTGGAGATGGGGATGTCTGCTGAGATGAGAGCATCCAAGGTGTATCTGGCAGAGTGGGTCAGACCCGAGGGAAGAATGGTGAGGGAAAGAGGGTCACAGAGGCTGCCGAAGAGACCAGTGGCCACATTAGGAGAGTCAAGGTGAATATTGAAGTCTCTGAGGAGGTGAAGCTTGAAGGTAGAGGCCAGAAGAGAAGAGGTGTGGTCAGACCACTCTGAACGGAAGACAGAGACCGGACCAGGGGTCCTGTAGGGGTTGGCAAGAGTCATCGAGAGGATAGGACAGACACCAAGCAAGCAGGCAAGGTATTCGAAGGAAGAGTAGGACTGAGTGGGCATGATAGTAGCACGGACCCATTCAGGGAAGATCAGAGTCACTCCACCTCCAGACTGGTTAGGCCTGGGCTTAAAGAGGATCTTGTAGACCTCAGTGAGGAGTGTGTCAAAAACAGGGACAGAGCTGGCAGTGAAACACGACTCAGTGAGAGCGAGGAGGTCAAGGTCAAAGTCTTCAAGGAGGTGACAGATGTCAGAGGACTGTTTAATGGCAGAGCAAGAGTTGAGGGTAGCTAAGTGAAACTGGTTGCCATCTTTGAAGGTCTTCCCAGGAGGTGTACGTCAATGTGGTACACCTGTTGGTGGTGGCGAAGAGTTCAGGGTGTGTCAGAAGAAGGAGTGGCAGGAGCAGAGAGGAAGTTGATGAGAGACGGAAGACATCTATAAAGAAGGAGGAGGTTGGGCTGAGAGCCCTGGACCATGACAGTGCCATTTCTGTAGACATTAATGATGCAACTAAAGGATGCAGAGTACACCAACAATACTTAACATCTGGTTTCACCATTAATGGATGAAGAAGAGAAAGGGTAGAGGACTGAGATCATATGGAGAGTCTGAAGAGGGAGCGACAAAGAGGACGTCATTGACAGTCTGCCTGGAAGAAGCGTTGACGAAGGTGTCAGCAATGGGCAGGTCTGGGTTGGCGACCAGGAGATCTTTCTCCTTCCAGGCTTCGAAAGAGAGGTAGGATATGTGATCTAGTAGTAGTTAGAGTAAATTGGGGGGTTGGAGAGCTCAATGAAAGGAGAGGACAGAAGATGGAAGGGGAGAGAAGAGAGACAGAGAAACTGCAGAATGCACGAAGAATTCAGCAAGCACCGTTTTTACAAGGAGCTGGGCAGACACATTTGATTCTAGGCGGGGACTTCAATGAAACAATGGATCTGTATATGGATCGAACTGAAAGTACCGCAAAATGCATGGATGTAAATTGTACGTCTTTACGAGCCTTAATTGATGAGTTGCATTTTGTGGATGTGTGCATATTGATTAATCCAACTGTTAAAGGGTATACATACCATTTAAAATGTTACAATGTTTTTTCTAGAAATTGTATGCTTTTAATTGCTGGTCAATATACTCAAAATATTTTGTATGCAGAAATGGATGCTATGCTAATATCTCATCATGCACCAATATGGATTGAGACGTCTTTGTCTTTTATAATACCCAAATCCAACTACCGGAAAATAAATACTAGTCTGCTGAATAACGATGAGCTTGTTGACAAGATTGCGAAGTAAGGTCACCAGATGTATGTGTAATATCGACTTGGGAACCCTTTAAATTTATATGCAATGGATGCTGATAGATCGGTTAAGCAAACAAAAAAAATGTTAATGAATTAACTGGATGCATTACCTGCAGGGATCCTGGAGTTGTAGAGTAAGTATATGTCAGACCCTTCAGTAGACTCCGGGGAGATTTTAACTCACAAAAAGAATCACCTTGACAAGTTGCTGACTGAAAGGGCTGGAATGCTAATTTTTAGAACAAGGTGTAATTACTATGAAGGAGGAGAGAAGTGTGACAGACTACTAGCACATGGCTTGAGGCTGCAAGAGGCAGGGCGTACCATTAGCGCCATTATCCAAGCCTCCGGGAAGCTGACATTTGACCCTGAAAAGATCAACGAGGAATTCCAGGACTTTAACTCAACGCTGTACACCTCAGAGGATCTCCCAAATGATGAAAGACTATTAAGTTATCTAGACATTTGTGATTTGAGGAAGATACCAGCTACAATGTTAACTGAAATGGACTCTAAAATTTCAGTGGAAGAACTGTTGAGGGCAGCATCCAGCTTGAATGGTCAGAAACACCCTGGTCCAGGACGGGCTCTAAACAGAGTTTTATAAAATCATGCCAAGGGTGTTCGTCAAGCTACTGCTGGATGTAATATTGGAATCAAGGCGAAGGGGTGTGTTGCCAACAACAAATAGACATGCTTCGATCTCAGTATTGCTAAAGTCTGGAAAGCCACTGACTACCGTAGGGAGTTATAGGCCAATACGCCTAATTAATATGATATGATATGTGACATATAGCGTGCCTGCACACAAGTGTTTCCAGGCATGACAAGACAAGCAGGGGGAAACAGAAGGAGGGCAAAACAACAAACTTACTAGGCCTTGTGCCATTCAGATAGTGCAAGTGCGGGGAAGAGGGTGGGGAGAAGTGCTAGGTGGGGGGAGTGCAGGTAACTCAATAAGTGCTGGCAGAGGGTGGTTCATGAGTGCAGTGTGGAGGGACTGTAGGGTTGGAGATACAGACCCTTAAGTGCTGGGGGGTCCTAGAGGCAGTGCAGGAGCAGTCAGGGATGTCAGCAGGGGAGAGGAAGAGAGAAAGCGGAAGCAAAAAGGAAAGTCTTGAGTTGCTTCCAGAAGCAGAGGTGGTTCTCCTCAATTTTGAGAGATTCAGGGAGGCTGTTCCAGAGGGAGGCCCCAGCCGAGTAAGGAGGAGATATTCTCCCTCCCCCCCCAGTACCCCACTCTCAGCTTGGAGAAGCGTCTGACCCTTAGAGAGTTGGAAGTGGATGAGCAGAATATGTTTAGGAAGAGAACATTTGAGGTAGTGCCGTCCCAGGCCCCAGAAAGCCATGCAGATGATGCAAAGGGTCTTGAACTTGATCCTTGCAGCCACGGGGAGCCAGTGAAGAGATTTCAGAGATGGATAGATATGATCCATGAGCTTGGGGACAAAGACAAGTCTCACAGTCCTGTTCTGGATAAGTTGTAAGGGTTGGAGAGTAAAGACAGGCAGATTTAGAAAGTGGCTGTTGCAATAAAACAGCCTAGTGAAGACCAGAGCTCTGGAGACAGTGAGACTCTGGGGGAAAGTAAAAAAAAGGCAGAATAACTCTGAGGAGGCGCAGCTGAAAGTATGACTTCTTAGAGACATCAGAGATGTGAGGTGAGGAGAGAAGGAAAGGGTGGAGTCGAAGATGACACACAGATTCTTAGCCTCATAGGAAGGAACAGGAAGAGGGCCCAGGGTGGCCGGCCAGAGAGACAGGGGAAAGGAGGGAGCAGGTGTCCCGATGAGAAGGATCTCAGTCTTTCTGGCATTAAGGCAGAGATCAATGGTGGCAAACCATTCCTGAATTGCTTCCAGACAGTATGGTATGAGAGAAGGAGTGGAGGTGGCTGAGGAGAGCCTGAAGGAGAGTTTGGTGTTATCAGCTTAACACTGAAAGTTAGAGCAGAATGTAGCAATGCAGTGGGCAAGAGGTGCTAGGTAGTGGTTGAAAAGTCAAAGAGAACGTTAGAAGCCTGGGAAACACCACACGTAGAGGCAGAGATAGAAGAGAGGAAAGACCCCAGTTGGATTTGGGAGGGTCGGTCAGTGAGAAAAGGAGGTCAGCCAGGCCAGAGCCTGAATAGTAATACCCAGGTTGTCACATAGGCGATTGAGTAGGATGGCATGGTTGAAACGTACCAAAAGTAGAGGATAAATCGAGGAGAATGAGGACAGAAGGAAGATTAGAATCAAGATTGGAGAGCAGGTCTTCACATGTTTTCAGGACAGCAGTTTCCGTGCTTCTGGCAGCTCTGAAGCCAGACTGGTGGGTGTGGAGATAACCAACAGATTCGGTATGCAGATTAAGCTGGGAGATGGCCAGCTTTTCCAGGATTTTGCCAGGAAAGGAGTGATGGAGATCGGGTGATAGTTAGCCGGACAGGAAGGATCAGCAGAGGGTTTCTTCAGAGGGGGGTGCATAATTGGCCAAGGCTGGAGCAAGAGTATCGATGTAGTCCTAGATGGTTCTGGATGAGCAGGGGAGAAAATGCCTTGACAAGCCTTTCATAGATACAGACTTGTCTAGAAACATTGGGCCTCATTACAATGAATGCGGGAGGGGGTTAACGGTGCCGGTAGAGGTGCCAGCCCCGTTAACCTCCTACCGCCTCATTACAAGGTCTCCTTGCGGGACCCGCTAAGGATGCCTGGTAAAACCAGGAGTCCTTAGAAGGTGCCGCGAGGAGACCAGGAAGCAAACAACGGACCCGCCATTAACGGGGGTCAAATGGGAATGGGGATGTACAGGGTCTGGGTTCCTTGAATGCGAAATACCGGGCCCTCCAAGGTCAGAATGGCCCGGTATTTCCCCATTCCAGGAACCCAGACTCAGTACCCGGAATGGAGGCAGCCATGCCAGTAAGAACGGCATGGCTACCTCCATTCTCGTAATGAGGCCCATTGTCTGGGGTGAACTAGGGAAAGGAGGAGAAAGGAAGAGGAGAAGCGGCCGAAGACGGGACAGGGGTGGTAGAGGAGGAGGAAGAGGAAGAAAAGAAATAGAGAGTTGACAGGATGTCATGTGTTTTAGTAGTAAAATGAGAGGCCAGCGCCATGCAGAGGGCATGGGAGGGGATAGGAGAGGTAGAGACTGCAGCAGGATTTGGCAGCTCTTTGCAGATTTTGAAAAGTTCTGCCTGGTTGTTAGATGATGCAGAGACACAGGCTTGGATGAAGGCTCTCTTCCTAGAGAGGACAGAGATTTTGCAAAGCCTTTGGAGCTGGCAGCAGGCCAGTCTCTCAGTCTCTCAGCTACCCTACACTTCCATTTAAGGGTGGCGTGGACTGAGTCATACCAAGCATTGCACTTGGATGTGGGCTTCCAACAGATCCGCATGACAGGGGCAAGGATGTCAAGGGTGTTAGAGATAGAGAGATGAAGGTTAGAGAAGGCTGTGGCTGTGAGTGTGAGTCAGCAAAAGGTGTAGGACAAGGAGAGAAAGTAGCAGCAAAAGCCTCAACTGATACACACTTCATGGGCCAGATGACTGAATAACCGAGAAGGTAGGTGGAAGTGCTGGGGTCAGCGTGACCTGAGGGGCAGAGATAGAGAGGTGTGAGGAAGGGAGAAAGTGGTCACTCCAAGAGAGAGGACTGGTGAGAGGGTTCGAGAGGGGGAGGACTGAAGAGATCAGAACAGAGAGTGTGCCTTGCAGAATTAGTCAGGCCAGAGGGATGGATATATAGTGAGAGAGAGAGTCACAGAAGTTGCAAAAGAGCCCTGAATATGGCCTATTAGCTTCCAGGTTGATGTTCAGGTATCAGAGGAGTAGAGGTTGAGAGGTAGAGGCAAGGAGGGAAGAGGAGAGGTCAGCCCACTCAGAGAGGAAGAGGGCAACCTGGCTAGGCAGCCTGCAGGTAGTGGCCACAGTGAGAGAGAGGTCAGGAGAGTAGGAGAGCCTGCAGACCAGGCAACCAAAGTAGTCCTGTGTTGGAACGACAGAGTCAGGGATCCACCCTGGGAAAATCAAGTCTACACTCCAACTGGGACGGTTGGTTCTGGGTTCAGAGAGGATCTTGTACACATCAGGAAGGAGAGTGTCAAAACTCGACAGAGCTGGCTATGAACCAAGTCTCGGTGAGACCGATTACATCCAAATCACTCTCTTCCAGGAGACAGCAGATGTCAGAGGAGTATTTGACAGTGGAGCCAGAGTTGAGAGTAGTGATGTGGAACAGGTTGCCACCTTTGAAGGACTTCTGTGGAAGCGTACACGCCAAAGGTACGCCCTGCAGAAGTGTTGGAGGTGCCCAAGGATGGGCAGAGGAGAAAGGAAGATAAATCAGGGTAGTCAGAGATGTAGAAGAGAGTGCCAGAGAGGTGGCAGCAGAAGGAGTCAGCAGGGTGTCCAGAGAAGCAGCAGAAGGTGCCATAGAGGGGTAAGTAGGGACGGCAGGAGAAGAAAGGAAGTTGATAACGTGCGGGAAGTGTCTGTCAAAAAAGAGGAAGGTCCTGGACCAAGACTGTGCCATTTAAGTAGATATTAATGATGGTCTTAGAGGAATGGAATGGGGCCTGGAGGGCCTCCTACCAGGTGCACCCATTAATTGGAGAAGAGGAAAAAAGTGAGAGAACAGAGACACTATGCGTACCAACAGCAAGATCCCAGCCAAAGCAATTTTGTCGTGGATTGAGAAGATCTTACAAAAACAAATGGACCCTAATCAGTCTGGCTTTGTGAGAGGCACATCGATGAACATGCAGAAATTACTACTAACGTTGGAGAAATGCAATAAGTTGGATCAGGGAGCAGCTGAATTTTCACTAGATGCTGAGAAAGAGTTTGACTGAACTGAGTGGACTTTCCTGTTTGCATTACTGAAATTTGGGGCAGAATAATTGGATGGATTTCATTGCTTTACTCAAAGCAAACAGCTGCTATAAACACAAATGGATGGTCATCCGGTATGTTCCAACTAGGCCGGGTGACCCGGCAGGGATGAATGTTGTCGCCTCTGCTGTTCGTGCTGGCAATGGAGCCGCTTGCAGTGAAGATCAGGTGTGATGAGGGGGTTGAGTGAGTTCAGTATGGAGATGTTCCACAGAAGGTGTGGTTATGTGCGGTGACATGTTGTTAGTGTTACAGAACCTGGACGCCTCATTGGTGGCACTAATGCGACAAATAGAAGATTTCTAATCTTTCTCAGTATACATGATCATTTGGGAAAATCGGAGGCGATGCCAGCCTCGTCTGTATGCTCCTGTGTCAAGAATTTCGGATTTTGGTGGTGTACACAGAAAATAAAATGTTTGGCACTCTGATTAATGAATGAGGTATGTAGAATGGTGGATGTCAACATGAAGAGCATGATCTCAAAATTGAAGGCTGAATTGGTGAGATGGACAGAATTGAGGTTATCACTATGGGTGAAAGTCAATGCGATCAAAATGTCATCTGTGCCACAAATCAATTATGTCTTGAGTATGCTACCACTGCATATAAGAAATAAAGACATTAAAGAAATCAATGGGTTGTTGCAAAACTTCATATGGGAAAACAAACATGCACTGCTTAAACTGTGGAAATTACAGCTACCGTGTGAAAAGGGTGGTCTTGGGATTTCAGATTTTGGGCTTCTCGTTTTCTGCAACACACTTGTTACTGTTCCTGGAGGAAATCCCAGATAATTGGGCTAGATCAGAGTCTAGTCTGAGCACACCCCTGTCTCCTGAGGCTCTATTGACATCAAGGAACGCTAAAGGTTATACAGCGTTGGCGGCAACAGATTTTCTGAGAAAAAAAAAGCAGAAATGGAGGAACTGACAGTGGAGGAAAACACATTCAACACAAGATTGTCTATTTGGATGATTACAAATGTGCAAGTGGATGGGAAACTGCTGCTCCTGCCAGACTGGTTCCTAAGTGGGATAGAATGGATCAGAGACCTAATCAAAGACAATAAATGGATTCCATTTAACACTTTGATTGCTAAGAAGAAGCTTTGAGGTTGCACTTATAGTGACTACCACAAATTAAGACTGGCATTTAGCGAGCTAAACATATCAGATGATGAAGTCTTAAGAGGACATCTGATGACCCTGAAATCGAAAGGACATTGTGCATCTGGCATGTACAAATTCTTGATGAGTTTTAGGTGCCCAAACAAGCAACTTCTCAGGACGTGGGCTGAATGATTGGGTGCGGGGGTGACAACAGGGAAGTGGGAGAACATATGGAGGAATGTTGCACTTACTTCACTGAGTGTTTGGGAGAGAGTCTGTCAGGTCCAAATATTGAATAATGTATATTGGACTTCTACTAAGATGTTTACAAGAGGAATGAGTTATAGCAATTTATGCTGGGGCTGTGGCCACAGGGAGGGATCATTCGATCACATGATCTGGGAATGTTCAAAAGTGAGGTTGTATTGGCTGGCTGTGACTAGAACAATTAATAGGGCAGCAAGACTTGTCCTTGGCCTCAAGCCCATTGACTGCATTTCTCCTGCCTTACAAAGTCTTCACTGGCTCCCAGTGACTTCACGGATTAAAGTCAAATCCCTATGTATCATGCACAAGGATGTATATGGCCGGGGACCACACTATCTGCAACTCTTTCTTACTAAATATTCCCCCTCTAGAACTCTGTGCTCCTCTGGCACCAATTCCTTGAGTGTAAAGTGGTTCTCTAAGCAGAGGGCAGGTGGTCGATCCTTTTCCTCAACTGGCTCCCTTCTTTGGAACAGTCTTCCCCTCCCTCTTCATCTTGAGCAGGACTTTCTTAAATTCAGGAAGAACCTCAAGAGCCTCATCTTCAGCTCTTTCTTCCCCCCTCTCTCCTCTGCTAGTCTCACAGTTTGCAGATTGGTGTGCAGGGCCCTTATGCATCCACGAGGCCCTGACCTCCCAAACCTTATCATTGCAGCTTCTGTCTATCCTCAGCACTTGCCTCGACTCACCCACCACCCTTGGTGGGTTGCACATACCTTACATTGCACTTCTCATACTGCTCACCCACAAGCATCACAGCACCTATCCCATTTCCTCTCCCTTCAGCACTTGCGCATTCTGAACACTCACAGGCATAGTAGGTTTGTCTTCCCCATCGCACTGTATTATATTGTAATTTGCAAAAAAGGTAGCAGGCGCCCCTCTCTAGAAAGAACACAGCATGATAACCTGTTCTGTTGTTTTTATCCACAGTGAGAGTCCGCAGCCATATTGTAATTTGTAATTGTTTATCATCCCATGTCCCCTCCCTGTTGCCCTGTGGGCACTTTGAAACAGTATTTGCTTCCTGTATAAGCACCTTACAAGTGAAAAATAAATAAATACATAAATAGGGCCTCATTCTGAGTTTGGAGGTAGCCATGGTGCTATTTGCGCCATGGCTGCCTCCAAACCCGGGTCCGTGTCCGGTCTGGTGAATGGGGACTTACCGGTACATTCGACCTGTGCAGACCCGGTAAGTCCCCATTCAACCAACCATTCCCCATTTGAGCCCCCATAGGGCTCAATGGGAATGGGGAAGGCGCTAATAACGGGCCTGCTAATAGCTAATAGCAGGCCCGTTATTAGCGCCTTGGTCCCTTAGAGGGACCCGTAAAGAACGTGTGGTCAGACCACACGTCCTTTGCGGCTCCCGCTAAGGGACCTCGGAATTGGGCGGTAAGGGATTAACGGCACCCGTCTCCTTACCAGTGACAGTTATCCCTTACCGCCCAAGTTGCTGTTTTGGTATTTAATTGTCCTCACCCACCCAGCCCCTAAAAAGAGGACTATCTGTAGCTCATAAGGACGGGTGTCTTAATAACAGACATTGATTTTTACTTCCAAACTGTGATCTTAGGGGATGTCACCCTCTTGGAGGATTTGAGCCCCCCACAGAGGTGCTGGTTCTTTAGAAAATCATTCTGAGGAACTGGAAAAGTGTCACTGCTCCTTGCATATATGCCTGGATGGAGGACGTATGTAAAATGTCTCTGATGGAGAAGGTAATTCTAGGTAAAAGAAAGAAAATGAACCTGTATGATGGAATTTGGGGGATGTTTGTAGAAATGATTTGACATATGGGCTTGTGCTTAGCCGCCTGACAATGTACTCGTTGTACTATATTGTAATTGTATATATTGTGGGCATTGATTAAATTGCATTTTTAAAGCAAATAAAAATAAGTGGCTAGCAGCAAGACAGGCACAGATGAATCAGATGCACAATGCCACACACAGGTCACCGAGCATGGAATTGCACTGCTCCAGCAGCAGAAGAGGAAAGAAGGACATTCAGGTGGGAAGAACCCTTCTCTGGGGTACAAGGCTAGTGTCTTAAATCACCAGTCATGAGGCACATCTTGTGATTGCATTCTTATGGCAGCTTGAAGCTCAATGGGCTGCGAAGGCTGGAGCTCAGGTACAGCACCACTAGTCTAGATTCCCGGTGCGATGTAAAGCCTGTAATTACCGCCCACAGGTGTGTACCGGTCAGAGATCATCAAGCAAGAGTTCCATAAAAGGGAGGTCAGCAGATGAACTCAACAAGGTGGGTTCCTGCTGGATAAGGGACCCTCTTCTGCCCAATCAGACTCTCACGGGCCTTCAGAAGTCCAGAGCCCTCACCTCAGGATTGCTCTGGATTACCCAAGAATTGCCTGTTAGGGCCGTTGTGCCTACCCTTCCAAATTATGGATGTTCTAGCACCAAACTGCTCCCCTCAGCATTGCCAGGAACCAGGCTAATGTACCAGGCATCTCCACAAAGTGTCCAGGGGAGAATCCTTGAATCATTGGCCCAGTCAGGGCTGCAAGTGGTTTTGCCACCCAGCTCAAGGCCGACCAGGTTAACTATGTCTCTGAGAATCTAGAATATCTCTACTCACTGCTTCTGTCTCCACAAAAGGATGTGTTTCAGGCTAGAGCACAGCAGTCCCTGTATTTGAGAGCTGAGTGGTGTTTGGGTCTAGAGAATCCAGCTTGCCTCGATCCATCACCCTAAATGTGACATGGCAGAAAGATTGTCTCAGGCTATGGAGACTGTTCGAGCTCATATTGAATCCCTTGCTGTTGATGTTGAACAGGCTCATCCCCCTGCCAGTAAGGAAAGCGTAGATTGTCTCCGTGTGAATACAAATGGGAAAAAGTACTAACAGAGTTCACCTGTCAGCACTTGTTACATAAGCCTTGTGTAACCATTTGGCTACGAAAGTCAGGAAAGTGCCCTGTATGCTGTCATATCCTTACCTCTGTGGTTCTAGATGATGCTGCTGCCGTCACTTCATTCCTTTCCAATCACGAGAGCCCTCCTTCAATCCACAGTGCTTTTTACCGGGCAGCAGCTCCAGATGTAGGCTCTCCGTTACAGGGCTGTGGGTGTAGACCCAACTGAGCCTAGTCCACTGCTGCAGGTCACACGGTCGCTGCTCCATCCTTATCGGGGCGCCTGCTGTATTCCAGAGCTCACGGTTCCAATGACAACCTGCTGCCATCTTAAAGTCAGTCACTTCCTTCTCACAGGCTACCAGGTCACAGGCCCCCGGGTGTGATTAAGATGCCCACAGGTGTTCACAACAGCTCCCAGGGGGACCACCACTTCTCCTCTTCATACCGCCATCTCAAGTATGTATGTGTGATTGCATGGGTACGAAGGACCGTTGACAATGACTCTGGGTGAGCAGAGCATTGCTGACCACACTAGTGACCATTATAGGCATGAGTGGCAAACTCCAGCTGCATTATTTGGTCTTTAGTGTTCTGCTTCTTCCTGTGCTGGCTGGAGTAGTGCCTGGCTTGGGTCAAGATGCTGGAATAGGACCTGCTGTCCCACCCCTCAAGCATCCTCTTGATGTCTGTGGTGGCATTTTGCAGTAGACTCTCTACAAACTGGGTGATGATCAAGGGCCTAGCTGTCTTAACATGGTCATCCATCCCTGAGTATTGTTGAAAAGAGGCTTTACCCTCTCAAGATACTCATCCACATCCTCACTTTTATGCTGCTTACAGGATTTGAACCTTTCAAAATCAGTGACTGCAGGGTAGAGTTCTAATATTGTGTTTACAATTTCTTCTAACTTCTGGGACAGGGCAGGATTAGCTGGACTCACTCCGTCACTTTCTGTCTTCTCAGGCAGATTTTAAAGGTCCCTTTCTATGGTCCAGTTAGTCTTGGTCATAAAGATGGTAATTCGTCTGAGGACAGGAGTGTCCTCAGTAACTGACGCATGTCAGCCAGAAAGGGGCATAGGTGGCTATCAAAACCCTCAGGAACAGCAAACATTCCTGAGGGCTCTTCCTAACATTGGGGAACTGGCCCTTCAGGCAGAGTATCTCTGCTGGGGATCAGGATGGTGGACTGTGGCTAAGGTGAATGCCTGAGGGCAGTCACAGTCCTCATGGGTGCCATCACCCCCCTCTCCTCCTCCTCCTCTTCTGAGTGGCAGGAAAAGTTGATGTCAGAATACCTGGCCTCATCAAAAAGGTAAGTAATGTCATCAGCCTCCCTTAATTCGAGGAAAGACACGGCTTGGGCCAGGAAATCCTTATCTAACCTTAGATCCCAGGCCCTATTGGTTCCATGTGTTAATATCCCAGCAAAAATATCGCCATACAAAAATATCGCCATTTTTTGCTACGATATTAAGGCATGGAATCTGCGGGGGGCAACCCCCATATTATTTTAAAAGGAGCGGGGACACCCACGCAACCCGCGCTCCTAATAACATCCCCACCAAAAATATTGCCTATGGCCGTTCCTGACAACCATATCTAGGGCAATATTTTTGGTGGGGATAATATTACCTGATACCGCCCTATTGTGGTACTGCTCAATGGCAGGGTGTTCAACTGTATACCATTGGATGGTTGCTCTGATCCTACTAGTTTCTACGTAAGGAGGGAAGGAATTTGACATATACGCTTCTAACCATTGAAGGGCTTGCACCTGTTTAGTGGTTGGCACTAGGGGTAACGCAGGGGCCAGGGAACAGGGACCTGGTCAGTAGACCTAGTAGCCATGGCCTGACTGGCCAGTGTAGGTGCCTCAGGGGCAGATTAACCTTCAAGGCGGCGCAGGTGTTGTGGGGTAAGACACTAGAGGTGATGACACAGCAGGGGCATGCGCACAAGGGGCAGGGACTTGGAATGGAGCAGAATAGCTGGGTGGAGGAGCAAGTGCAGAAAATTCTAGGGCTTCCTCTGGAGCAGAAGTGTTTATGGGGGTAACACTTGGAACAGGCGGGGATCACACCCATAACTGGTGTCATGTCTCATCTTCTCATCTTCTTATCTAGATTATGCTGTTCTAGCTTTTTCTCTGAGAACATCTGTTTTTTAAGCCACTTGATGGGACTACAACAAGTAGGCCTCCCACTGCCTAACTGCTGAGCATCCTTTCTCCCTTTTAAGAATCTCACACACCGCAGCTAGGTGAGTCTCATCAAAGGAGCGTTCTAGAGGCCAGACCAGGCTTGGTCTGCTTATCCAAAGGAGTAAGGGTGGGCAATGCTTGGTTATTCAAAGTTAGTTGTATGTAGAGTGGTCGGTTTTCGGAGCACGCCTTGAGTCCTTGCACAAGGGTACTATTACTGAGTAGAGAGAGGACTAGAAATAAATCTAGTCCTAAGCGCGCTCACTTTATGCTCTCCTATGGAGTTGCAGTGGGTTAATTAATTCAATATTCAAGAAACATATTCTAAATCAAATAGAGAGGAGGTCTGTTGATATAGCCAATGTTTACAAACTAATTTGGAGGCATTAAGGATGCCCAACTGTTCAGTGCCAAAATATTGTTATGCCAATGCATTTCAGACTAGGTCCGTCATCAGGGCTCTGGGGCACTGTATAAAGTCCATAATAATAGTTCAACACAAGATGCATATGTACATATCGATGCAAGTTCCATATCAAAAAACATTCAGAAAATAGATGAACCAACAGTGAATATGCAAACACAAAATCAAAATCAAGCATCAGCCAAAAATCAAGGCTAAGTGAAACAACATACCACATGCTCATAAATCATGTGGATGATTGTCCGGGAAAGAAGAGAACAAAAAATATTAAGCACAAAATTACTAAGTAATAGTTATAAGCCTCATGGCAGTAACCTTGATGTCACAATAAATTGAATTAGTACCTGAGCACGTTGCCTCTAATTGCTACGATGGTACATAGATCTCAGAGTGTCACATATCTATAATTGTCAAGATAATAATGTTGTCACTCAACCTCTTGCTTTTAACCTAACTTATTTATACTCATTTTAGCTCATGTACAATAAAGTAGGTGCTGCCTACCTCATTACTCGACATCTGTTTGCAAAGCTGCACCTCTGCACAAAAAGAGATAGAGGTACATGTCATATAATCAATCCCTTTGTTATAATACAAGCATACACTGTATCTCATATGTAACTGCTCATGTTGTCATCTACGCTTACCTTAAGTCTGCTTAATGAACTGCATTGTGTGCCGCTCCAAGAAGCCGGCGCCCCGCACAGTGCTTAGTGATATCAGTTCATCCAATCATTCCTAGGTGACCCTGCGCATGCGCAATGAGGTGTTGGCACGTGGCAGTAACTGCGAGTTTGTAATTATATTCACATAATTGCTGTATGTTGATTCGTGGTCATATTAAATGAAAATCAATTGTGCTATGTGGAATATAAACAAATAAATCTAAGCATATACCGATCGGATGATAATGTTGTGTACAGTTGCTAGGTGACGCAGTTCACGTGAGAATGATGACGTGTCGGGAACTAGCAGACGGTGTCCATGGTAACCGCAATCTCTCCAAATATATATACAATAGTGCAAAATGCATATTCACTGTAACTACTGCGTTCCATGTCAAAAAAATATCTGTGGCAGTGTATGCGAGGAAAGTTCTTTTAGGCCCCCTCCCCTCCATTCCTACCCACTTGCACACGATGCTCGTCCTACGGCCACCCATGTGCCTGTGACCAGAGGTCCTGGGCTGCCGCGGAGAGACACATACGGGTGCAACATTCAATCAGAGGGCCGATTTCGGACTGCAATTTGTACCAAACCCGACTCCATTTTGTACGAGGCTAAAGCGGAACTCATAACAAAACCAGCCTGCAGGGCTGCAGCTCTCCCTTGAAATTGCGTACAGTAAGCCAGCTATTTCCCCCTCCCCCTACCCTCTCTGTCCTTGCATCAGTCCTGTTCTCACGGGAGACTGGACACGAACAGATAGAAGTTAAACACTGTGGGCCTCATTACGACCCTGGCGGAGGACCATGGTGCAATTTGCACCATGGTCCATGGCGCAGAGCTGCCAACTCCGCCATGGGGGTTGGCGGACTTACCGCCCCATTCTGACCTTAGCGGGGCGGTTAGTCCCCAATCCCCATTTACCCTTCCCCATTCCCATTTTTGCCCCATTGGGTATAATGGGAGTGGGGAAGGCGTTAATTACGCCACCGTAGATTACGGTGGCGTAATTAACAAGAGGTCCCGTAGCGCCATGGATTTTTCCGCCCGGAAAATCCAGGCGTAAAAATCACCATGGCGCTACGGAAAGTCGTAATCTGGCGGAGAGGTACGCCATGCATTACGCTGGCGTAAACCCCTCTCCGCCAGGGTCGTAATGAGGGCCAGTATCTCTCACCTTCCTCCGTCCATCACTGACCCACGAATGACCTGGCAAAGAGCTTGGGCCTGGAAAAAACAATTAATCTTCACAAACATGTTTCATCACTTACAGACCCTACATTTAAGATATATGTTGTGGATAACCCCCCAAAATCACACCTCTTTTGATGTAGCAGATACACACCCCACGACTGTGTGCCTCCCTGGTACACCCACAATGCTAGTCCCCTCTGTAAAAGATATAAATCCCCTCCTGTGGTTGTATACGAAAGGGCTGATTTAACACGTCTAAATCAATTACAATGAACATGAAATTATGGTTCAGGTGGTGGGGCCATATAAGGTTGATTGCACATCGTCCCCTACCAAAGATCCTCACAAATGTATGACATGCTAGGTGACTTGTTTGTTATGGTGCAAGATGTATGGTCCCCAAGCTCACTGGTTTTTCAATATTATGTACACTCGCAAAATCGCAAAATGTGTTCAAATGGTATAACATTCTCATGCGTACAATATAAACGGCGAGGTCACAAGGCTAATGTATATAGAGCGATTCTGCACCACGATGACCAGAGTAAATTTGAAGGCATAGCTCACAATGTAATCAGAACCTAATCATTACTTGTTGTAAATGAAGTGGCAATAACATGGTTTTATTATATTCTAATGGTTCACGTATAATCCCACCCAATAGGACTGGGCTAAATTCAACAAGCCGTAGGACCTTCTCTCCCCTTCCAAGCAGCACCGTGCACAACAGCGCGCACTGATCCCCCACCATTCTCCCCCTCATGATTGTGTGATGGCCAAAGGCCCTTGTCTTACTGGTGCCTTAATGCAACAAATGTAACCTCTCACACTTCCGCTGAGCCTGCACCGAGTGTCCACCCCCCTTCCCCCTGACACCCGATGTCTCGACAAACCTGCCTCACACCCACAGTCATGTCCCCTTCCTCCAATGACTGCAATTCAATGTATCCCCTATAGCACGAGTCATAGATGACGTTATTTTGTAATATAATGTGGATTTTCTGATGTTGGGGCAGAGCGCTGTCTGGGTTTGCAGAGTTCTCTACTTGCCCTATTTTGACTTTATCTAAACAATACTTTTGTTCTCATCTGCACTTGGTCGTGGTCTCATTCCCTCCTGGGGTGTGTCCATTAGTGACTCTCATTGGGGAGTTTTGACCGCATTATGGGGGACTAGCACTTTCATTTGGTGACCCCGACGCAATTGCGTTCTTTTCGTTCCCTCTGGCACAATACATCCCCGGCCACAAGGGAGACCCAGGGTGCGCCCCCTCAAAAGAGCTGGCAGCCTACTGCAACCGGTACACTTAGACATGTGCACGCAGTAGGGCGAGAGGGTGCGGCCATTGAGTGCGGGGCAGCACCTTGACAGACCAGGTCCGGAGGGTCTCTGATCAAGATGGACATGTGAGTATCAAGTGCGAGTGACATTAAAAGGAACTAGGGGAGGGATGCAAATGTAATGTAAGGAGTCAGATGGAGTGAAGGGAAACTAGAGGGGAGAAAAAGTTGACATAAGGAAGGGAGAACTCGTGGGCTTTATCTATTGTCTTTTTCTTTCTGCATATGGCCATTAGGGCAGCTAAGGAGATTACAAGGTGAAAAGGGATACAGTAACCAAGCTCCGCAAGGGGGTGGAAGGCACTAGTGCTGGATAATCTTTTCTTTTTCCGGTAAGGGGGTAGTGTGTGAGGGATTAAGATAGGGAACAGCCTGGCATATAAAGGGGAAAAATTGTAAGGGTAAAGTGCACAGGTAGGGAGGATTTATGTTAACTGTTACATGTGATACATTTAATGACTGTTGTTATGTAATCGTCTTGTTGTGTTTGTTGTGTATAGTGTACACAGATAAGCCATTACAAAAAGCAGTGTTGCATGATTACATTTACGCACCCTGTCATAGTAAGTGTGACAAGTTAGAGAGTACTAAATACCGTGTCACGGAGGTGACATATGAAGAAGTAGAGTATTGAAGTATTGTGAATTGCATTATTTTTATACGGACTCACAAGGTTGGGAATGCATTGTTAAGACAGAATGGGTGCGGAGACACCGTTGTCACAAATTTGTCAAAATTTGCCAGGATATGCAGATAGGATCACAAAATACCATGATCAATGGATCACGAAGCTAAAAGGAGAAGGTCCACCCCAGGTATGGCCCAAATGAGGGTTGTTCAACAAGAACATCCTAGATATGGTAGCCACCTGCTTGTTTGTGAAGTATAAATGCAAACAATTGCACAATAGATGAGAAATATTAGATCTATGGAGGCTCTTCGAGGAAGTACCTCCAAACAAGGGAAAGGAACAGAGCAAGGAAGAGAGCAAATCTCCACTGGCAACACATAGTAATGGGAAGGAGGGGGAAGAGAAGGAGGGCAAAACAGAGGTTGAACGACTATATCCCCTCCTGCCAAGGCCAGTACCAGCAGAAGATTATAGCAACCCAGTGTATGTATTAAAACCCACGTCCCCCTCGACACCACAACCAACAGCCCCAGCACCGCCCCCATATGAGTGTCCCAGACCAAGTGGACAGGTAAGTACTCCAGCAATAGATATCCAGAAGTTTACTCAAGATTTAGACTCATGATTAACCATGGTTTGGACAGAATTATCACGATTAAGATATATATGTGTACAAGGAAGCTCTGGTACCCCCAGAGCAGAACAAATGCAGATGTCACAGCCACTTGAAAGGTCAACGGAGGAGGGGTGGAAGAAGGGATAAATATTGTTCCGAATCAATGATGCACCCATGAGACTAATAGAGAAAGATCAAGCAGGCATCGAGGGGGGCACGGAAGGGGGGGAATGACATCAGATAGAGAGGAAGAATATTGGTGCGATATAGAAGAACAAGACGAAGAAGGGAGGCGGTTGGGGCGTGCAACAGGTGGGGTGTCAGCAGGAATAGAACAGACTTCCTTGGGGAGGGTGATGGAAGAAGAATGAAATGGGAGGTTGAGGAATAGGATGGGACGAATGGCAGTGTTGGGAAAAAAGGGACAGAGGGGGGAAGACCCAATTATATGCCCTGGGCCCAAATGGATAAGGCTAACTTACTAAAAATGCTACCCCCACTCTCGGGAGGGGCAAGTAAGTGGATATACGCATTTGAGAAAAAAACAACTGCTGGGGTTCCCTTGGCGGTAGGTGATGTCAAAAGTTGATTAGTGTCCGCGGTAGTTGATCAAGCAAACAGGGTGTGGGCAAAGGCAGGCTTCCCTGGAATAACACTAGACTTTGACCACCATGATGGGGCATCCTTTAACACAGTAAGAGCAAGAGTATGGGCTGCACTAAGAGAAACTTTTCCAGATACACCAGATTTACAGTCTGTAATGCAGTGCACAATGGGAGAGGAGGAGGATACGATGGCCTTCATTCTACGGGTGCAGGAGATGTGGAGGGCGGAGACGGGCATGGCTTGGGATCAATCAACCTCTCTGTTCTACTTTATAATCAAAAGAGGGCTCCTGAAGGAAGTTCAGAAGGCTCTTGATAAAATAGCTGGGATAGAAGCCAAGGGCTGGCCAGAAATACAAAGTATTATAGTGCACCACTGCAAAAGAATAAAAGAAAGAGAAAGGGAGATAGCCCAAAATAGGTTGGCAGACAAAGCTAAATTAATTCAGACGAAACTAGTGAAGGTCGCCGCATCAGTAGCCGCCCTCCCAGCAGAAAGAGAACGAGAGGAGGAGGAAGGGCCGATAGCAATACAAGCAAGGATGGCCGCAAATCGGGCAGGTAATGAACAGGAGCAATGGCATAGGGAGGAACAATATGGAGGGCCCCAATGGCAAGTAAGGAGTGCATGAGGAGGAAAAGGCGGGTACGGAGGATATGGAGGACAAGGTCCCAGAGGAGGAGGAGGACCAGTGGCTTGCTGGAACTGCGGGAGGTGGGGTCATTTTTTAAGAGAGTGTCGAAGCCGCCCCATTCACAACTACCAGAATGAACAGCAGTATGGCCACCCTCACCCAGGAAGCCCACACAGGCTGCCCATGGGTGGCAGCAGGAGAAAAGAGCAACCCTATCCCAGGTACATAGACAATCACCGAGCACCGCCACAGGATGCACAACAACACCCACAGTCCCGAGAACACATGGCCCCTGTTCACGGCAATCCTTTGCTACAACAGCAAATGGTGCCCCCGCGCCTTTTGAAGGAGCAGCAGTAGTGTCAGGCAATGTCTTTGACAATGGGCAGAACCCGAGATATTCAGCATAGGACAGCCCACAGAGACCACTTGCATGTCCAGTACTATCATCGACCCTCAATGCACCTGAGTAACCACTGGTGGGGGTGGAGATAGGGAACAAACAGTTTGTTTTTATGGTAGACTCGGGAGCAAAAGAATTATGCCTACAAGACGGCAGGGTTCTGCTGTCTTATCGTAAAATGGAAACGCAGGGGGTTTCTGGGGCAGTAGTTGACGTTCCGTACACAGGAGAATTGGAGGTAACATTGGGGGGAAAACAGTGCGAGCAACTTACTGTATTACGAAGAATTGCCCATAAATTTACTGGGGAGGGATCTCCTCAGCAAGCTCAATATGACTATCTCATTCACACAGAGAGGGATAGTGTGCTCAACTCCTGGGATATGTGCAATGCGAGCTATGCTAGTAATACACACACAAGCCATAGCACAGCAGGTGCGTGGAATACCTGTAGATCCAGACATGGTCATCCAATGGTTAAAGGCCTTGGCGCGAGTTGTACCCGAGTTGAAGTGCCAAGAATGGAGAGTGCCAACAGAATTTGTGTTTCGTCCTGTAGCACGCCCGAGATAATGCCAGGGTCGGTGGTGTCCCTAGACTTATGTGGGGTACAGACATCATCACAAAGGATAGCATTGATCGGACTAGACATACATGGATGTGAATGCGAACAGTGTTGTGCATAAATGCCAACATAGCTTTGCAAGATTTGTCTGATGAAGAGATTTTCACTGACTCAGACAGCGACGGGGAAATAATAATGGAGATAGCCATTCCCTGTGACATAATGATTCAGAACCGACAAGTGCCACTTCCACTTATGGCCGTAGTGAGTGCACCACCAGCATTTTTTAATAATGACATGCAACATGTGCCAGAAGATTTATGGACAACAGGCCCACATGATGCGGGATTGTTGCATGAGTTGACATGCGTAAAAATAAAACTCAAGCCAGGGGCATTATTGCCCCGGGTAAAACAGTACCCCCTGTCACGAGAGGCAGAAGAAGGGATAAAAGAAACAAGACATGCCCTACTACAGCAAGGGATCATAGTACCTTCAAATTCTCCCTGTAATACTTGTATCTACCCCATCAAAAAGGTAAAGGGAGGGGCTTGGAGGATGATGCAGGACCTACACCCCCTCAATGACGTCATACAAAAGGAATTCCCACTTGTCCCGAATCATGCATCGATCCTGTGCAACATACCCAAAGATGCATCATGCTTCACAGTGGTGGATCTGAAGAATGCATTTTTCTCAGTGCCACTGGATACCAATTCACAGTATCTGACAGCCTTCACCCTGCGGGGTGGGGAGATATGAACATTGTAGATTGCCCCAGGGATACTGTGAGAGCCCGTGTATATTCAACAGAATTTTACATGAAGATCTTGGAAACATTGACACAAAGAGCACAATCATTCAGTATGCAGATGACCTCTTGATTTGTGGAAAGAATGAGGATGAGTGTAGACAGGACTCCGTAACACTATTAACATTATTGGAACACAGGGCTACAAAGTGGACAGGGAGAAATTACAATATTGTTTGACAGAGGTGTTGTATTTGGGCCAGCTGATATCAAAAGATGGCAAAGAATAATACCTCACAGAGCAGCTGCAGTGAGAGCTGTGAGTGAGCCTAGGACAGTAAAGGAGATGCAGAAATTTCTCGGCATGTGCAATTATTGCCGCGCTTGGATATCAGAATATGCAGGAAACACAAAACCTTTCCTACAGGCCCTGAAAAAAGCACAAAGGGAAAACGTAGCAATTCAATGGACACAAGAAATGCACACTGACTTCAACACACTGAAAGATCTGATATTGACGGCACCCGTCCTTGCCACACCAGATTATAAGCACACATTTTATTTATTTTTGCATTGTGATGGTACACTCATGACAGCAGTACTGACACAAAAAAAATCATTGGGCAACAAGCCTCTGGCATACTACAGTGGTACACTAGACGCAGTAATGCACGGACAATTCACTTTTGAACAAGCTCTCGCAGCTGCAGCATTCGTCATTGAAAAGAGCGCAACAATTGTGATGGGATGCTCCGTGACTCTCAACGTGGAACATTCACTGTTTGCCATATTAGAAAGGTCTACAAGTACGCTAACAACACAGAGAGCCACAGCATATTAAATAGTACTTTCAAGTGCAAATATACACATAGTGAGGTGTAAAACGGTGAACCCAGCCACATTCCTCACAGAAGCATGCACAGTGGAAGATATGCCAACACACAATTGTGCCACATACAGAGGGGAAGATGATGGTACACCCCCAGCCAATGAAGATGCACTGACTGAAGGAGAGGTATATTGTGTAGATGGATCAGCGTCAATAAATTGTCAAACAGGAGAAAAACATGTAGGGTTAGCAGTGGTATGATTGGAGGAAGGAGAGTATGAAGTGATTGTCCAAAAAAGAATGCCGGTCCATTTTTCAGCACAGGCAGCCGAAGTAGTGGCACTAATTGAAGCGTTGCATACAGCGAAAGGAAGTGCTGTAACAATATACACTGACTCTGCATACATGACCACAACAGTGCATGGGGGACTGGCCCAATGGGGAAGGAGAGGATTTAGAAGAGCAGATGGGTCCCCTGTGCAGCATGCTGAATTACTCGCAGAATCAATAGAGGCATTGAAAGAGCCAACAGTTGTTGCATTAGTAAAGTGCCAGGCCCTCACAAACAAGAATGGCGTCATCTAATTAAGGAATGCAGCAGCAGATGCTGCTGCCAAATAAGCATCTTACTTGACTAAGAAACAACAGGTGAGTATGTATTACAAAGACATGTGGAAGTATAGCTGAGGGAGGGATACAACTCCATGCCAGTCTCTCAGATATTATAATTACACCAGGACGCGCCAGCCGAGGAAAAAGAACTATAGAAAAAAGAGGGTATAGTCAATCTTCCACTGACCTTCTCAGGCGACAGAATAACACAGGTAAAGTAGTAATGACACAGAAACTACTAGAAATAGCATTCCAACAGTTTCACTTCCCAGCCCACAATGCCAAACAGCGTATTGCAGCGGACGTTCAGGAAAATGGGTTTGTGCCAGGCCTACAAAAACAAATATCGAAAATGGTGATAGAATGTACTACATGCCAAACATATAATTCGGGAATGACGTTGAGAACACTACAAGGAACATTGCCTAAGCCACTTGGACCATTTCGAGAACTACACATAGATTATGCAGACATGGGAGAAAGATGTAATGGATCCCGATACATGATAGTGGTAGTATGTTCCTTTTCAAGGTTGGTGGAAGCAGGTCCCTGTGCCAACCAAGACGCGAAGTGTGCAGCCAAGTTCCTAGTGAGGGAGGTGTTTTCCCACTGTGGAATATGTGATGTTATACGTTCCGACAATGGAACGCATTTTGTCAATGATCTGTTCAAAGCAGTAACAACAATGTTGAGCATTACACGCAAATTATGTATGATTTACCACCCGCAATCAAATGGCATTGTTGAGAAAATAAACAGACCCCTTAAAAGTCTATTATATGTCTAGCCATCTCTTGTTCCACTCCTTGCCAGTATTCACCTCACCATTACATTGATACATGATAATGCTAGCACTATCTTGTGTATCAGGCTGGTCTCCCCACTGCCGACCGAAAATATTGTAATTTTAGACCAGCATTTTCACCATAATCACCAACCAGAACGCTCAAATCTCATTAATTACCTTGAGCTTCTTACTATGCTCTCCCAGACCTGTTCCACTGGCTCCTTGTGACCACTTGAGTATGACTTACCTCATACTGTCTAACAGCACTCCTACTATCATGACCCCAGCGGCCAATGACACCCTGTGCCCAATCTCAAGCGCTCCCTGCACAACATATTTTAGGAGTTCCCGACTGGGAGCCAGACTAGTCAAAATATATGAACCACCCATTAGATTGGTATTTACCTCCAACCTGATCTTGATCCTGCAGACTCTGCCACTCCAAACTCCTACTAACAATAAGCCATTAATTAACTGCTCAACTAGTACTAAATACCGGACTGCCCAGCACCCTAAACACAAAGAACACACAACGCACTACCTATCAGCCACTACCAGCCTGCTTATCAAAGGAGCTTTAATAAATGCTATGTCTCTGGCAGCTCATGCTACAGTGAGTGCCGATTTGATTTTGAGTGACAATCTAGACTTTCTCGCTATCACCGAGACATTGCTGCACGCTGCAGCAAGCCCTATGCTTATGCTAGCAGTTCCAGATAGCTATACAATTTTAAGACAAGATAGACAAGAGACAAGAGGCAGAGGTATCGCCGTTATCTTTAAATCTAGCCTCTCTATGAGACTGGCGCCCCCAAATGATATACAATTCTGTGAAGTCTTCTCACTCAAACTACCTTTGACTAATTCCCAGTCCCTTAATATCCACCTGATCTACCATCCCCCAGGTCCAATTGGGACTTTTGAGGAAGATATCTATACAATATTATCCAACAACCTCAAAAGTTCATTGCGAGTATTGCTTCTAGGTCACCTTAACTTGGGCTTTCATGACCCCTCAGATAAACATACCTCGACAACGGCTAACATCTTAACAGAACTTGGCCTTACCCAAAGAATTAAAACTACCACTCACAACAAAGGGAGAATACTTGATTGGATAGCAGATTACAACTACCATGCCAAGATCCTCTCCATCTCCCCTCTTGCCTGGACGGACCACTTTCTCCTATCATTTACACTCACCACCAATAGACCCCCATTCATACCTGCCGCATCGGCCCACCTACACTAACCAGGAACAAAAAAACATTACAGTGGAAAGAATCATCCCTGCTATTCTCCCCACCCTCAACTCACTCCCAGAGAACACTAACCCTGAAACATTGGTTGAGGAATATAATAAAAATGATGGCTTCCTCCCTAGATTATATCACCCCCCTCAAATTGAGACCAAGTAAGCCTAAAAAAACATTTGAACAAGTGGTTCACACCTTTCCTAAAAAATACCTAAGACAACAAAAGAGAAATTGTGAGGCCTCGTGGAGACTACTCCCCTCTGAAGCTAATAAACTAAAATTTACTAATATTTCATCTCTTTATAAAAAAGAAATCTGCCTTGCTAAACGGGAATCCTATGACAACTGTATTTCCCAAGCCAACTCTATTATGAAAGAATTATTCACCATACTGAAAGAACTGGAGACTCCCTTGCAATACCAGACATTTGTACCAAAGACAAAAACTGGTGTACAGATATCCAGCATGCACTCGCTAATAAAGTATCGACTCTACAAAATAAAATAGCCCAAAAAAAAGCTTCTCTAAATGCCCGACCCCCACCTAATTCCCCCCCAGCACCACTGAAACCCAAACTTGTCCGTTTCAACTTCGCTAAAACATCCATTATCGAGGTAGAAAAAATTATCCTGTCTCTTAAACCATCCAATTGCCAGGGTGATCTTTGCCCAGCACAACTCATCAAGGATGCAGTGCGCGACCTATTGCTCTTCATTTCCAAACTTATTAATGCTTCCTCTGCCAATGGTACTATTCCCACTAACCTCAAAGAGTCATGGGTGCTTCCATTATTTAAAAAATATACTTATACAGCTCTACCAGGATCTGGCTCAATCCACGCTCAGGAAACGTAGAGAAATGGCCCAGATAACAAAACATCTGACAGAGAAACAGGTCAGCTACAAATGGACTTTCCCTTTTGGCCTTATCTTTACATGGGTGCAGAAGCAGTACCGAATCACCACATGCGAGGAGGGCCACAGGATACTAAACATGCAAGAGCAAGAGAAGGAGTCTGCACAAGACAAGGACTCACCTCGAGAACGCTGTGCGCCGAGGGGCTGGCAGACAGAGAACAAACGCTCGAGATGCCAAAACAGGAATCTGGACCATAAATAATACCGGATGAAGATAAAAGAACAAACTAAAGCAGACAGATAAAGAGACACCGAACTTGCAAGGAAAAGAGAGCAAGGGCCAATTTGCCGACAGAGGCTGCGGCAGAGTCCAGGGACATCCTTTAATCCACAACAGACAAGCAGGGTTAAGGACTCCCTGCGAAAGACACTGACCTGAGGTATAGAGGGCATGGAGCGAAGGCCACACGCCCGAGCACCCTTAGGGCCCATTGCCCTCCTCAGGGAAAAAGTTGGGGGGAAAGGGAGTGAGGGTTGATGGGGAAGAACAGAGAAAGTTATATGGGGGAAAAGTTAAAAACACCGGCACCTTCGGATATCACAGTTATCCACTCTGAAAGGTTCAAGAGAAAACAGAACCACAAGAGAAAGAATGGGGCTGAAAATATTAACATACAACATTAGAGGGCTAAACTCTCCTGTGAAAAGGAAGAAAACAGAACACTTCCTACACAAAAAGAAATATGGCGTAATAATGCTGCAAGAGACTCACATACAGAAGAAAAGAAAAGGACAAGTCCACATAAGGGGGTACAACCAAATACTCCAAGCCAACGATGAAGAGAATAAAAAAGGGATTTTGTTAGCGAGAGACGATGATAGACAAGAAAGGTAGATACCTATTTGCAAAAGTCCAGATCGAAAGCCCGCTAACGCTAGCTACAATAACTAGCTACAATATACACCCCAAACACAGGTCAGGATGGCTTCTTAAAGGACACACTGCACAAGCTAGAACGGGGCATAAAACGAAATGGTACCAATGGAAGAATGGAGAGAATTGTTGTATGCAAATTCTGCTGAAGGCAACATAGATAACCAGGTAGACTGATACTGTAAACAAAGGCATCTCAAATACTGGTCCATGGTACCATTTGTCCTTTCAGTTTGACCATCTAATTGTGGATGGAAAGCACTAGACATTCTGTCATCTATTAAAAGAGCAGAAGTAAGAGCCTTCCAGAAATGTGAAGCAAACTGTGAACCTCTATCCATGATGATAACCGTGGGTAGGCCAAAGAAACGGAATACATGTTGTAGAAAAAGGTCCGCTAGCACAGAGGCAGTAGGTATTCCCTTGCATGGTATGAATAGCGCAACCTTAGAAAAATAATCGACCACCACCCATATGGTGTTAAAGCCTTGTTCTAACGGTAGCTCAACCACGACATCCATGGAAATCATGTACCAGGGTTTATGTGGTATAGGTAAGGGTTGTAGTAATCCCACAGGTTTACCCGATTGTTTCTTACACTGGGCGCAGACAGAACATGTATTGACGTAATCGATCACATCCCTGGACATGGTGTGCCACCAACACCATCGTCTCAGTGCTTCCAATGTCTTCTTTTAACCTGGATGAGCTGCCATTATTGAGTCATGTCCCCATCGCATGGCTCTAGAGCAAGTGCTTTCTGTGGGTAAATATAGCACCCCTTGCATAAATGGCAAACCTCTCTATATATCCAAATTGAGTGAGACTACTTCTTGAGGATGGTTGGACACCCATTCCTGTAATTCTTGTCTCAGTGTATCTTGTGCAGAACAACTACAAATGACATGTTTTGCCACTAGAGGAGGAGGTTCTGTTTTGTTCTTAAACATGTCACTCGCAATACGTGATAGAGAATCAACTTTGAGAACCTCACAAGATGTTTGTTAGGTAATCTGAAAGTCATACTGTGTAAAAAACACATGCCACCTAGCTTGATGAGCCGTGAGACATTTCATGGTTTTAAATGCTTGTAGATTGCGATGATCAGAATATACTGTCACTGGATGTTTGGCCCCTAAAAAGGTGATGATGCCATTCTTGTAAAGCTTCTTTGATGGCTAGAAGTTCTCTCTCCGTGACAGTATAGTTATGCTCGTAAGATGTTAGTTTACGAGAGAAAAAGGCAATCGGATGCTCTTCACTACTGTCAGGACAGATCTGAGAAAGAATGGCTCCTATGGCAACATTAGAGGCATCCGCTTCCACAATAAACAGAAGATTAACATCCGGATGCTACAATACAGGGGCAATGGTGAATGCCTCTTTCAGCGTATCAAATGATTTCTGCGCCTCCTTGTTCCAAGTGAAAGCTACCTTGGAACTGGTGAGGGCTGTCAATGGAGCCACCGTCTGAGAAAAAGATTTAATGAAGTGACGGTAAAAATTGACAAATCCTAAAAAGGACTGCAAAGTCTTGGTACTGTTCGGAATAGGCCAATTCAAAATGGCTTTAACCTTCAATCTACACATTCATACTCCTGTACTGGTGATGTCATATCCTAAAAACTCTACCTCGTGAGTGTGAAAAACACATTTTTCTGCTTTTACAAACAGTTTGTGTTCACGTAATCTTTGCAATACCTTCGTGACATGAACAACATGATCTTGATAGGAGGAGGAATAGATCAGGATATCATCTAAATAAATGACAACAAAACAGTCTCAAAAGTCCCTGAAAATGTCATTCATAAAAAACAGAAAAGTTGCAGGGGCATTGAATAGGCCGAACGGCATAACAAGATACTCATAGAGACCGTAACAGGTCTTGAAAGCGGTCTTCCATTTGTTGCTTTCGCGAATACGTACTAAATTGTATGCCCCCCGGAGATGTGTAGATGACTGATAAACCTAATTGATCCAACAGTACGTTAATCAATGGGAGAGGATACTGGTTTTTGATTGTTATAGCATTGAGAGCCCTGTAATCAATACAAGGTGGCAGATCGCCCTCTTTTTTCGGCACAAAAAACAAAGGGGATGCCGCCGGAGACTGGGATGGTCAAATGAAACCCATCTTCAGTGCCTTGTCAATGTACTCCTTGAGAACTACATCTTCCTGTTGGGTTAAGGAGTAAACCCTTCTAGTGGGGATTTTTGATCCAGGTAACAATTCAATTGGACAATCGTATGGTTGATGAGGTGGAAGATGTTCAGCCATACCTTTGTCGAACACGTCAACAAAAGTGTTATACTCCTGCGGTACCTGCATACCAGGTGATACTACAGCTCCTATAGATGTAGCTGTCACAAGTAATGAGCACCTCAGGTTATTTAAAGCAATGTTCATTGCAATATGATGATGGGTATTTTAGTTGACCAGTGATCCAGTCAATGACTGGGTTATGAAGTGTAAGCCAAGAAATACCCAGTATTAACTTGTACTGGGGGACTGCAATCATGTCAAAAACTGCTTCCTCAGTGTGTCGGTGAGATTGAACCACTGTAATTGGAATGGTTTCCTCAATGACCAAACCAGAAGCGAGAATAGAACAATCGACTGTGTTCACTGTTTCTGGCATTTTCTTTGTCACAGTATGAATAGCAACTGTTTGTAAACACGTGATATCAAAGTAATTCTTAGTTGCCCCAGAATCCAGCATAACCTGGGTATGTATTACAGAATCATGAAAACGTAATTCAACTGCAACGGCGATGGGAGCCAAACAGGAGTCCGATTTGGGACTCGGCACAGGGACCCCTAATGATGCCGAGTTTTGGCGTTTCCCGGCCGCTTGTTTGGTTTCTTAGGGCATGAGACCAACAGATGCTCCGCAGAACCACAGTACATGCAAAGATTGTTTTTATGTCTATTCTCTCTCTCAGTAATCGAGAGATGACCATGGATGGCTCTGATTTGCATGGGTTCAGGTTCATTTGAGGACACCACCGGAGTTTCCGTGCGTACAACAGATGGCAAAAATTGTTTCTTTTCTCCTTTTCTGGCTGTTCTGCGAGCGTCTAATTGCAGGATGAGATTGAGTAGTTCAGTAAATCCTGCAGGGACCACATGAACTGTGGAAAGGCCGTCTTTGAGTTCTTTGGACAGACCTTTATAGAATACTGCTGCTTTTTTCTCTTCAGGCCAACTTGTTTCTGCCGTTAATTGGTTAAATTTAACCAAATAAGATAATAACGGTTGATTCCCTTGTTGAAGGTTCAATAATTCTACATCAGTAGCCTTAGTAGCATATCTCATATCAAAAACATTGCTCATAGCATCCAATAAAGCATCACAGTCATAAAGTAAAGGCCTGTTATTTTCTAACAGTGGTTTGGCCCATGCAGCCGCAGTGCCACCCAAATATGACAAAACGAATGCTGCTTTGGTAGTCAGGTCAGGAAAGGAACTAGGACGACACAAAAAGTGCAAACGGCACTGATTAACAAAAGTGCGATATGCCTTCGGATCTCCAGTGAACCTCTCAGGAGGAGCTAGAGGAAATTGAGTTGGCATTACTACTTGTACTGACTCACGTGGAGGTGCTAATGAGCCAGAAGCGGAAGAGCTGGCGGCAGGAATTCCACCACCCTGAGGTGAGGAACGCATTTCGTCTTGAAGGACATCCATGCGATGATGAAGCATATCTTGCGCTGAAATCATTTAATTTCGTAGATCCGATATTAGCCGTGTGAGGGCTAATATCCAGACCACCAGCTCAGACATTGTCACCAATGAGGAAAGGAACTTTCTGTGTCTTCAATGCAGTAAGTGTAGTTTTATAATGAAAGGAGACACAATAAATCACCCCAAAACAGGGGAAAGGATAACGATCAATAGCTACGCCACATACGACATACCAAACATCACATATGCCATCAAATACCCGTGTGGGATCTACTATGTCGGTCAGTTCAGACAACAAGGCAAACTCTGCTGGAATGAACATAGATCTTGCATTTGGACTTACAATATGAACTCAGATGTCGCCAAACATTGGAATGAACAAAAACACAATATCAGCCAGATACGGATCCAAGTTCTAGAGGTGCTGAGACCATGCAATGCACCTGAAGACCTTGGCAAGTGTTTAGATTAACAAGAAACGTATTGGATAGATTTCTTGGATTCCTTGAAACCAGGGGGATCAATGAGGAAATAAATTACATGTGTTATCTATGAACTATAGCCAACCTGGATTTGAAAATGTTTAAAATGATGACAACATGATTTTTGACCTAACAGGGTTTTTCCTCGACAATGTATATGGCATACAGTGGAGGCAAGCCCTTGCTCACGATTTACACTAGTAAATACACTAATGAGTAGATCTAGATAAGTCCAGATACAATTAATGACACCAGTATGAAATATGATCTGTACTATATGCTATGATTAATAGGATTGACAGTACAACATGCTGTCACCATTTTATGATCACCAGAATTCTTGAAGTCATCATCATGTTTAAGCCAGTGAGCAACACCATGAGAAAGTTAAGGCTTGTGAATATACATGGCTACTGACCATGACATTGACCAGAATGGTATACGTTGATTCTGGTATTGAAGCTTCTGTATCAGTTCATACAGCAAGAGACATAGATTATGGACATTTGCAGTAGTTCACAATAATGTAGATTGCAAAGGTGTAATTTACTGACAATGAGGGATCATCAACTCTGCATGCATACTTCATTCAGATAGTGCCCATTTACTAACATATGGATGCACGTCCACGGATGAGCATCGTCCTATATTGGCTCCCACCAGACAGCGTTGCACTGAATCAGAATTAATTACTCCAAATCGGCATCCCACAGACCCAGATTCCAGGGAGATGCAGGATGTAAGGCGAGATCAACACCTCCTGCTATTATCTCACCTTACAATGCCTATACCCTTAACAGATCTTTTTTTTTACATGGAACACAGTAGTTACAGTGGATATGCACGTTGCACTATTGTATATATTTTTGGAGAGATTGCAGTTACCATGGACGCCGTCTGCTTGTTCCTGACATATCATTTCGTTCACGGAGCGTGAACCGAATCACCTAGCAACGGTACACAACATTATCATTTGATCGGTATATGCTTAGATTTGTTTTTGGCTGATGCTTGATTTTGCTTTTGTGTTTGCATATTCACTGTTGGTTTATCTATTTTCTGAATGTTTTTTGATATGGAACTTGCATTTATATGTACATATGCATCTTGTGTTGAACTATTACAATGGACTTTATACAGTGCCCCAGAGCCCTGATGACGGATGACGGACCTAGTCCGAAATGCATTGGCATAACACATAGCACGGATCATTTGGGCACCCTTCATGCCTCCGAACACAATTTTGAACATTGGCTACATCAACAGACCTCCAGTCTATTTGATTTATACTATGATTCTTGAATATTGAATGAATTAGCCCAATGCAACTCCATAGGAGAGCATAAAGTGAGCGTGCTTGGTCTGCTTATGCCATACTGGCATCTATCTGACAATATCTGGGCCATGCGCTGTCGCCATGAGGACCATGGGGGAATCAGGGGAAAGGTTCATTCCATGGCTTGCAGAATTTACCTTTCTAACAGGCAAAGAAAAGATGTTGTACATGAACTAATATGTCTTGACAGTTTTCTCCTGACCAATACTTAATCAATACAGGGTGCTAGTCAGCACCACGGAGTCCCTATGGTCCAGGTCTGTCAGCCAGGGTTACTGTAGTGCACTCACCAATGCTCATAGGCACTCACAGCTGCACACTTACAGGAGCTCAATTAGGGAAGGGGTTGAGTGATAGACTGCTTCAGGACAGGGGGCACAGTGATGCCAAGCTACGGGTCCACTTCCAAAAGAGTATCAGGTACAATTCCCATGCTTCCCTGGAAAACTACTCAGATTCAGGCAGACAGGTCAGGCAATCCACATAAAAGAGTTCCAGTCAATGATGGTCTCTAGAGGCACACTCTCATGGTCCTTAAGAAATACACGGCTCTCACAACCACAATATTGACATAATTAAACTGGGTAAATGGGTGAGGTTGGGCACTCTACTATCCTTGTTCACTTCTAGTGAGTGTTTAGATGCGTTTTGGTGCATTTTAGGAGGCCCTGGCACTAGTAAACTGAATTAAGTGAAAGGTAGCATGCTCAAAAAGGAGGTTCCAGGTGGACCGGTCCCTAATGTGAGCAATGAGCCACAACTAATCTTGTTCTCCTATCAGTATGAGCCTAGAAAGTGAGTCTGTTATGGGGTAGGTGACCCCAACCTCTCCTGAGGAACTCTGGGGGTTAAAACCAAACACTGGCTAAAATTAGGGGTTGATATCTGAGGCTTTGATTAGTTGGGTGTCTTATCCAGAAATGTACACCATACAATTTGCAGTATAATTGTGTGATGTTGTGTGGGTGTTCAGGTCCTCCTCTGACAGTGGAAATGAGCTGGTGCCTCACCACTGTCGAGGTGGGACATGGTTTGACTGGATGGGTACACTGACCTAGCCTCAGTGTTACCATCCCCCTCAGAGACTAGGAGTCCTCGCCACAATCTACACGCCGGCAATATCAGTGTGTGCGACTTGTGCATCAGTTCTTACCTTACTACTTGATCCAGCACATAAGCAGCTAGGCACAGCTACATCAGGCATCTCTCAGGGCAGGTTTATCTCATCCCCGGGACCAGTGGGCATGGTCCGTAGATTCTGAAAAAGGGGAATGTGAGCATGAATGGATATGGCTGTTGCTGAAGGCAGAAAAGAAAGAGACAGAGGATAGTTGTGCAGGCCACAAACAAGGTGAGTTTGGTCAGAGAAGTTGCGGACATTAAGGTGCTCTTCACATGATCACAAAGTTAGACCCGGTTCTAGATCTGGGCCACAAAGCCAAAGAAATGTGGACGTGTGAGGCAGGCCAAAATGGGGAAAGCTGTGTGGGAGTCCCCAGCCAGGGCCACAGTTTTGGGCCAGGGAATTAACAGATCCCAATGACAGTGTCTTGTGTTATGCAGATGCACTAGGTCCCTCGTTTACCATTAGCAGGCAGGCTACACCAAAAATTGGGTACACAAATACAGGCACCAAAGTCTTTGCAGTAATCAGGAACCTATTTATTAGAGGCAGTGAAGTATACTCATTACCTGCACAGTAAGTTAAGCACACTGGAAACAGAGGAGTATCTGCACTGAGCTGTGGGCACAAAAGGGGGCATTGATGGCAGACATACTAGCTAGGCACACCCACTGTCATGAGTTGCGGGTGCCTGGGGAGTACTCCAGTGTAAGGTGGGAGGGAGGGAGATGGAACTGCAAAGGAGTGAGAGAGAGAGAGAGAGAGAAAGAGAGAGAGAGAGAGAGAGAGAGGCAGAAAGAGAGAGTGTGAGAGAGAGAGAAGTCTTCTCTCCCTGCAGAAATGCTGTGCATGCCAAATGGTATGTGCAAGGCTGTGGGGTGTTAGGATAAGTGCGACAAAGATGGAAACACAAAGTGATGAAATGGTGCCTTACTGTATTCTGGTATGATTTATATTTCTCTCACTTACGAACATGAAAAGCAGAGCCTGTGAAGCACTTATTGACTTTTGTTTAGACAATCTAACACTCTCTACTGATATCCCTGAATTAAGAACACTTATCGAATATAAGCGTGTGCAAAACACGAGAAAATGTGCCCCCAAAAGCCTGGTCTTCTGTTTTGCACATCACCTGTAAAATCTCACCATGTGGTTTCAAATGAAACACAGCATTGTGCATAAAATTGAAGAAAATCTATTATTAAATTATGAGGACCCTAACCATCTTTTTACAATGACAAATAACTCTGAAATTGACACAGTAGTAAATTCTGTACTATGTATATCATTTAGAATATGTAGCAGTAGACACGTTAATATGAATAGTGTTTCTTTTTCAGCAATACATTTTCCAAGTGCATCATAATTCTATAAAGGAGTCCACTGGAGAGACACATTCCTGAATTTGCAACTGTAAATAAAGGCCTGCACACTTTAAACGGCCCATAAATGAAGTAATATGTTTAACATATTAGGGATTGTATACGTAGGATTGTCTGCATTACAAATAGCATTGTGCCTACATTGGCTTTGCATATGGTTATTTTCCAGTGCATTGCATGACAAGGGAACTTCAGTTCACTTTGTATGAAATAACATGTCAACATTGGGAGGGTTAGAGCTGCTCACAAGTGAGCCATCTGGAAAAGCCAGGGCTCTATCCATCATAAAAGAATAAAAGAAACCATTAAATTCAGCTACATCAATTAAGTCTCATGTTTACAATGGGAGAATAACAGAAAAATAAGACAATTAATTTTGGGGACCTGCATTTCTATGGTCTCCTTCTGATGTGCATCTTAGCATATGGTCCAGATGGCCAGGAACTGAAAGGCCAGTGTTTTACACAATAAACTTCAAAAGGACTTGACTCCACCTAAATTCTGACATACAACTTCTAGCTTACCCCTTAAATATCAACTGTCAAGCCTTTGAACAATGGTTATTTTCTAAGATTCATAAATCGGCCTTACGCTAGTTAATCTTTGAAACCTGGGCAGAGAAAGAAATTAAAGAATGTCACATTTAAATTTGCACATACTACTGAAAGCATTTCTTTCTATAACTTTCTTTCTGTAACTTTGCTACAAAGTGGTTGATATGAAAAGCAGAATCTGATCTGAAATTGGGAGAGACTGCCCCATGACATGAGACCAAATGTGAAATGTTAATGGTTATCAATACTGAATAAATTATACAACTATTAATAATGTTGTCATTTTTCATGGTACAGAGACAAGTTGTATATGTCTGATTTCTGTAGGAGTGTGAAAATATAAAAACCCATATATAAATAATGTAGAAAAACTCCTATAAGGTGTAATGGAACAAAATATGAATTTAGATCTAAATTGTGCAAAAAAAGTCACATGCCTAACATATACTGGGCCTATGAAAATAGGGGGGTGGGTTCCTCTAGGAGTTTCCACCTGTTAAGAGAACCAGGGGGAAGATAACACCAATCAAAAATCATAATGTCAAATGACATGGTGTAAGTAAATGTAGAGCCTATTTAAATTTAAGCCCACACAAAATATTAAGTGCTCAAGGATTCTGTAAAGTCTGCAGACCGGGGACCCTGCCTGAATAGGTGAGTGCTGAAGTGAGCCGCCATCTTGCTATGACTCCCTGGGATGGTCTTACCCAGAGGAAATCTGATTTTGGATTTTGCCTAAGGCAGGCGGATTCTATGAGAAGAATTCAGATACTGATGAGAATAGATGACTGGGAAGATGACTTGCAAGATGAGAGGGGCCCTGCTGGTCGTGTGCCTAAAAAACAAACTCAGAAGTGAATATGAACAGCCCAATGCAATTATATATATGTTCTTAAGAATTATTTATCAGTAAGTCTGTGCAAGGGTAGAACTGGAAGGGAAGACACTGAGGGGATTCCTACAAACAGGATATTCTGTGAAGTGTGTGTTTAACTATAGCCAATGTATTATTTATGTATTTTATTTTATTGGGTATTTATAAAGCGCCTACACAGCAAATGGTGTTTCAAAGTGCCACAAAAAGGGGGGACGGGGCGACAGGGATAAAAAAATAACAATAACAGTCCTACCAGGAATTGTGTCATTCAGATTGTGCAAGCGCAGTAATACGAAGCGCAACAGCGAGGGGAGTTGGGAGGGGGAATTGATTCCAAACAGAATGCTATAGCAATTTTAATGCAAAATGTACCTTGTTTACTTACTTGACCTTAATAGCATTTCTGTGAAGAGCATGCAGTGTTGTTGTTCTTTTTAACATGGGTAAGTAAATTCAACCACGCATTTTCACAGTTGCAGTCAGAGACAAAGACTATGAACTGATGTACACTGCTGCATAGTCTAGACAGTGGATTAGTAATTAATTATCTGTGAAAACCGAAGTTATTACAAAGAGAGATATTGGGAATCAGAGGCATTGCTAGAGGGGGGGGAAGGGGGTTATAGCCCGGGTCTTTTGGTTGTAGGGCCGGATAGAAACTCAGGGCAGAGACTACAACCAAAAGGCAATAGCTATCCCTGAATCCCGCCAGACCCGACATTAGCTTAGCCTCTGATCTTTTCCAGACCTAGCAACACCCCTGTTGGGAATTCCCACATCCTTCTAGTGTGGTGAAAGGGAGTTTAGCTGGGCCACTTCCATTATGCAATTATAAATGAACCTTCAAATCTTCCTCAATACATTGAGAACAAGGAGTAACGCTGCATTAGATAGGCTTAATCTGTGAAGAGAAGTGGGAGTGATACTTATGCTTTCGTAAATTATAAAATTGTGTTCCTGTTAGTAGCAATTGAACCACTATTCTGTGGACTAATAAATAATGGTCTGTGAAAAACATAGTCAAATGAGCCACTATTCTGTGCACTTTAAAATGAAAGCACAGTTACCCCAAACCAAAGTCTGTAGATTCTTCATGCAACCAACCATAGTTTGTTTTTTATTTGCATGCATATACCAGAAGCCAATATATGGCCATATGAATACAGTACCAATAGGGGAATGCACATCAAGAGTAACGAACCAGCGATGTTTCTTTAACGCTTCTCCAATACCAATGTTTCGCATTCATGTTGGAGAAAATAAAGTGCTTTTATGAATCTGTCATTCGGCCAAAGTAAAGTGATTTAAATGCCATATCTTTTGCGAGTATCTTTAACATACTACTGCAACACCCTCTTTCTCAATCTTCCTACTTCTACTCTCCTTCCTCTACAACTCATCCAGAACAGAACCGCAAGACTTATCCTTGGCTTCAAGCCCAGGGACTGCATCCCTCCAGCGCTGAAACCCCTCCACTGGCTCCCTGTGGCTGCTAGGATCAAGTTTAAGACCCTCAGCATAGTCAATAAGGCTTTTTGGGGCCAGAGCCTGCACTATCTACAAGGCTCTCTTCCTAAATACTCTCCTTCTAGAGCCCCCCTCTCCGCCTCCTCCCACTCTTTGAATGTGAGCCATTTTTCCAAGCAGAGATTTGGGGGTAGCTCTCTATCCTCTGCAGGTGCCTCCCTCTGGAACATCCTTCCTGCCTCTCTCCGCCTTGAGCCGGAGCTCTTTAAATTTCAGAAACTCCTCAAGAACTTCCTCTTCTCTTCCTCCTTCTCTCTTTCTCGCTAACCTCCTCTCTCTTTCTTTCCAGCTTCACTCCTCCATCTCTTCCCATACTCTTTTCAGCTTTACTGACTGGTCGCCTGGCTCACTGTCATAGCCTCACAGGTACAAGGCTCCCCATTCAGTCTTTGCACTTGCCTCCGGGCCTCTGCACTATGCTCAGCACTACTGCATTTTCAGCATTCATTCCATGAGAGGGGTAATCCCTACTGCACTTTCAGCATACGTTCCATGTGAGAGGGAACCACTCTGCACTTAACCCAGTGTTCTGTTGGACTGGGCACACTTGTTTCCCCTAATCCCTTCCCTTGCACTTCCGTCTGTACACTTGCATGACCCGAATTTACTAGGCCTAGTAAGTCTGTCCTGTCCCCCTTTGTCTCTTCTCCCTATTCTGGCTACGCCTATTACCCTTCATGCACTTGTTCTAGGAGAAATGCCATCAGGGATTAGTACGCTAGTTATTTTTTTGTTAGATCATTCGGAAACTTCAAGGCCTAAGTATTACTACTGTATTCCCTTGCTCCCTCCTGCCTTGAAGCGCTTTGAAGCACTTCACTTGTGTATAAGCGCTGTACAAATGAACAATTACAATTACAATATACTAGCTGAACACAGCGATACTCAAATGGAACTTTATATTGCATTGTTTTATTCAGAAATAGATATCTACATATAGAGTTGAATGATTCGGATAATTGTTCTTCCATGTGTAAAAGAAGTTAGATTCTTACAGGCAGGACCATTCTTCTTTCTGTAGACATGCTGCCTGTGGTTGTATGATGTTGTGGGTGACTTCCCCAACATAAAGTTAGAGCATGACCTTGGGTTTGAATTTTATTAAAATAAACAAACATAACCTGCTTTTTGTCCCAGATTTGTAGGGTGGGATTATTGCAATAGAGGTGTAGGGTGGGATTATTGCAATAGAGGTGTTAAATCAGGGGGTGCACCTTAGAAGCATTCAAATTGTGTCCACTAATTTTTCAACTGATGTACAGCACCCAGAGCAAGGCAAGGCTCATTAGTCATGCTGCTGGCTCTCTGAATGGAAGAGGTATGCTCCATTTCGGCATCCCCCACCTCACCAATAAAAGTAATGAGGCACAGCTGACCCACGGAGGTATTGGGGCATCACATTTTCATAGCCATGTTTGCAGACCTTCAGCCATGAACAATGTCTGACATTTTTTGTCTTCCTGTGTTCAGGTAATGTACATGGGATATGAACAGGGTATTAAGTGAGGCAACAGGAAGATAAGCACAAATAAAATAATAAGTTGTGTGTGTGTGTGAGTGTGCAGGCATGTTTGTGTGTGTACATGTTCATGGATGATTGTCCTAATTTCCACACTTTACACAGTAAAATGAGTTTTGCAGAATACTAGTGTCATTGTTGGGCAATGTTTCTGTATTAAAATACTTTTGCAGGGAAATGCTGACATATGATTGTGCCACTTTCAGCCTGAATCCCGGTTTTACAGTAGCAATGCACACATAGCCTGTTGTGGAAAAATGCTATACAGGGCAATGCTGGCACATATAATTGGGCACTAGCATAATTAAAATATGTTTTAGATGTTACCGCAGGATTGTATTGTTGAGAGGTGCCTTGCGTTATTCTGGACGCAACCTCTTGAATATGTGTTGCAAAACGCTCCTACATTACCTTGGTGGTCTGGTAACTTAATGAGATCCACTACACTGAGAAAGGGAAAGGAAAACCTAAACTGTTGAAAGGTAAGCTGAATGAGATCATGAAATACACGTATTTGCGATGTGCAGACTATTACATTATCAGGGGTCAAAGTAGTTTGAAAGAATCGGATGGACTGAAGCCAAAGGTTGCGGGATTGCCGCAGTATATGTTCCTAGCGTGTTGCATTCCTGTAACACTCCGAGGATTTTGTCCAGGGTGATGATAGCAATATTAGCCCTTCTTTCGGTTCTGAAATGTTTGCTTGAGAACATTTGTTCGAGGCCCATTTGCACAAATTATTTTTATTTTGTACACATTTATTTGCAAAAGAAATGCGGGGCGGGGTGGAGACACCCGGAACCTCTCCACATCACGCCACCTTAATATATATCTAAACCTAACCCATCTACTTTTGTGCAAAGCAAACCCTCAAACAAATGGGCCTGCAAGCAGATGGGCTAGTTTCTTCTTTCAGGTTGCATAAGATGGTGAAAGCTGTGGTCCTCGTTAGAGACCCCTGCTATGCACTGCCTCTTAACTTGTGCCAAGGCAGTTACCACCTGGTGCAGCCCTTGAAACAGGGCACTATTTCTCAGATTTTGGTTTGGCACTTTCAGCATTAAAATATGTTTTTTTTAGGGCAATGCTTGCATATACTGTGGGCACAGGCGCAATGATGATTTGTTATAGTGACAATGCTGGCTAACATGGTGGCCACAGGCATACTGAAAATGTGGGTTCTATGTTCTTACATCGATGGCCATTTTTTCAAATTCTTTTTTTTGGGAAACTTTTTTAATGAAAAAGCTCATCAAATTTGTATTTTTTTTAAGTTTCTGGTTTCCCCCAATCCTCCTTCCCCTATTTTTTTTTCTATTCCCGACCTGCCTATGACTTATATGCAGTTTCCCACCCCCTATATTTTTCAATTTGTGTTTTCTTTTATAAAAGTAAAAAAAAAAACGAAAAAAAAAAGACCATCTGAACTGGGGTTATCGACCCAGCCCTTTAAGACGAGGTAGCAATACTTTGAGATGGATGAGGATGCAGAAGATACTCAAACATCAATAATCAAACTAACTCAGGAATTTGGCAAGTCACATCTGTTTTATTTTCAATTCTCTAAAATAGGGAGTTACAACGAACATCGACTATTCTCTCGATCTTCTCGCTCAGCAAGTTTAATAAAAAAATAGGTTATATAGTAAAAACGTGTCATTACTAACATCATCCTATGTAGTAAACTACAAAGACCCATTTGAAAAAGTGATAGGATTAGAGGGAACATCTACGCTCCATACTTGTTGGGAGAGTGATTGGGTCTCTAACATCATGTGGGACAACTAAGCCCTTCTCTAGTGCAGGTCACTACGAACGCCATCAAATACACAATGTCCCATTGGTTACACAAACTATATGGCTCTTTAGTACGTGGCCTTGTATAATTTGTTGGTACCCTTGTATCTGTCAGTACTTTTCCAAATTCGCCAGCAGCACGCAGGCTGGCATTCAGGTGCTGGTGGGTTGGTCTTGACGATAGCTTCCCACCAATTAGCCTACTATCCATCATCACTCTGCTGTCTGTCAGTCAATGAGCCCTTTGAAGATTGGCTTTGAGTTTGTTCTTCATGCCTAGGAATAAGAGGGCATATCTGTCACCTGGAGTTGGCGTAGCACGTCGTGATTATCTATTTTCACTCATCCATGTAAATGAAGACCATGTTTTAGAGCTCTGCTGCATATAAAATACTCTTATTTAATGAACCTCTGACGTCTTCATTGTTCTCGTGTCCGTCTTCTGAACAGGAGTTTGCTCTTTTCACACACTTGTAATCACTGTCTGATCCTTCAGGCCCAGAGCGGCCTTGGCTTCTTGGTGCTGGTTCAGCCTCGCCTTTCTTTGATTCGCCTCTGTAATTCAATTGCTTTTCAACTGTGACACACTGGAAAAACATTTCTTTCTCTGGGTCCATCTCTCATTCACTTCATACATATATATATTTGGCGCATGCCGCAATCTATTCGCTACATAGCTAGCCTTAAGAATACTGTGTCTGCTTGCGTTTCCTGCATCTGTACATGTGTAAAAGGACTTGTTCCTACATCAAAGTAAGTTACTTCATTGTTTCTGTAGCATAAACATCTTCATCTCGATCTGGAAATGTTGCTTATCTTTGACACTTTCTTAACACCTATAGAATATTTATGTTCTCTGTCCTCTTCATCTCTTCTGGGTGTGTCAGTCCTGCTTCTTGTGACGTCACCAATCTTCCCTTTTGCTCACTTTTCCCACTTCTTCTGGGATTTCATTCAAATGGCCATCATATTGTCACGTATGCAGGTATGGTTTTCTCAATGGAAACCTTGCTTCCAGGATTCTCCTTGGTATTGGTATCTTCACTGGCACTGCACATATTTCACATTCCGGTTCCCAACATATAGGCAACATGGGAGTGGTGCTTGAGGTGGGGGCACTTGGCGCCTGCTCTACACATCGATGTAACAACGTTATATGGAAAATGTGCTATAAGATGATCCTATGTACTGTTGGTGACCTGGCATCTATTGTATTTTGTATGCGTTCCTTGACATAACCGATTTGAAATTGTTCCACATTTTACCTAATTGTTCTGTAATTTGTGCCGTAATATGTAACTATAAACACTATATTGAAAAAATGTCTCAGGACAACGAAATTTCGTGAGGCACCTTATGGTGGTTTAGGCTCACCCAGACTTTCATCCGCCACAACTGCCTCAAGGCAAGCCAATCTGCACTAGCGTTTTTTCGGACAAGAAAAATATGCCCAAAAGGAGCATGGGTAAAATTGAAACTATTCCAGATCAATGTGGACAGATAATGATTGCCTACAATGTGTTCAAATACATGGGGCCTCGGGGGGCGCTGTTGAGCAGCCTGCAAGATGGCTGCCTAGTGTTTGAGCTCCACACCTAGCCGCCTCCTATCCGGCTACATCTGCGGTTCCGTGCCTGATCCTGTACCCCTGCCTCGGATTAATTACAGCTGCTGCTGTGAGCTTTCCACACGTCGAATCCCGGAGGAAATCGGACACCAGGTGCCCTTGATCCACCTTCGTGCTACACGGGCGGCGGCGCGGCCCTGGGCCATTGGACGTATCCCTTGTGCCCCGCGGCTCGAGCGGGCGCCCGCCGCCGTCCCCATCGCTGCTGGCTCGTGCTTGTGCCTGGACTGGCGCACCTGTCGTCTCCGCCTGCCCCCCCCTCCCGTGGGAGATCGGTACCGCGCCGGCTGTTTGGCTGCGGCCGGGAGTGGGGGCTGAGCGGGGTGCGGGCCCACGGGGGGTGTTGCCGCGGCGGAACCCGTCGGATCTGCGGCCCCTCCCTCAGCGATCGAGGGGCTGCTGGCGGGCCCTTTCGGTGTGACGGCCCTGCCTGGGTCGAACTTGCGGCGCCTGAGTGGAGGACGCGGCGATCTTGAGGTGAGGATCGGGGGCGGCCGCCATCTGTGTCTCCCGTGCTCTCATCGCGTCTCGCCCCATGTGTGATGGCCTGCTGAGGCCCGGACACCCTGTGTACTGCCCATTCTGCTGGTGGGCCCCTACTGCCTCAGGGTGCGCAGCCCTCCCTGCGGGGGTCTTCCTTCACCACACCGCTGCATTGTGGCCTCACCCTGCTCTCGAGGCTGGGTTGCCCCGACGGAACACTGTACCTCATCCTGTCGGGTGAGTGACCTGCACCACACCCAGCTGTCTCACGCTTGCGGACCCCCTATACCTGGCCCCACTCACTCTTCACCACAAGCTGTAGACTACATCGCACCGGGCCGTTCTCTCTGGCTCCACGGCGCCCCAACTGCTGGTGTCCCCGTCTTCCATACCCCACCCCCTCAGCACCCCAATCTCTTCTGGACTGCAAGCTGCTCCCTCTGTTGGAGACCACCACGGGGACTGCACTGGGGAGGCTGCTGGTCCCTCTGGCAAGCCCTACATCTCGTAAACAATTGGAACTGCCACACGCATGGTCTCCGCACTTCCCTGCTTGGCCGCCTCCTTCGTGCCCGTAGCAGCCCTGTGCTGCCGTAACTGGCTACTCTCATCTTGTCATCACCCCCTCTCATTCTCTGCTACCGATCATGTCGAATCGCTCCAAGAGTGGCGCCAGGGGGGGGGCCATGGACAAATTTACAAAGGCGGTCCCTCGATCCGAAGTGGGCCACGCTTCAACTACGCCGGAGGAACCTGATACCGAGCTGAGTCCCGGGGCTGCGTCTCCCGATCTTACTGCCATGATGGAATCGATGGCCAAAAACTTTGCCTCCTTTCATGAAAAGCTTGACGACATCAATGCTAACGTGGCCTCACTCAAAGCACGCGTCGATCAGGCTGGCTCCAGAATTACGGAGGCCGAAAACCGGATATCAACCAATGAAGATGTGATACACACACTACAGGACACTGTAGCTGCCTTATCGCGCGACATGAAGAACGTAAAGGCCAAATGCGACGACTTGGAATCCCGCTCCCGCAGAAACAACCTACGCATTATTGGGGTCCCTGAAACCGCCCTGAAGGGTCGAATGGAGGAGGCGGTCGAACGTCTACTCAAGGACTTGCTGGGTGACCCGGATCTTTCCCCTTACTTCACTGTTGAGCGAGCTCACCGGGCCCTGTCCCCGCGTCCCAGGCCTGGTGATAGCCCCAGGCCCATTATAGCCAAGATTCTCAATTACCGGGACAGGGACCTCATCCTCCGCCTGGCACGTGAGAAGGGTGAGCTGCGCTTGGAGGCTAACACTATCCGAATCTTCCCGGATTTCTCAATGGCTGTGCAGCAGGAGAGGCGTCAGTTCCTTGGCGTCAAGAAGATGCTCAGGGAGCGCAAAGTCCCATATGCCATTTTATTTCCTGCCAGACTCAAAATCACCCACAGGGGCAAACTTTATTTCTTTACTATCCCTGAAGAGGCGGCAAAATTTGTTGAGATGCAGATACCGCTTTAGGGCCCTGGTGATGACATTGCTGATGAAAATTGACTGGGTGTTGTGGAGTGGGGTTATTGGCTGCATTTGCTGACTCTGTAATTACAATTTCTCACTGGGATGGTCTACGTACCCGCTGACTGCCTGGGCCGCAAGGTTCAGGCTCTCATCCTCCTTGGGGCTTAAATGAAGCTCTACAAGAGGCCAATATTGTAATATTTTGCTGCCCTACTGTTATGTTTTTCTCTTTCAACGGCACAACTACGAGACTTCCACCTCTCTGAGACCGTCCCAATTCCCCACTCTGGGGACACATGGGGTGGAGGCTATATGACTGTCGACACTGGTCTGGTAGTTGCGGAGCCGCGGGGGCTCGTGCGCGGTCCCTGAGTTCCCGCTCTGCGGGCGGGGGCTTGCGCTAGAAGTCCACCGCTACTGTTCGTTTGGCAACAGAGCCGTTGGCTCTAAGCGTGCTAGTGCGTGGCAACAGCGCACCCCATTGCGATTGCACTGTTCCTTTCTGTTTTGCTTGAATGTGTTGGCCCCCGTTGGGCCTTGGGGAAGTGCTGGCTAGGTTGGGGTTGGCCTATTTGTGTGTTGCTAAGGGAGGGTGATGTTTACACTGCTGATTCACGGTTAGTGGTGCGGGTGGGGGGTGGGAAGGGGGCTGTTTCTCAAAAAGGCACTCGAGGTTTCGCGAGGCGCATCCTGAGGTGGCACAAGCCCGCATGCTGTCTTTACTATGGGAGCCCACACGGTCATTTGGGGTGGGATGTTCATTGAGGATGGATATTGCGGTTGAAGATGGCTACAACTGAAATGCCTACTGTCATAATGTCCTGGAATGTTCGGGGGTTGAGCAACCACACCAAAGCCCGCAAGATAATGGCGTATGCCAACAGGCATAACTCTAGGATCCTGCTCCTGCAGGAGACACACTCCAATGGACTGATACCAAGGGCACTTGCCCCGTCATGGGGTCCCGCCAGATTTTTCACTTCCTATTCCACGCAATCTAGGGGTGTCCTCACGATTATCCACAAATCAATTAAGTTTGGACTGCACAAAAGCTACATCGACCCTGAGGGTCGCTACGTTATACTACACTGCACACTAGTCAATAAGGAATATTTGCTTGTCAACACCTACTGTCCCAACGTGGACTCACCGGAATTCTTTGACACAATAGCCACCATACTTCTGGGTTTCGTGGGGGTGCATATTATATGGGGAGGGGATCTGAACCTTATATTGGACACTGTCCTAGACAGAACGGCCACAGGTCCTAGGGCACTGTCTCGCGCGGCGCGCAGGCTTCGTGGCCATATGCAGTCTCTCAACATTTGTGACGCCTGGAGAACTCTTTATCCCCAGAAACGCGAATACACTTACTATTCATCTGTGCATGATAGCTCGTCCACGATAGATCTATTCTTGGTCTCCGGCGAGGTGGTGGGCGGGGTGGAGGGGCGGGCATTCTGGCCCGCACGCTCTCGGACCACGCTCCAATCACACTGTCCCTGAGACTGGGCACTCCTGTTCCAACAGTCAGCACTTGGTGCTTTAAGTCCGAGGCCCTAAAAGACATCGTATTCAAGGCCGAAATACTAGCTGATATCGGGTCATTCTTTGAACTTAACTCACTTCAGGACACGACAGCCGCGGTTAGGTGGGAGGCCTTCAAGGTATATATAAGGGGTATGTCCATCTCCCGGGAGGCCACGGTGCTGAAGGCCATTAGGGCTGCTCTGGGGCAATCTGAGATCAAATTGAAACAACTTGAGCAACGTAACACTACCAGCTCTGACCCCTCCATTCTTGCCCAGATCTCGGATGAACTCCAAGTATATAACACACTGGCCACCTCCGAAGTCCGTTATTTCAGCCGCCCTCAGGCCTCCAGGAGGTATGGGGAGGGCGACAGACCTGGGAAAACGCTAGTGACTCTTGTGAGGGGGGAAATGGGCCGTACACAGATCTCCTCCATCAAAGACCGAAATGGCGACGCTCAGTGGGCGGACCCTAAAATACTAGAGACATTCACTGAGTTTTATAGCTCCCTTTATTCCCAGCCCGCAGAACACACTAAGCAACATATGCGCGAGCTCCTCGGGCAGATCCCCACTACAGAAATTTCCCAACAGACTAGGGACCAGTTAGACTCCCCGATCACGCTAGCCGAGATAGTGTCGTCCATCTCTGACTTGCCCAAAGGCAAGGCGCCTGGCCCTGACGGGCTCACCGCCGACTTTTACCAGGAGCACATAGCCGTTCTGGCCCCTCGGCTGTTTGAGGTATGGAACGAGGCACTCCAGGCCTCCATCCTTCCCCCCTCCATGCGTGAAGCGGTAATCACGGTGTTGCTCAAACCGGGTAAGCCTGAAGATGAGTGCGGGTCATACAGACCCCTTTCCCTCATGAATCTTGACACAAAGATCTTCGCTAAAATCATTGCCAACCGCTTTTTGCCAATCATGACGCACCTTGTGCATGAGGACCAAGCGGGCTTCGTTCCGGGCAGGTCCACCTCCCATAATATCAGGAGATTGTTTAATGTCATGTCCCGCATAGATCAGGGCGCCCAGGCTGTAGCGGTTACGTTGGACGCCCAGAAAGCCTTTGACATGGTTTCTTGGAAATACATGTGGCTGGTCCTCGAGACAATGGGTATTGGCCCAAACATGATAGGGTTTATTAGGCTATTGTACACGTCCCCTGTGGCGCGCGTTCGAGTTAACTCACTAACATCTGAGATCTTCACGCTATCTAGAGGCACCCGTCAGGGTTGTCCCTTCTCTCCAATTCTCTTCGCATTGGCGATAGAACCGATGGCGGACTATGTACGTTCAAGACACTCTCGTAAGGGAATAAGATTGATAGAGGAGCCTGAAATTATATCCCTATATGCAGACGACGTCCTACTTTACATCAGAGATCCCACAACTCACCTCAATCCCATATTGAGAGACATCACTCGCATTGGCACCCACTCCGGCTTTACGATCAACTACTCCAAGTCGGAGATCTTCCCGCTCACTAAATCTACCACACAGCCCATTTCCGAATATCCTCTGCGCTGGGCCCCTAACGGCATTAAATCCCTGGAAGTACATGTATCCCTCACTAAACCCACCCTACTTACCGATAATTATTCTGCGGTAGCGCAGACAGTTGAGGCTAAAATCTCACGATGGTGCACTCTTCCGTTGTCTGTTGCGGGACGACTGTCCCTGATTAAAATGATTCTCCTCCCCAAGCTCCTGTACACCTTTAGTAACATACACTTATGGCCTGGGAGGGCATACTTCACTAAGCTTCACACGCTCTGCGTACAATTCCTCTGGCACTCTGGTGCGGTACGCAAGAAGTGGACTGACATGGCACTCTCATACAGACGTGGGGGTATTGCTGCTCCTGACTTTGCTATATATTGGATTGCGGCCCAAGCCCAGCATGCCACTCACTGGTACCCTGGCGCCCCACTGCGCCCTCATGTCAAGCTGGAACGGTTGGCATCCTCGGGTATTAATCTAATGACCCTAGTGCTGCACCGACATTATGCTCCGGACTCTCCCATTGACCCCATCGCCGCGACCTTGTTCGCTTGGACACACATACTAAGTCCATCAGCTGGGACCTCCCATTACAGGTGGCTGCCCGTGTGGGCCTTTCCGGGGTTGGAGCCCACGCTGGACGCTGCCTTGACCCGCCACTGGGAGGCTCTGGGTTACAGGGCATTGTCTGACTTCTATCCAGAGGGCAAATTTATAGATACCCAGACTTGGAGGCTGGGTCACACTAAATCTCCCTTAGAGACTCTTGAATACTACAGGCTTCGCGCTGCGTTCCGCACTATGTGGCCCTCCTTCCCTGATGAACCCCCGGACGACCCGGCAATAGCGTACATCGCTAACTCGGGCGGTGCACGGGGCGTTGTCTCATCACTGTATCATATCCTGCAGGATGCCTCCTCTACTCCGGTTCTCGGAGCGCGCAACAAATGGGCAGACGAACTGGGCCTGGAGATACCTGATGAGTTGTGGGAAAGCATGTGTCTTCATACCCAAAAAGTCTCCCTCAACTTCCGCTTTCGGGCCATGCAGTATAAACTCCTTAATAGGCTATATTATACACCGCACAGGACTTCTGGGTTTGCTCGTTCCGGGGTGCGCCTCTGCCCGCGCTGCAAGGCCGCAGATGCTGATCACCTACATATGTTCTGGACCTGTCATAAGCTGTCCGATTTCTGGGAAGGGGTCATACAAACACTTAATGCAGTAACTGAAACCACTATTGATCCCGATCCTCTGGCAGTTTTGTTTGGGATTTGGAGCACTGAGGAAACTAAGCGCCTGAAAAAGTTTTTAAATATAAGTTGCATGATTGCCAAGAAGTGTATACTCCAGAACTGGAGGTGTTCCTCTCCCCCGACCGCTCAGAGATGGTTAGGCCTGCTCACATGGTCAAGGAACTGCGAGGAGGACTACTTGGCTATGCTGCCGGCCCAATCTCGTCCCAAGAACATTTGGAGTGAATTCACCACATATCTCAACACTCAGTCCGGAGCCGCGTCAGGGTCTTGTCTGTCCCCGGCCTCCACTCATGCACTGTGATCTCCTTTGGTCTCCTCCTTTACTTGTAAAATATTGCAATCACTGTTGTAATGATGATAAAGTGGCCTGTAAGCAGCTCCACGATCCACATGATTCATATGCTTGTTGCCCCGATGTTTGTACCTTGTGAACCTCTGCCAATAAAAATAAAAATTTAAAAAAAAAATACATGGGGCCTCATCACGAGTTTGGCAGTAACCCTTAAATGTGCCAGTAACGCTATTACTGCTGCATTTAAGGGTCCGCCAAATCACGAGCTTGGCGGATTTTTCGCCCAACTCTGAGCTGGGGGCAAATCTGCCGCGATTTTGCCGATTTTTGGTACTATTACCGCTAGCGGTAATAGCGCCGAACATTCCCCATTGGGCCCAATGGGGAATGGGAAATTCCCGAATGGGCCCAATGGGGAATGGGGATTTACCGTTCTGCCAAAACCGTGATCCGGCGCTAATAGTGCCGGGAGTTTGGGAGGCAGGGCTAATAGCCCCGGCGATAATACCACCGGGGTTAGCGCCCAACTCGTGATGAGGCCCATGATGGTATTTACATTTTCGTTTCTTAGCCATAAGGGGCTCCTTCTCACTGCGGAACGTAATGACGCATACAAAAAGTAAACTACTCTGCCACCATTTTGGGTACATAGATATCGAAACTGTCTCCAATCCCAGCTCTTTGTTGGCGATCATAGATTTCGGTGTTCATTCTCATTCGAACAACTGAATAAAGTATGAGTAAAAAGCGGCATTTTATTGGAGCAATATATACCTGGGTGCATGGGGGCGGGTGCACCTACTCGACGGCGCATTCATCTGAATGAGCTGAAAGCGAAGAGGCGAGGGCAGAGGCGGGGTGAACATAGACTGGCCTGCGCAGCTCTCTCTGACCTGTCTCCTCACAGACATCAATTGGAAGTGATTGATAGAATGCCTTGCATCTGCCAAGCTGTCATTCAGGCCAGAGGGGATTTGGATGAAGACGGTACTTAAAGTGAAGAAAAGCTTTGCCAAAATGACTCTGTGATTCGGTTTATTTGAGCGATCTCAGCCCTGGGCATCAGTGAAATTTCAGAGTGGAGTCTTCTCTTTGAAAGACCTTGACTGCCGCAATCGCAGTGTGCAAGGCCCGCTTTAAAAATACAAGAGGCGCGCGCGTTGCTTCTGTCTCTAATGGGCTCAGGCAATGTAAGGAGGAGAGATGCAGATGCTGACTGCATCGTACCAGAGCGCCTAGGCATGCATTTGCATCTCTGATGTCATTACAAGCTAAAGTAATTGTGGAATAGGCTTCGGAAATGTAAAGGCAGGACAGATGGTGAAATCTCTATTTAAAGCAGCACATCCATTAAAATAATCCACATAGCTGGCATTTCTGCATCACTACTTGGGCTCATTAGGGTCGGGTTTATAGGAGCCACATTGAATTATCCTCACCAGATGTAGATGGTTGTGAAGTAAGAGGATGTGTGTGATTACTTGCCGCCGCCCCTCTGCCCTTGGTTTTCCCACAGTGTCACCGTTGTGTTGTCAGAACGCAAGTGGAGAGGCCTGAGACGCAAACGAGTGCTTGGCATGAATTGATGGCGCTGCCACTTATTTTCTGCCACCTCTGCATCTGAAAAGGCAGTGTTCTGGCTGTTTAGACTAAAAAAAAAAAAACACGCTGATATCCGGGTCCTTCAAATGTCTCCGAGAATGAAATGGTCATTTGTGTGGTAGGGTCTTCTGCCGCGGGATGTCCAGTTTTTATGAATAGAGCTGGCCTGCTCGTTCTCTAACCAGAAAAATCCCATATTAGTTGATGAACTCTGAACCTTATGACTTCTTAAAAAGGTAGCAAGTCCATTAACAGTGCTCTGGGCTGCCCACCAGTTGAACATGGTCTTCCTAATCTACCACACATTACCAAAAGACTCCGTTCTTCTCATGGTACATCCCAAACACTTGTGAACAGCCTGGCTTATAAGACATCCGTGTGTAACCCCCTGCCCATGTGTACAGGAGAAGAAACATGAATGAAGAGTCCCAGTACGAGTATGCTGCACAGAGAACATTTCAAACATAGTACAAAGAGCAGCGCGCTGCTGGGAGTCAGTTGAAAGGAGCCCGACCCTCTCTTCGGAGAGTGGGCACGGCACTACGCTCAGTTCCACTCCATTTAAATACCTGGCTGGTCCTGCCATTTAAAATTCACAGGGCTCAGTTGGCAGGAGGGGCGTGGCACTGGTATCATCTCATTAAGCCACTTTATGCAGCACCTTATGGCGGGACGGTGCACCACACATTCATTCACCCCCGTGGCAGGCTCCATGTCTGGCACTCCTCGTGGGGATTGGATGGGAAGCACCCACTTTCATCATCAACACCTTACGGCACGTCTGAACTGTGCAGCCCTTCCCAGCAAGGAAGGGGTGCGCTGTGTGATGATTGCTGGCCCAGGCTCTGCCCATGATGGTCCACACCGAATCCCTGGTCCGCTGCTTGCCTGTGACCCCCGCCGTGTCTGCAATGAAGCCAGGCCACTTCTGACCTGGGTGGCCTGGCTATGACTCCCTACTAATGTCCCCAATGCTATCATGCTGCGTGCACCTTGCATACACAGCCCAGCTTCAAAGACGTTTGGAGCTCCCTCTATACTGCTGATGGCCTGCCTGTATCATCCTAGGACGCAGGAGCAATTTGCTGCACCAAGTAAGGATTTTGTATATATTTTTGGCAATATGAAGTGCACTTTCTAATGACTTTTTATATCTTTTCAAATGACTCTTTAGTTTTTTAATGCAACTGCTTAGGAATAGTGATGGTGTATTATAGTGTGAAATGTGTCACCCCCTTTCTTTATAGAAAATTGCTGGTGTATGATAGGTTACTTATAACGCGCTTAATACCCAGAGGTTTCAAAGTGCGGACCTGGGGATCGAACCTGTGGTTCTCTGTGTCGTCTTGTTCCCAAGGTGAGCATGTTGCCCCTGAGCTATCCTCCCGTGACTATATATCTGTATTTATATATCTGTATATTTTCCAACCAATAACCAAAAAGAAAGTACACCAACATTTCTTTGACCGCCTTTCCATGTGTTGTGAATTTATTCGGACCTAGTGGTTCTTTCTTTTGATTTGGGGAATTCTTACACCTATCGCCATTCATGACCAAGTCCTTTTCTTAGACCAGCACACCCAGAGTGATCCGGAAACTCAGGTATGCAGAGCATGCCGGTGACAGGTACGAGGCAGGCGAAGTGTATTACTGTGTCCTCCTACACCTGTCTCCCACCAGGTGAGACTAGATTCATTCCCCAAAAACATATTTTGGAGGAACTGATGAGATCACCCTTTGGTATGACTCTACCTACCGTACATACTTACCTGGCCATTCCGATACCCTTCACTTCTGCCATCCTGAGGTTAGCGTAAATGTTGGTAGAGTACATTTCCATAGTTACTATTTGCAAATGTGTGAATAGGGTGATTTGTATACATATAAATATAATCATTGGGTTTGTCATTTTACTGAATTTACCACCACACCTGGGGGTCAGCCACCATCCTTATGGATCAGCTTCTGGAAGTCAGGTGAGTTGAGGTTGAGGGGATTAAGCCAGAACATTGCCTTATTATAGGTAATGTCCCATGGAGTGCACCACTCCATCAGATGCTCAATTTTACAGAGAACCTAGAGCCCCTCACTGGCCAGATCAAGTGACTTGGAAAGCCTTTGCCCTAGCTGGGACCAGTATCCTGGTCTGCTATGGCCCCAGAAAAGTTGACCACAAGACACTTTCCTTTTCGATTCATAGGGGAGACCCAATAGTGTCCTATGCGCTTTGGGCCTTAACCACCTGCACGGTTGAAGGCTAGCCCACCATCCATTCCCACCCCACGCCTAACCTTGCCCAGTGGTGCACCCTGTCATCCCACAGCGCCAAGTGCAGGTACCAACATGGTTTTTCCTGCAAGCACTCCTAGTTCCTCTGGTTTTAGTGTGTGTGTCAGTTCTACATCTGAGGATAGAGGCACCAAATGTATCGCTTCCTCCATGGCAGATGCTTTCAAGGTTGTTTTGCAAGATACCATCAAAGCACCATCTCAATATAGTCCCTACATCTTTCTGCGTGAGACCCTTCTCAGAGGAGAAACTTACCCTGAGACGTGAAGACTAATATCTGATCTGGGAGGACCAGACCAATCAGACAATCCATGATGGGAGAGCTCCTGACCTTGACAAGTGGCTGTGGGGTCCTGTAACGAGAGTCATCCAGGCTCTTTGTGCCAGACATCCAGACCACACCACAGAGGATATAATGTACACACAGGTTGGAGTCTTTGGAGCCACAAACTTAGGCACATAGCTAGTGATGAAATACTACACCACCCATCCACAACCGGATGAGAGGGTCTCAGAATATCTGACCATGACAGAGCAGATTTTTTCAGCTAGTTTTCCAGTGGAAGGGAGTTGAGAAAAACAGCCTGAACCTGGTCAGGCTGCAAAACGTTAGGTGTGGCGCAAGATCACTGCTGCTGATGCTTATGCCGGGAATGGACACAGAAACCCCTTTCCAGGAGGTATGTACTCTGGAAGGAGAGGGTGTCACCAGATATAGCCCTAGAGTATGGAAGAGTCGCTCCAGACCATCCAAGCCATACAGCTGCAAAGGGCGTTGGCCAAGACACCGCCTTTAGTGACATCCAGGCCACCATAGAAAGCTGTGTGGAAGAGGCTCTGTACCACCATCACGGAGAGGGAACACCAGCTCTTCCACCACGCTCAAAACCCACAGCAGCCCCAAGACTAACAAAAGTGAACTGCCCTGCTCCAGCACTGGCAGCTTTGCCACATGTGTGGGTACAAGGGACAACCTTCCATATGTACATGAACAAAACAGATTGCGTTATACTCATGGAGAGATTCCTGGCCTTGAACACTCCAGCACAGGCAATGGTAGGAAACACCAAAAAGGACCAGAAAGTGGAGCACCTGAGTCCTCAATTGTACTTTTCTCTGACTGAGTAGATACAAAAAACATCTAGTCTGCACCACTAGAAGGGCCCAGAGCTCCAGTGACACCACTGGTGGGCAAGTTATCTGGGAATCTGCATCTGCTCAAACCAACGAGTCCACATGAGAGAATGGTCATCTGTAGTCTCACTACCAGCAAGCACAGCACATGAATAACTTGAGGTGTGACTGAAGGGCTTGCAGGACCACCAGCCACTGTGACAGTTACCATCGCTGCACGGCAGACACGAGCAGTACTGGGGAGCGACTCTCAGGTGACCATTGTTTATGAACCATTCTACAGGAAAATTCTGATGCAAATTTCCTTGGACCCCTTAGCTGGACTGAACGTTCTGAACATGGGAGACAACTCCTGCAAATATCTGGCGTACATCTGGGTCAGTCTGCACTTTCCACACATTGTAGCTTGAGTCAGCACCCCCATTCATACCCTCGGCTCTGGTCAGCAGCAGTCAGTCGGTGCGAAGCTCCCCCTGCACCGGTGGTGATAGGAACCAATTCCTCAATGTTCTAAGCACTGGCTGCACTATGTCAGGATATGGCTGGAACAACTATTTGCCAGCATAATGTCTATGCACCCCATGTGCCAACAGGCATGCATGCATACCTGCAGCAAGAGATCCACCAGAGCTCTTCGTCATGGCCGGTTATAGATGTTCACACAGTTTGGGTAGACCACTATCTCGGTACACACCACCGTGATGGTTCCTGGCAGAGTGTGAATCCGCAGAGAGCATTATCCAGGACATCTGTTGATGGTGGCACCAGAGCGTGGGGAGCATGAAGGGTTTTTACTGGTGCAGTGGACCCTTGTGATGATGGATGGCATGACCTGGTGACTATCAGGGTACTGGTCATAAATGTGATCAATCGGAGCGTCCTATTACCAGGAGATACTATCATCGCACAGTTCGACCTGACCACTTATGGAGCCCCAGCTAGTGTTCCGACCATCCATTCCGGGACTGTGTTTGATCCAAAGATCTTGTACTTAGGAGACTCCCATATCTCGGAAAGGGACAAGAAGCACCTAGGGGAAAAACTCACCCTGCACTGTGAGGCTTGCTTTCTCCACCAACCCCATTGTTATTAGCAAGGCCCACGGAGTGGAACAAGAGATGTGTGTGAGCGACAAGGTGCCCTTCAGGGACTGATCATGATGCCTGTCCCCAGAGGATGTGGAGGATGTGCGCTAACACCGGGATGATCTTCTGTAGGCAGAGATAATCCAGGAGTTCAGGAGCTCCTATGCTTTGCCCATTGACATTACTCGGTAGAAGAATAGAGATGTCTGGATGTGCATTGACTATCGTTGGCTTGAAACTCGCATTGTTCTGGACCAATTCGCTACTCTGGGGGAGGATGCGGCATTCAACTGCCTGAATGGTAATACGTGGCTTTCCGTCCTGGACTTGCAGAGTGACTAGTATCAAATTCCGATGCATCCAATGGATTGTGAGAGAATGGGTGCATTACATGTCCGGCGGTAACCCTGCCGGTGCTACTGGCAGGTTGTCACCGCACTTGTGTAATTGTACATGTGCCTGAATTCCTGGTGCCACCGGGAGATTATAAATCTGGTGGGCCGGGAAGTCAGGTGCAGGTAAAATGTTAATCCCCATTCCCAGAGTCTATGGGAGTGGGGACTCATAAGCGCAGGCACCGTTGCTAACAGTGCTGTCGCTGCCATGACTGGTCTGCCTACCGTGGCCACTGCCGCGGCAGGTTCAGACGTATTGGATACAGCGGCCCCGGCAGGCAGAGTCCTAGTTTGCCGGTCCGGAAACAAAGGTGCCAGTGAGATTACCGCCCCCTTTTTACCAGACCGGCAAACGTGTAATGAGGCCCAATGGCTTTCATCCACTCTCTCAGATGCTACAAGATTTTTAGGGCTTCAAAAGGTATTTCCATTGCACCATCGACATTCCAGTGAATCATGGAGAAAATGGCCATTGACTTGAGCCTCCTGGAGGTTCTGGTTTAACTTTACCTCAATAACATCATTGTGTTCGGCAGAACCCTGAAAGAACACAAAAGGAAACTCATGAAGGTTCTTGATCACCTTTGGGAGCAAGATCTCAATGTCAGTGTGGACAAGTGCCAGTTTAGTGGGACCAGAGTAAAGTACATCAGATACACACATTGAATAGCCATGGATCTGGCAAAGAGTTTCCTGGGATTCTGCAAATACTACCAAAGGTTTGTTGCGGGATATGCCAACATCGCAAAGGATACCCACCTACCTGGATGAGCTTGAGGACTACTGCAGATCTGCAGTTCATGTGTACCATCCACGGGAGCCCTTTGGTGAGAGGTGGTCTGACCAATTCCATCAGGCCATCAGGAAGCTCAAGCAGACCCTCCTCACACCAACCTTCCTGGCCTACGCAGATCCTCTATTGCCATACATCCTGCACGTGGATGCAAGTCTGGAAGAACTGGGACCTGTCCTTTACTTGGAGACCAATGGTGAGATGAGACCATTCAATTAAACCAGCCGAGGCCTGCAAGTAGCTGAAAAGAACTACTCAGTCCATAAATTGGTATTTCTGGCATTAAAGTGGGCCATTACATAGAAGGATTACCTCTACTGTGCCATCTTTATGGTGAGGCTGGACCATAACCCCCTCAAGTAGAGGATGAAGTCTGCAAAGCTGGATGCTGCAGGAAACTTAGTGTTCACCACATTGTCCACATTCAACTTCATCCTACAATACCAATCTGGTCACATTAACTGCAATACTGCAATGTCGATATTCTCTCTCTGAGGTTCATGCTCCATCAGGTGATGCAGCTGGATCCACCTCATGGAAGTTGTCATCAACAGGTGTCAGTGGTATCTGCCAGGCTGTGGGTCAGCATGAGAAAGACAGAGCCAGGGGAGTGGACAGCTTAGAATCCCTAGCTGAGACTTTGCCAGCCATTTACTGCAACATCACCATTCTGGAGGTGTCTGAGCTACAGCATCTGACCTGAGATGACATCTGTTTTTCCCATCTACCAGATTGTTGCATTGCTCAAATTTCTAAAAGCCAAGACTACAAGAGCGGATGTGCCCAGAGATATTTCTCATGACCCATAGTAGGATGCAATGCTGAGTGAGTGAAAAACACACATGTAGAGGGGTATAAACATGTACAAGGAAAGCAGACCAGACGTAACATTGCCTATCACGCTGAGCTGTAATGTAGCACTCCATGACAAGCATGAACATTTCAGCAGTGACAGAACCTTTGCTTTGGGCCACTGAAAGTTTTTATGGCCCAGACTATTAGCTGGTGTAGAGTATTCTTGCCAGCACTGCACAAGGTGTTTCACCAGGATGGCTGGCCCATCTACAGCATATCTTCATCACCTGTAGAGTTCCAGCCCTAAGGCCCTAATCTGCATTGAATTCCTCCATTTTGCGATGGATCTTGTGCGGTGTGTAGATCATCCTGGTCTTGACATATCACTTTATTCGGTAAACACAGTCGTTCCCCACTAAAGATCAGTACACCACCAACATTGCCTGCCTGTTGTAAGAGAAGAAGTTTGTGCATGAAATTTGGGTGGCCAGGAATCATTCCTACCAGGGACCAGATTTTAAGTTGACACTCATTAAACAGATGGTAGAACTGGCTGGAATCAACATCTGCATGACTCTGTACCACCCTCAGGGGGAAGCCCAAGTAGAGAGATTCAACTACACTCTCTTAGCAGTGCTGGGCAGAGACCAGAGGAGAAGACCTGGTGGAGTCAGCATGTGGCTACCCTCACTCATGCTTAAAATTATCGGAGGAATGATGCCCCAGGTTTACCCTATATTGCTTGATGTGCTGAAGGTATGCCGTGCTGCCTGTAGACCTATGTTTTGCAGTGTCCCCACATTGAACAGGTAACATAAACTATGCTAACTAGGTGAATCAGATGAAATCTCAATTAGGACAAGCCCATCAGCTCAACCAGGCTGCTGAAGGGAAAACTGTGGACGGTAACTAATGCCACTTTGATGCCAAGGTCAACTTTCATGCTCTTCAGTCTAGTGAATGTGCATTGATATGCAGCCTGAGAAAGAGAGGAGTGAACAAGCCTGTTCATAAGTGGGAGTCACAACCCTGCAACATAGAGAATCAGTTAAGAGAATTCCCTCTCTACTGGCAGTGATAGAAAGGACGGACAAGGAGCATCAAACCCTTGCACCAGAACCACCTGCACCCAGTGGGGGATGAGGTTGAGATAGTACCAGCATAGATAGAAGAGGCATTGCCCAATGGGCCGATGACCAGGCTGTAGCAACTCCACACTGACAGGACAGAACAGAAAGATCTTTCATTGACTCAATCCCAGGAAGCTTCCCAAGCTAGCGAGACTGAGAGACTATCAGAAGGCCACCAGGAAGATAGCAAAGGAGCCAACGCTGAGGGCAACCAGTTAGCGTCTGCCATGACCCTTTTATTGAACAGAATCTAGTGTGTATTCATCCATCTTTTGTCCAGGTCCCTCTCCTAGGGAACCTTATTCCCAACCTGGAAGTGTTCCTCCTGAGATGCATCTTGATCCTCCTCCCATTACCCCTGCTATGCTGGACATGGCTGAGGGACCCTTACCCATACCTCCACTGGCAGATATGGACTTTAACATTGTACAGTACATGCAGACGGGTCAAGGGGAAACCCTATTTGAGGCCTCAGCTGCTCTGTGTTATTCTGCCAGGCCTGTTATGACATAATTATTTGAGTAACCAGGGGATCTGTGTGAAGTTCCCATTGCCTGTTTCTCACAGTTTACCATTCCTCCTTCCATAGAGCATGTTCCTGGGAGTTCAGGGATACTGCGTGCGGGGGCTGAGATTCAGGGTAGTGAGTGGCAACCAGTGGCCTGTGAATCAAAATCATGGTTGTATTGATTCATTGATCAGGCTGTGCTATCCTCAGGGCAGAGGATAGTTCAAAGGGTGCCGGGCATTTGCACACAAGCAAAGAAAATGAATGAAGGGCTTCTCTGCACAAGTGCCACCCAGGGGACCCATCAAAGAAAAACAAAAAAAAAAGCAAACAGGAGTGGTGTTGGGAGCCATTTGAAAGGAGCCAGATCCTCACTTTGGAGGGTTGAGCACGGCACTCCGCCCAGCACCATCCAAAAAAGAATACCTGATTGATACTGCCATTTAAAATGTGTGGTGCCCCATTGCCAGGGGGGGCACTATGCTGGTGTTCTCTGCTAAGGCCTGGAACTTTGTTTGCGTGGTACTTCATGGCCAGAGGGATGCTGCATCTTCATTCAACATGATGGTCCGGCTCACTGTCTGGCGCCCACTGTGTGGATGGGGAGTGCCCATCTTTCATCACCACTACAGCCCGGGCAGACGTTCCCTCTAGGGACATGGAGTGCTCAATGTCACCGCCGCTTCCTGGCCTGACTGAACTTCATGGTGTGCAATATCATTGAAGGGGAGCGTGTATGACGATTGCCAGGCAAACCCCCTGCCAATGCAGGGCCCACTCTGAATCCCTGGGCTGCTGCTGGCAGACGTGTCCTGGATGTAAACACTAGCTTGTGTTCCCCACTGTTGCTGAAATTAATACTGGGCTGCTTCTGACATACACTGCCTGACTAGAATTCCCTGCTGGAGACCCCACGCGGCTTTCATCCCAGGCTGTCCTTGGCATTAACTGCTTGGCTCAAAATACTTTTGAGGCCCCCCCCGTCATACTGCTGCCCCCACCATCCAAGGACCCCGGAAGACAGTACCTAACCTGCCGCAGCACATTGGACCTTGAGATTGACCTGGCCACGCTATCTTCCAAGTAAAGATTTTGTATGCATATTTTGGTAATATGAAGTGTAGTTTATAAGGACTTTTATATTTGTTTAGGGACACTTTTTGTTTTTTAATACAGCTGCTTAGGGAAAGTTATCGCGTTTTTATAGAGTGAAATGTGTTTCTTTTTATATAAGAAACAGAAGATTACTGGTGTCCTGGTTTTGAAGTCAAGATCTACATAGTTCAAAACCAATAACCAAAAGAACTGTACACTAGCATTCCTTTACCTGCTATTCAGCCATTCATTGTATTGTATATTGTATATTTATTCTGACCTAGTGTTTCTTCATAGGGGTTTGGAGAATTCTTATACCTATTGCCTTACCTGACAAAGTCTTTGTTCTACAGTGGCCACACCCAAGGTGATCCAGAAACTCAGGTAAGCGGGTGGTGTTGCCCTCTCAGAAGGGCCAGTAAGGAGGACGCGCACACGGAGTGGATGTAACAACTTCTTTATTCATCTAATCTCTAACAGGAACTGGCGCCTTCGCGCCTTACCCAGAACTCCCCGTTTCTCCTTCCCGCTCCCCAATACAATAACTCCGCCTCCCCAACGGCGGGGGCTGCACTCATTAACTCTCGAGTGCCTGGCAACACCACCCCCGAACAATATGTCCAAACATCAGAGTCAACACTCTTCAACTAGTCTCACCGGCTTCTTGACGACTCTCCGAGGCCTCTCGTCAAGGGCGCTTGGTCCCGGGGTTTCCGGGGCACCTTCTTCCTGACTCAGCTCGTCTGGGTCTCTCCCCGGGGGAATCCACGGGTCATCCCGCGGCTCTCGAGGTTCTGGAGAGACAGACCTTTGGGGCCCTCCTGATCCCTCTCGTCTGTTGTAGTGTTTGAAGTGTTGACAGTTCCTGGTGACAGCTCGATGTTGGTCCTCCGCTGTCACCATAGTGCCGTTGACTGCGGTTACCCTCATGGGGCTTGGGGCAAACCGCGGATCTGTCTTCCTGAGGGTTGGTTGTTGTACGAGCACTTCGTCCCCTACGTGGAAGTCTGGCAACGTCGCATGGCGGCGTGAGTCAGTGTCCCATCTCGCTTTTTCTTTTACCTCTGCATCCTTTTGGAGCACCTCTATGTCAGGCGGTTCTTTCCGGTGACAAGTTGTGAGGTATGCGGGTTCTCACCTTGTATCGAAGCATTAGTTCAGCAGGCGTCTTGTTCGTGGCTTCGTGTGGGGTGTTTCTATAATCCCTTAAGAGTCGGCACAACGCCTGGTGAGGATCGACTGCCTCCAGCATGGCTCTTTGTCGTGTTTTTTTGATGGACGCCATGAAGCGTTCGGCCATGCCATTCGCTTGTGGGTGGCGAGGGGTCACCTTCATGTGTTTAAACCCTAGGTGTTCTGCTAGTGTCCTGAATTCGTGGCCACAGAATGGCGGTCCATTGTCAGATTTGACCATCTTCGGGATCCCCCACTCGCTGAATGCCTCTTCTATCACCGCCGCTACCTGTGGGAATGCAGTGGTGGTGACGGATTTGACTATCGGGAACCTTGAGTGCTCGTCTATGAGAAGCAGGAGGTAATCGCCAACTTCCGTCGGCCCGTAAAAATCCATTGCTACGCGCTCCCACGGGCGTTCTGGAATCTGTATATATTGTAGCGGGGGAGGGTGTTCTGGAGGGGCAGTGCACTGACATGCGTGGCAGTTTCTCACCCATTCTTCTACTGCCGTGTCCAGGAAGGGGAACCAGACATGTCCGCGCCCCTGTGGCCCTCGTGTGCTATGTGCACGACCTCGTTCCGTAGCGTGGCGGGGATGACGATCTTGCACCCTCTGAGGAGGATGTCGTTGTCCTTCACAGCCAGCTCCCTGTGTATCCTGGCCAGCCGCTCAATTTCCTGTTTGCATACCCCCGGGTGCGCCAGCGTCGCTCTGCGGTGGTCGTGCCACTTGTTGGCGGAGGTGAGGCTGATGGCGAGGGCCATGGTCGGGTCGGCCGCCGATGCGGCTGCAACTCTCTCGAGGGACATCGCGGGTGGCAGTGAGTTGGTGGAGATGAACTGTACGTAGGCGACGTCACCCTCCCGGGTCACTGGCGCCCCGACGGGGTGCCGTGATAAGTAGTCAGCGGGGTTGAGGTCACCCCCGGGGTGGTGTACTATGTCATAGTTGTATTCTTGCAGGCGGATGCCCCACCTCTCGATCCTAGGGGGCATCTTGGTGTGAGGGTTCCCAAACAGGGACAACAGGGCCTGGTGATCAGTGATGAGCGTAAACTTTTTGCCAATGACGAAATTGTGGAAATGTTCGCAGGCCCAGACAGCTGCCAAACTCTCCTTTTCCACCTGGGAGTAGGCAAGTTCCGGGGCGGACAGCGCCCTGCTCGCATATGCGATCACATGTCGTGGGTGAATGTCCTCCCCGCTGGTCTGGGCCAAGATGGCGCCGAGGCCCACCGGGCTAGCATCCACGACAATTTCGGTGTGCCATGACGGGTTGAAGTACGCCAATCGGTGTGCCTCCGCCAGGGCACGCTTGATGTCAGAGAATGCCGCACGACACGCGGGGGTCCACTCGAAGGCTGCTTCCTTTTGCAGGAGTTTACGTAGTGGGTCCGTGAGGGACGCGTAGTGGGGTATGTATCTGGCACAATACCCCGCCATGCCGAGGAACGAACGGACTTCGGCCACTTGCCGCGGCTCGCTCAGGTTGGTAATGGTGTCGACCTTGTCAGGGTCCGGGAGCATCCCTTCACGGGAGAAGATGTGACCAAAGAATTTCAGCTTCGATTTACTGAATCTGCATTTGGAGATGTTGAGGGTGAGACCCGCATCTTGGAGTGCCGTGCATGTGGCAAGGAGGGCTCGGTCGTGGGCCTCTTTCGTCGATCCGAACACGAGGATATCGTCGCTGTAATTTAGGGTGCCTTTGATGGGTCTGATTACCTGCCGGATGGCCTCCTGAAAAATTTCTGCGGCGGACGAGATCCCAAAGTTCAGCCGCCGGTATCTGTAGAGGCCATCGTGGGTGGCGAATGTGGTGATGGGTCTGGACTCCGGATGCAGCTCCAACTGATGGTAACCTTGATTGAGGTCGAGCTTGGAGAACATCTGGGCGTTGTTCAGTTGGACGATCATGTCCTCGATGCACGGTCCTGGATGTCTCTCCCGTTGGATGGCGGTGTTTGCCACCCTCATGTCAACGCACAGACGTATCTTGCCCCCTTCCTTGGGCACGATCACAAGTGGTGACACCCACGGCGTCGGCCCGGTGGCTGGTTCGATGATACCGTCGGAGAGCAGTTGGTGAAGTGCCTCCGACACTGCCGTCTGTAGGTGAAATCCAACTCTCCGAGGGTGTTGCGGGACGGGGGTCACCGAAGGGTCGATGTGTAGCCGGATGGGGGGGGCCTTGAGCTTGCCCAGGCCTTTGCACAGCTTCGGGAAACCACTCGCAACGTCGGCCTGTGTGATCACATTTTGCGGTTGGTGGCACGTGACAGTGCCGATTGAGTCTCTCGAGCTCAGGCTGTCCGGGGTTGCGGCAATGACGTCTCCCGCTCTCACATGGATTTCGATTAGTCCCAGACGAGATGCCGTGTGGTAACTGAGGAGGCATCGGCTTTTGGTGAGCGACCGGATGACGTGGATAGTCGTGTCGATCTGCCGGCCGTTCAGAAGGAAGCGTTGTGTGAAACATCCCACAGCCTGTAGGGGCGTTGCGGCACCCCACTGGAAAATTCTGGAACGGGGGGCCTCCAGTGCTGGTGGGTTCAGAATTTTGGCGTAGTCCTGTTCACCCATGATGTTGACGGTGGCGCCTGAGTCGATCATGAAAAGGAACTGTTGATTGCCCATCTTGACAGGGATTTTGGGGGCCTCTCTGGCTTCTTCAGTGTCCTGTATCAGGTTGACGAATTCGTCCTGGTCATACATGTCGTATGGCGGATCGTATGCCGCATCTTGCACGTCATGGTAGGCAGACCCATATCTGAAGTCTATCGGGGGGTGGTCATATTCGTCGGTGAGAGCTTGTGGCTGATCCGGTTGTTCAGGTTGCATCGGGTAACCTTGGGTTTGATACTCATCGATGGCTCTGATGTATCGCCTCTGTCCCCCTCCTGGTTGGCCGAATCTGGGCTGGTGGTATTGTGGGGACGGCGGACGGAAAGGCATCCTGGCCTGTGTGAGGGGTCTCACTGGCGGGAATGGTATGCCCTCCCGGCATACGGACTGGAAGTGGCCCTCTCTCCCGCAATTCGAGCATCGTTGTGATAGCGCTGGACACGCTCCGGCATGGGGGAACGACATCCCACATCGATAACACTGCCGCTGTAGACGAGGAGCTTGCATGGGCTGCGTCCTGTACGGGTATGAGCCTCTATCTCCCGGGCGTGATGGCTGCAGCGCCGCAACGGTTTCAGCAGTGTCCAATTTGGGGTGGGCCGGATTGCACATGGATGTGGCCTGGGCATCCACCCTCTCGTGAATGCGGGCTAGTTCACTCACCTCTTGGATGGTGAGAGGTTTCTTCAGGAGCTGTTTCTTGAGGGCCGGAGACAGGCACCCTTCGATGACCCTCAGTCTAATGGCTTCTTCCAGTGAGTACGCGTCAAATTGACAGTTCGCTCCTTTTACCCGAAGGCGGGTGATGAACTCATCTACCGTCTCTTGTGGCATTTGGGTGCACTTGTTGAATAAGTAGCATTCATAGTCACAGTTGACTTCAATTATGAGGAGCTTGTCTAGCGCCTTAATCAAGTTCTTGAAGGTGTTTTGTTCTGCAGCGGGAATCGTTTTCACCACGGTTTTGATCTCTCCCCCCACCAGGTTGAGGAAAATGTCCCTGATGTTGGGCGATTCGCCATCGCCGGACCCCCGTACGTAGTGTTGAAAATCCTCCATCCAGTCAGTCCATCGCGGCCCTTTTGTGGACTGTGGGGTCATGGTGAAAGGTGGGGGTAGGCGTAGTTGAATCGGTTGCGTCGCACGGGGCAGTTGAGGTGAACTGGGCCCGGACCCTGAGGTGGAGCCCCTTCTGCTCATGGCGATGTGCGACGGTAGCTCGTCAGGAGGAGATGAGTCAGGCCGTGGCGTACTTCAGTTGCCGGAGGGCACGTGGTAAAATCCCCGATGTAGCGGAAAGAGGAAGGTGGTGGCACGTGTGCGGCCACCGAAGGAGCAGGAGGAGGTGCATGCGGCGGAGGAGCCGGTAGGCCTGCCGAGCACGAACGTGGCGGATTGCCAAGGAGGAGGAGGACTCCGCGGTGCGCACTGGAAGACCTCGTCGCCAGTGTTGCCCTCTCAGAAGGGCCAGTAAGGAGGACGCGCACACGGAGTGGATGTAACAACTTCTTTATTCATCTAATCTCTAACAGGAACTGGCGCCTTCGCGCCTTACCCAGAACTCCCCGTTTCTCCTTCCCGCTCCCCAATACAATAACTCCGCCTCCCCAACGGCGGGGGCTGCACTCATTAACTCTCGAGTGCCTGGCAACAGGTGGTGCAAGAGAAAAGTAAGAGGTGACTGAAGTACATGCAAGTAAGAAAACGTGTATTGCCAAGCCCGCTTACACCTGTCTCCCACCAAGTGCGAATAGATCCCTCCACCGGGTACACTTGCCCGTGCTATATGAATAAACACCACAGAGTTGTGAGCTGACAGGTACTTCACATTCCTAATTAGGTCAGGGGTTCAAGCGGATATAAAAAAATGAAGCTTTCATCTTAGTACATCATTGGTTCAGTTGAGTCCCAATAATTACTCCCCAGTTGCATTTTTGCATATTGTAAAGTGCATTCCATATTCTCAAACAGGATGAACTTTACAATGTGCAAAAAACAAGGACATTACAGCACACTTGCGTACAACAGGCACATAGGGATTTGCAATTCAAAACAGGGTCATTTCTGACCCTTTAATGCATGAATTGTTTAAGTGGTTCAACAGCAGCATGAACTTCTGTTGTCCCACCTACATTTGTATCGCTCTGAAATGGTAGACATGCTTTTGACTTTTTTTGACATTTCACAATAACAGCACTTTAAACTTCAAGCACTGAAATTCCTGGTGGGAGCCTGTAATACATTCTTTAAATACCACCCATTCACAAATGGGGGGGATAGCAATGCCTTAGATCACAAACAGCATGATACATGGCAAACAGGCAAAGCAAAGAAAAATCTTGGTACTGAATTGAATGAGGAACAACTCAACGATTGCCTTCAAGTATTTCAGCAAATTGAACATGGATTATGTTACAAGAACGAAAAATGCATGTGCAGCCAGTTTCAAAACGTATTCTTATATATTAGTGGTGTGGATGGTTTTACCAAATGTCTTCTGATTGACTTAATCAATACCTTTCGAAAGCAAAAAAACAGGTAACAGTTTCTCGTATATTTTTACAGCCCCCTTTGGACTGGCTGCTTACAACATAAGTGATGTTGCCTTGCATCAGCTTGTTGTGCTACACAGGGGTGTTGCTAGGTTTGGAAAATATGCGGGGCTAGGCTAATCTCCGGACTGTTGGGACTCGGGCTAGCTAGCCTTTTGTTTGTAGCCCCTGAGCTTCTCTATGGGGATAAAACCAAAAGACCCGGCGCTATAGCCGCCTGCCCCCCCGCTAGCAACGGCTCTGTTGCTATTAGTTGATGATCAAAACAAATTGAAGTATAACATATCCCCTATAGAAGCATCACCAGAAGTTGGGCAGAATTCTGTATAAAATGAAAGGTCTCCTTATAGATGAGGTAAGCATAGTTTCTAAATGAACACTTCTTTTCACCAGAGAATTACGGAAATAGTAAGATTGGACATGACCAACTGTTTGGAGGAATACATGTAATTGCATCAGTCAAACTCAGTTATCATCAGTCAAGGACCAACCTGCTTTCATAATAAATATGAACTCACAGTGAATGTTGTACCACTTTAGTCATCTAGGAAATATCAATCTCCAGCTTATCTTCCAAAACAGAGAACAGGAGCAAGATCTGGATCAGGCTGGAGACTCCAACTATGCTAAGATTCTTAAACAAATCAGAACTGGTGTACTTTCTGAGCATGGTTATTCTGCTTTAAAAGCAGTCGTGCCAAAAACATATATGGAAAAAACAGTCTCTCTCTAATGGACAAGTTAACAAACCAGAATCTACACAGTGTCTTATAGATGACTAGATTAGAAGATTATGCAAACTTTGTCAAACTGTGTTTTAAGATGAAAAAACCCCCATAAGTGTAGACAAATTAGAAATTTACAGAAATACACTCCCTTTTTGTCAACATGCCTTTGTTCATCTAAACCAACTAGACAGAGTATAACACAGCATGTCGAAAGGGTGTATTGTCTCTTTGCTTGAACTATAGAGAATTTCTACAATTCAACCTGGACAAAGGCCATGGTTTGGAAAATAGAGCAATGCTTACAGTGATTAGCTTACAACCTTATCCGATAAGGACAATATTCAGTTTGGCATTGTGAAATTTGGCAAAGTACATGAAACCTTCATATCAGAATAAATTCTACATTTGTAAGAAATGTATGTAAAAGAACACATCTCTCTTTGTCTTCCATATGCAATTAATATTCACACGTCACAATGCCTCATAACTGATTGGGTACTTGTGGATCTAGGACCCCATACTCAAACCCAAAACCAAGTTCATACTTTTAGGAGACATTAATCTAGGCTTTAACAACGTCACAGATCGCATAGCCATTGCCTTACACAATGCATTCCTAGAAATGCAATTTACCCAAATAGTCAATGCCACTACCCATTCAAAAGGAAGAATCCTAGATTGGAACCTCACATTAAATACTGCAACCACACTAGAAGATATACTAAATATTGCCTGGACCAATCAACTTCTAATACGATTCAACATAGCTTTGCCCTGCAGCCCAGCCCCATCACTATTCCTACCATCCCTTCACTAATGAGAAATACATGCAAACTAACCCCTGAAAACTTAATACCCATACTTAACAAATCCCTGAATACACAAACTCCCACTATTGCTGACCCAGACAGTATTAAATTACACCACCACACGTGCTTGAAATCCACAATAGGCGAAGTAGTCCCCCCCCCCAGCCCAAGCACAGCAACAACTGGTTTAACAATGAACTCATCGAACTACGAATAAAAAAAAGAGAGCGTTAGAGCACCTATTCAGGAAAACCCCACCAGCGAGACCAATAAAGAACTCACTGCCTTATCCAAACTCTACAAACTAGCAGTTATCTCCCACAAAGCAAACAACCTCAACCAACGTATTACTAATGCAGCCTCTCACAGCAAAGAACTATTCACCATCATCAGAGAACTTGAAACACCCATCCCAACCCCCAGTCCCGCCATCGCAAGCAAAGCATGGTGTACCAGTATTCAGGATGCATTAGCATCCAAAATAAACACGCTTCAAAACAGAATCACCCTACAAAGAAATCTGCTTACACACACAGTGGAGCTCTCCAATGTTAACTCATCAGATGCCAAGTCAAATCCACCTCAAGTCCATTTTGCACCAGTGACCAATTCACAGGTACTTAAAACTGTAGCCTCCCTCAAACCCTCTAATTGTAAAGGAGACAGCTTTCCCGCTAAACTAGTCAAGGACTGTGCCCCCGCACAGGCCCCCACCATCACCAACTTCATTAATGCCTCATTCAGCACCAACCATCGCCCTGCCAATATCAAGGAAGCTTGGGTTAAACCCCTCCTCAAGAAACCCACCTAAGACCCTACCATTCCCACCAATTACCGTCCCATCACCACATTTCCCTTTCTCCTGAAAGTCATCGACAAAATTGCATACAGTCAAGTCCAATCCCACCTCGAAAACAACAACCTACTAGGAGATAGACAATTAGGTTTCCGCCCTCAGCACTGTACAGAGACAGCACTATTGGATTTAAAAAAACAAATGGATTCCATCAGAGACAAAGGTAATCTCTACATCCTTCTACTCCTGGATCTGTCGGCAGTTTTCTACTTAGTGGACCACACTAAATTAGGCCAAACGCTAGCCGACAACTTCCATTTCTCCAAAGAAGCAACACTTGGGATCAAATCCTTCCTGTCGGAACATACATCTAGAGTAGCTATCTGCAATGAAGGAGCTGACCCCATACCAATACCCCTGGGTGTGCCACAAGGCTCATGCCTATCCCCCACACTCTACAATGCCTACACCAAATTGCTGTTTGCAGCCCTTGATGCTATGGGGTAATCTACACCAACTTTGAGGATGATAGGCAGATTCTCATCCCCATCACAGGCAATATCGAACATGACACCATTAGTATAAATAAAATCTACTCCCTTATCCAGAACTGGATGGCAACCAACAGTTTATGCCTCAATGGCAAAAAAACAGAGATTCTTATAGTAGGTGCCCCTGTCCGTCTCAGCAAATTACCCCCCGATTACACCTCTATAATTTTAGATGGCACCCCATGCCCATTTCACATCAAGTAAAAACCCTAGGGGTCTACCTAGACTCCAGTCTCACTATGGACAAGCACGTCAATGCTCTCGCTTCATCAACCTCATATACTGCCAAACTCATAGCACTAAGCCGACCCTTTCTCACTCCACAAAACTGCATCACGCTTCCAAGGGCCCTCATGATTGCGAAGCTGGATTACTATAACATCCTCTTACTAGGTACCTCAAAGAAAAACCTCAACAAAATGCAACTCCTATAGAACAAAGCTCTGAGACCAGCACTAGGCATCACCAAGAGCGATCACATATCCCGGTATAGAAGAGACACCCACTGGCTTCCCATTCAGGCGAGAATACTACACAAAACACTTACAATCACTCACAAATGAATCTCCCATCAGGCACCCATATACCTCAATCAGTGCATTGCTCGCAAAATGACCACTAGAACACTCCGGTCCAATGCCAACACTCTTCTACTCACCCCCGGGTACAACAATTATAGATCAGGCAACTCTAGTTTCCTTGTAGCAGCTCCTAGAATCCGGAATGAATCTACCAGCCAACATTTGCAACAAACCCTCCTTCCCACATTTAAAAAACCTACTTAGGACTTGGCTCTTTAATAAATACTAACCTAATGAGAGTCACCCTAGCACCAAGTAACCACCTGCCAGATTGTAAAATGTTAGAATGTAAAGTACTTCTGTAACATGTAAGAATGCAAATTGTAACCAAGTAAAATGTAAGAATGTAAAGTATTTCTGTAACACTTAAGAATGCAAATGTTCTTGTAACATGTAAGAATGTAAATATCCTTGTAACCTATGCCGTGATACCCCAGGGTTTGGGCATATAACCAAATACAAATTCAATAAAATAATGTTTTGAAAGAAAGCATGAGTTACGTTGACACTCTCATGTCTTTATTACTCTCACAGGTCTCTCTGACATTAAGTTTTGATACAAGCAAAGTCAATGCTGATATCCCTTGCAGTGTGTAATACAACATACTTTGTAGTTTGGGCACTCCACATTTAGACAGGGATCCAGTACCCATAACGTTTTCACAATCTAAAAGCCCAACTACACAATATGAGCGAACATCTGATCTCTCTGTCATACCTGTTAAAAAATTCAAATTAGAAATAAAATGAAACACAGGCAGACACAACACATTCTGGTCCTTTTAAATGTTATGTCATGTTACTTGGCATTTATACATTGCTCTATATATCATTAGTATGACCTCAAAGTCCTGGTAGGTTGAACGCCCTCAGGAACCGTAGTTCTGGTCAGTAGAGAGAGATAGTGTCGTAGGGTGCGTGGGTGCACCAGATATGTGTGCAGATATGTGTGCAGCTGATGTAATTGCCTGGTGGTAGCTATATCCTAGCATTAGGTGTGGTGCAGGAGATGTTGTAAGTGATTTCAACCCGGCACTCCACCTAAGTCAATGCCTAGCGTGTGATGCACAGTTGGAACGCTTAATTATATATTTTTGTCTATAAGTTCTTTTATTTCTGAATGATGTACCCTTATATCACGCCCCTCTCTTTGAATCCCCCCGGTCTCACTGAACCAAGGAGCAGGTTGTTTTGCAAAGTTAAAAGATTTATTTTATGAATTTGAACGATATATATATATATCACACTATTTAATATTTATATAAGGATCACCAATGGGTGATGTAACAATCAACAATCTTTTTAATCATAAGGAGTATGGATAAGAAAAATCATGCAGCACAGAATAAAACTTTGTGTAGGTTCAGTCAAATGCAATGTCACTCTTTCCCCCTGCACACTAATGAATTCTCCCAATATGCAATATAGAGATGGAAGGGGAAAACACAGGTTTCAGGAATAAACACTCAACAAATACAATTTCAATCCCAATTCCCCACAGCAAGCATAGAGAGAAACAGGAATGGTTTCAAAACAGGTCACTTGCTTTTGAATGTGGCTTGGAATGAATGGGAAAAACACTGGAAAATGGATTTAATTTACTAAATTGGAGTCCAAACAAGTGGGAGCCGCTTTGTATAGTTCCAGATAAACACTAGCAATGATCGTTGAATAACTAGCAGATAGAAAACTGAATTCTGAGGTCAATTGCGAAGAATAGGTATTTTACAATGAGGAAATTGAGCCAAACGAAAGATTTGCGGCAAACCTTTCCACGCGTGAGATGGAATGCGGTTTTAGATTAGTTTGAGAGCTGATTTGTTTTGAGAGCTGTAGATGATAGCTTCGATTTGACACTTACATTTTGTTTCTAGCATGTACGGTTCAGAAGTTATGAAGGTTTTAGTAGAGGTTTATTTTTCTCAGAAAGAGTCGAAATTCACAAATGAAAGATGTGCTTTTGAAATTATAAACAGTTATTTCTTTACACCAGGGAGGCTATGAAGATACAAGATACCCAACTGGTACAGCCACCAGATCAGCGGCGCCTCTGTTCTGACTTTTGGCCGCCGAGACACTTGTCTTTCTTCAGCAAATATATTAGCGCAAAGATGATATTATCACTACAATTATCAAAGGACTATATGGATAAGGGAAAGATTCAGGAAAAATAAAAGAGATCCTACAATGCAGTTCTGGATATGATAGAAGAGTTTGGACAGGATTACTTAAGGATAAGATACTGTCTATGGACAACTCTATGCTATAGACACTCACAACTATGGTTTGGAATAGGCCCGTCAAAGATCTGGTCGAAGGTTTTGGACTGGAATTCTACTAGCCCACCGGACAGGATTCAGGCACTCGGTTCTGCATTCAGCACAGAACTCTGGACACTGCATGGCCTCTGGACTGGATCTGACGGGTTGGTTCTGGGTTGCAGCTATCAGGTTACAGCTCTGCTCTACTGGTTTGAATCTCTCGGTTCTAGCAAGAGTTCTTGGCAAGAAAACAGCAACAGCACAGCCGGGCTGTTCTATTTGTGGTGTTCCCCTTGGAAGTCTGGGGTAAATCAGGTTTCAAGATTTAAAAAGGCCAGCTGAGAAGGGTTCAGCTTTGGAATTGGGCCTTCTCTGCTTTCAAAGTTCTGGAGTCTTGGATCTGGGTTATCCTGCAGAGTGCTTCACCAGTAAATCAGTTGATGGGTGAATCTGTGTGTCTCTAGGTCCTAAACTGTCCCTATTTATGTATTTCCCAAAAGGGTTGGGTAGGCTAAATTATACTAAGCACACCCTCTACGAATCCTATTTGTTAGGGTCTTTCCCCTCTCCTGATTTGAGAAGGAAATGTAGTGTCATAGTGATGCTGCATTTTACAATCCAGGGAGTACCTCCCCTTTGTTTCTGTACAGTAAATCTATTTTTCACATAAATCATATTTACAATATCACCAACTTGCTAACAATACATATTTACATCACAGATTTTATACAGCAAGTATCCTTCCAATGCCCAGCTCAGTGAGAGCTTCAGTTCAAATATGACAGTTTTTCAAGCTTTTGGTTGGTTACCCGGTATCAAATCTGTACACATTTTTCGACATATATGCGCATGACATCTGAGCATTATCCTGTGAAGTTTCATTTTTCTACCATCATCACAATTGCTACAAAATTGAATTATCTGTAGTCCTGTCTCTGAACATACCACAGGGTTCAGAGTAGTTTCAAACTGTGGGCAGAATGTTCATGTTAACAACCCATAATTTACAGATTTTTCCACATTTTTCACAGTTCTCTATGAGTCTTTTTCAAAAAGATATTTCCTTGTGGTTTACGATACACATATCTGTCTGGTCCCGCCTCCATGGTTTTGCTGGGGCCAGGGCACTCCTGGCCTCTTCCTGCTGGCAGGTGGTTTCTGTTGACACCCAAATTTGCATTCCCTTTCAGTCCAGGAAGCCTATTGTCTCTCTCCCAGAGAAGCAGAGCAAAATCCCCTCCTCCTTTCATTAATATCTAAATGACAGTTCCTGGGCAGAGAGCAAAAGGAAGGCACCCTTTGTTGGAGCAAACTGTGGAATGTGCTTTGAGGTCCTCTGTGGCTAACATCAGTTCACTTTAAAACACTTTGTTTAAAATTGTCTTTTCTTAATAAACTTTATATTTTCAACAAATATACACACAGATCTCTTAATTCCAGTCTTTTTAAAACATAGAGATTGCAAAGTAGCAACCTATATTGCTTTTGATGGCAAGTCTCTTCTTTTCCACAATTTGATTTTAAGACACATGACAGCTTTGACACAGGCAGGCGGCGGTACTGCACCCATATTCTGATATATTTTTCCAAGGCAAGCACCTTTTTCAATGTGGATTTTCTTGTGATGAAATGTGCTTCTCCTGACATTGTGCTTATGGGGATTCCTTACATAAGGCGATGGTGAACTCCCAACAAGGATGTTGGATCTTTTCTGATGTTTGGGGAACCATTATTTTGCAATTTCAACAGCCAAGGAAACATGGATTTTAGAGCACTTCTGGGTTTTCCAAGCAATGCAGCACTGCCTTTTCCGGTAGTTCCATTTCACTATGTGGGCAGCCCAATGACAGGTTTTGGCAGTGTGGTCTCCTGTTCTACCACTGACACAGGCAAAATAGATTTGGCAGCCTATTTTTCCGGATTCCCTGCACACTTCTCAGAGATTTTTAACGCGCATAGGGCTTTTCGGCGGCCATTCTGTTGTTTTTTGATGAAATCAGCAGACAGTGATGTTGCAGGGCAGAGCCCAGTGGGTCAGAACCTCCCATAATGTCAATTGGATGTGTGCAGTCTTGTGGGTGGACACCCAGACTGAGCTCTGGCTGCGTTAGACCTGAAAGACGCATATGTGAGCAGAGGGTAGGATCAGAGGTCATTGAACCCAGAGTAGAGAGTATCATTGTGTATTTAGTCATTTGTTTGTTGGAGTTTGGACATATCTTTAGGGTTGTCGTTGGTGTTATAGAAAGAGCCATGTTTTTAGTAATTTGAGGAATATCATATAATCTTGGGTGTGTCGGATGTGAAGTGGAATCGAGTTTCACAGAATTGGGGCCAATGCTGAGAAGGAGGTAACTCCGATCCTGACGGATTTGGTGGTTGGGATCACTAAAAGTAGGGCAGAGCTTGATCTTAGAGTGCGGGTGGGAGGTAAGGTTTCAGCTTATCTTGCAGGTATAGAGGGCCGGTCTTGAGCACTGCAGGATGAGTGATTCACAGGGTCTTGAAAGTGGCCCTTCGTCCAACTGGGAGCCAGTGGATGGTTCTGAGAGCTGGAGAGGTGTGGTCTCTTGGACCCAGGGCTAGTAGCATTTTAGCAGCAGTGTTTTGCGCTCTTTGAGGTTTATTAAGTTGTTATGCCAGGACTCTTAGATAAAGGGTATTGGCATAGTCCAGTCTCGACATTACAATGGACATAATAGCGGCAAGTTTGTTCGGGAAGGAGAGGTAGGGGAAAATGCACTTAAGAATTTTGAGATGTTAGTGACAAGATTTAGATACATTGTTGGTCTGTCGGGAGAGCGTTAGGCCAGAGTCCATAGTGCATTCAAGATTTTTTACTGTGATGGAGGGGGTGGGCAGTTGGCCCATGGAAGGAGGCCAGGGGGTGGACGAGGGAGAAGCTCACTGTTGCATACCATGATTTCAGTTTTAGTGGGGTTTAGGAGGAGGTGGTCTGTAGTCATCCAACGGTCGATATCTAGGAGGCAGGCTGTGAGGTCAGGCTGAGGGTTAGAGTATGAGTTGTGGAGTTTAAGGATGATTTGGGTATCGTTAGCGTAGTTGTAGCACAGGATATTGTGCAGGCGGATGATTCCAGGGAGGGTGGACATATAGAGGTTTAAAAGGAGAGCTGATAGACATGCGCCTTGCGGTACTCCAGTATTAACTGGACGAGCAGCTGAGACAAAAGGGGAAAGGAGGGTTAGTTGTTTCCTGTTATTGAGGAAGGAGGCGATCCATTTGAGAGCCGTTCCACAGATTCCTAGGGAGTGGAGGCAGTCAAGGAGGATTGAGTGGTTAATTGTGTCAAAGGCTGCAGACATGTCGAGGAGAATTAGTGCAGTGCATCCTGAAGAGTCTGCAGTGATCTTAAGATCGTCCCAGATTGAGGCCAGAGTGGTTTTGGTTCCATGTCGTGGTCTGAAGCCTGATTGGGCGGGGTCATGGAGGTTGTTGGATTCGACAAAGGTGTTTAGTTGGGAGTATGCAGTTCGGTCAATGAGTTTTGCAAGGAGTCTGGTGTTCGAGATGGGACGGTAACCTTTGGGGTCAAGGGGGTCAAGGGATGTTTTTTTAAGAAGAGGCTTGACATGTGCAAATCTCAAAACTACAATGGTGTCAACTCCTATGCAAATGTTGTTGTAAATCAGCTGTTTGAATTGACACCACTTGTAGATTGCATTTACTTGCATGACTCCCAATAGTTATCTGGTGGAAATGCTCTCCTGCAATAAACAAGACACAAGATGCAAATACGTCTGCCATAGGTGATTTAGATTATTTCTGTGCAGGAATTGTTACATTTGCCTTAATCTTTGAAGAGGATTATCTGGAATTTCCCATGTATTTGCTGCAAGTTCTGGAGAGACAACATTCCTTTCAGTAAATTCTGGAGAGCGCATGCACATGCATACCATCTCTGCTATCATAATCATGTGTCACTCAGTCTAATGATTTGTATATATATCTACACCAAATTGTGAAGTTATACCTTTCCAGCAACTATTAAATTATGCAAACAGAACATGTTGTTCTTGTCTTGCAAGTCAGATATTCGTTTGACTCCACAAATAGAAATAAGTGAACATTTTGTCAGTCAAAATAGATAAGTCACTCAAAGTTGCATTCAGCCATGCCACATACTCCGCAAAGCCACCAACATTGGCAAATGAGACTGACCTACATCTGGGGACTGTGACCATGTTATGTATCTTGGAGATCTGTAGACTGATGTCAATGACCGCAGCTGTGGCCACATTCCAGGGAATGCCCTTGAGAAATTCCATAGGCCCCAAAAATGCACAATATAGCAATGGCTACTTTGCTTACAACATAACCAAACCCCAACAACTCACCCAAACTGTCCCATAGCACTTGCTTGAAGAAACACTCAATACCCATGTTATCCTATACTAGTCAGTAAGTCACTGGCCATGGCCTGAAATGGCCACTTTGACAACATGCACTTTAATTCACCAGCCAGCAAACTAACCACTGGGTGAGGCCATTTCCAGATCCAGTAGCTGTTTTACCCAAAGTGAAGCTGTGTGGCCACTGGCAACGGTTGTGGCTGTTGCCAGTGGGCAATTTTCCTGGGTCACAGCCTTTGACACTGCTGAGGTACCCAACATAGCATATGGGGCCTGGACGCATGCCACAGTTTTTCACCACTTTACGCCCATTGCAGTGACAATAACTAACAACTGAGCCATTTGAAGACATATTCCACCTAACTATAACCACTATGACTCATCTCCTCTGAACTCCACAAAATATCGCTATCTTTCTTGCATTTGAAAAGGCAATTTTCTCCACACTGTGACCTCCCTTCATCCTATGAGGGGTTGAGAAAAGGCCCAGGTGCTTTAACCTGGAATTTTCTAGAGGATTTTCTGTGCTGGGTTACCACTGGATCCCACATAAAGCCTGTAAAACACAACGGTGCCCTTTCAAAAAAATGTCAAAGTTCACAACCACTCAGATTGACTATTTTAAGACTATAGGGCCTCATTACGAGCTTCCCGGTCTGGATACAACAGTACTGGTAAGCTTGCCGGTACCATTATATCCGGACCGGCAAACTCCGAGTTCTGCTCGGGGGTGCCTTTCATTCCGCCAGGTCTGACCTGGTGGAATGAAAGGCACCCGCGAGCACAGCATGCCTTTAGCATAGGCACTGTTATGAACAGTGCCGGTGCTACCGGCATCCCCATTCCCATTGAGCCCTATGGGGCCCAAATGGGAATGGGGATCATCTGATTCCAGCACCGGCGAAAGGGCAATTACCGGGTCTGGCAGGGCCGGAATACCGCTGTAATTGCCCATTCACAGGTGCTGGACTTTCTTGCAAGTTCATATGTAGCCTTGCCGGTTTTACTGGCAAAGCTAACTCCAACCTTGTAATGAAGCCCTATATGTCTGACTCTGAGTCGATGATCCAGTCTGTGGTCCTAGAAGTAAGCACCCACTCCTTGCAAAGGTTTAACACAAATCTGTCTAGTGGTTCCTGCTACAGTCACAACAGAAAATGCGTCTATGGAGAGTGAATGGAAAAACATAGGTTTTGCAACTCCTTATAACTTTCCCCACTTGAGGGAACAACACAAATCTATCCTAAAACATTAAGGTCCCAATTCATAGAATTAAATTGTGCATGCAAAACGCGCGCAAGCACCCATTCATTAAACACAGTGCGCGGGGCTTACTCGCGACTTGCGCTGAATCCCTGTGGGTCCAAAATGTCACTGCAACACAAACAAACGTCTTGCGCAAGACGCACAGCGAAGGCGCATACCGTCTTGTGCAGTTACCTAAAAAGGGGGAAGAACACGTGGAATGGGGAACAACAAGCATACATGTGGGCGTTATGTGTGAAGTACCACAGTAAAATACTCTCAACACACGCACACTAACAACACGTATTCATAGAATTGAACAGGGGTCACTGGCACCCAGAAAAAGATGCGCTAATCCAGAAAAACCTCTGCCACGCGAAAGCAGGCGTAAACGTCACTGCGCACTAAAAACAATGCATAAAAAGGGGGTGCGAAAAACCAACGCATGTATACAGCTACGATGTCCCATTTTTCGCAGAAGTGATCGTGGGACACCGCAGGAGGAGGAGCGAAGCCAGGGCCCGTATTTCTTTACCCAGCACCAACCTTTTTGGGATGCCGGATGACCAGGTCTATGGCAGGTATAGGTTTCCACCTCATTTCATATTAGACCTAGTCACGGAGTGGGACGATGACCTCACATCACCCACCCTAGGCTCCCAAGCACTGAGCCCATTGGAAAAGGTGCTCAATGTACCGTATTCTTTGGCCACTGGGTCATTTCAGCGGACAACTGCCATAGTCAGGGGCATTTCACACGCCACACAGTCACACAGTCACGATGCCTACATCAGGTGTTGGCAATCATGACTGCAGGCCCCTCAGTCCGCAGGCACACATACATGCCCAGAACACCTGCAGAAAGGCAGGCCGTGGTCCAGGACTTTTACGGGGTGGCACGCTTCCCTTAAGTGCCTGGTGCCATCAATTGCACCCATGTGGCCCTACGTCCACCTAGGGCCACAGAGCACATCTATCACATTCGGAAGCACTGGCATTCCATCAACGTGCATGTGATGCCAAGGGAATCTTCACCTCTGTATATGCAAACTATCCAGGGTCCACCCATGATAGTTTCATATTCAGAATGTCACCCCTACACCGGGCCCTGGAAGCTGGGAGGCATGGCAACACATGGCTCATTGGTGAGTAGAAATGGCCCTGCAAATGCATGCATGTCTCACACAGACAAAACCACACCACTGACAACTCATCTCTCCTCTACAGGGGACAGTGCCTACCCTCTGAGCACCTACATGATGACGTGAATACGGAACCCCACCACAACACCCCAGGTGAGATACAACGCAGCCCATATTGCAACTAGGGCAATAGTGGAGCGTACATTCGGAGTGCTCCCTTAACCACTCTGGTGGTGAGCTACTATATGCACCACATGTAGTGTGCAGGATCATTGGGGCAGCATGTGTCCTGCACAACGTTGCAACACAGCAAGGCGCACCGGTGGACAAGGTGGTGCCCCCACATCCCCAACCACATGCACAGCAGCTGCGCATGGGAGGGGAAAGCGTTTGTGGCGAGGCTGCCCGTACCCAGCTTGTGGCCCAATTTTTCACCTAAAATCCAACCCCTGCGGAGTGCACACAGCCCTGACACATTCCAGGTGACAATCGATGATGACAAAGGAACAATCATCTGTCCTAACCTTAACACCCTGAGAATGTGTCCTTGGAAGTGCTACATTGTGTGCATCCCTTAGTACTAAAAGTATCTCAATCAGGTGTCCACAAAAGGAACACATGGAAGATGGAGTATGCCACTAACATCATGCCAAAGTACACATCTAAATGCCGGTGTGTCACCTAAACCCTCCCACACTTCATATCACCTGGTTGACACAGCATGCCATGGCATGCTATGTCCAAATTGAGAAATAAATGGCCAACACATAACATTACTGTCAGCGCTCAACGATCAACGGAACAAGTTCCGAAATAACTCACTCATCAATATAACAATGTACAAAGGAACATCAATTGGCCAGTACAACATACCAGAAAGACAAGACCCAAGAGTGAATCTGTCTGACAGTGACCATTCATAATTGCACATGTACCTCAATGTGTCGTGACTTGCACATGGCACCCTTGTATATTTGTGTGGCACTGCTAACCAAAGGGGGCAGGGAAGCGCATCCAGCAGGGAAGGCTAACAATAATGGAGATAGTCAATCCAATGCAGGAAGATGGAACATGAACAAAGGATGGACCTCAATGTCCAAACAAAAAGGGATGCTAGCCATGCACTGGACATACAATCATGAATCCCACTAGGGGTGTATACACAGGTCAGACTTGAGACTGCCCACAGATATAATGGAAGCCCAATGCCGCTGTGTAAGTCACTTTTACACGCTGCACTCCTTGCAAGCCCATGGAAAAGGGAAGCAGGAGTGGCATATGTGTCTGGACCCTAAGGCACAAACAAGGAGGGTACCAACACGAGACAATCCTGCATGGGTCCAGCTGGAATATACAGTGGAGGCCCTTGGCTGCCACACAAAGCAACACACTGTCACATAAATGCACAATAGACAAAAAACAAGTTTAAAAAAAATCAAAAATGCCAATTGGGTACCAGGGGAGCAGGGGGCCCACCCAGAAGGGAGGAGGTGCAGGGTGGACATCAACAGAGAGAAAAAAAACTCCATGGGTTAATCGGCTGCACGGCTAGCATGGAACGGGTGACCTGTTGCTGCTGTCGCCACCATCTCGTGTTGCATCAGAATGTGGTAGTGGTAAGGGAGGATCACCACATATAGCCCTGGTCTGGTCCTCCATGGCAGTGGCAATGAGGGACTGAGATGCTTGCATCTGCAACATGATGGCTTGGAGGTCCTCATGCAACACCTCACGGATGCATGCAGTTCCTCCGGAAAGGTACAAGTCATCAGTTGCATCTGCGGTTCAGACAGTCTACTGCTGGCTGACTTCAGTGCAGCCAGTGTAGTTCTGAGGGACCTATAGTCTAACCTCAGGGCTTCCCTCTGGGCCTGACCCTCTGCAGCCATGGATGCCCGCAGAGCCCTCAGTTCTGCCCGTCAGCTCCTGTTGCTGGCCACCATGTCCAGCCTGTGTGAGCGGCATGTGGACCACAATGTCTGCTGCTGGTGCTACACCTGTCTTGCTGGGGGTATCATTGAATTGGCCACCCTATCCATGCCCTGAGCCATCATCTCATATGAAGCAGCCTTTTTGTTGTGCAACAGCATACATGGACTGTTGCCACACAGTATCGCCAGCTAACACACAGCCACCATGTTGGGGGACCCCACGCCTGCCTGGGCCAAGAGAACCTGGCCCTTGATGTGATGGTGCTGTCTGTGGCTGCAGGACTGCATCCCTCCCATGATCAGCTGCCACAGGACCAGGAGTCAATACTGTTGGAGGGTGACCCTGCAGCTGTAACCACTACAGACCGATGTACCAACACTGACTGCCCAGTGAGGGCCCCCCCTTCAGATGTTTGGGTACAACAGCACCCACAGTCGATGCACTCACCTGCAACAGCACAGAGGTATCCATTTCACCACCAGAGCCAAAGGTTTCCTCAGAGGCGGACTCAGACTGAGTCAGGGCCAGGATGGCCTCTAGCACCAGTGGATCTTCATGGGCTACCACACCACGTCCTCCACTGGTGGTTGGTTGTGGCTCAGTATCCTGGGCCTCCTCCACCTCCTCCTCTGCATCCAGTGCCTCATCAGATGCACATGGACAGAAAAATACATGAAGAGCCATGTAAATAGCATAGCCCACACACATTGGCATCGCAATGTCGACATGCAACACATCAACCTGCCATGTCACAAACTCCCACACGTACGCAGTGTCAATGCAAGTGAAGGGTAGCATGAAAGCAGCCATGGACATGTGTGGAAGGGCTAAATACAACATGTAGTGCATGGTGCACGCACCTGACTGGTATAGTTCATTCACCAACATCGCTGATACAAATACACATATGCCACGTAGCACAGCCATGCCTGAACTGTAAAAGTGCATGAGAGGGCACTTTCTGACTACTGTCCCAGAGCCATGTACAATGGATGTGACATGACATGCAATTCACAAACTTAATACACACAAGTGTCACAAGGTGCTACGATGCAAGGGTGGTGGAATAGAGTAAAGCCAGACACACCCATCCCATGAGGTCAGGTCACATTGACATTGCGCGAGGGAATAGGCATGGTGAAGGTGAGACCTATGGTTGGAAGTGGGAGTGGGCGGTGCAGTACATGGGAAAGGCATACTAATAAAATGCAACTACATAATCAGCAATGAAAATGTGGCAGGCTGGTGGAAGTGGAAGTGCAGAAATCAGGTGTCAATAGCTGGTAGAGAGTTGTAGGGATACATTCAACAGCCACCAAGTGTGGGGGATGGCAAGGAGGCAGTGCATGGTACAACTGGTGGCTCAGAGGCCTATGTCTGAGATCAGAGTGTGGGCAGGTGACTAGTGCATTCTCTCAGTCATCCAAGACCCCAGCACGGGAGAGGAAGCACAACACATGAGGAAGTATCAGAAGTGCCTCCAGACCCAGAGAAGGTTCACCTCCAGTTCCATTGGGGCAGGGAGGCTGTACCAGAGGGAGGCCCCAGCCAAAGAAAGACATCAACCACCAACGAATTGCTATGAGAAGTAACTGACCCTGAGTGAGTAGGAAAGGGATGATCAAAACCCATGAAAAGGAAGCACATTTGGAAGATGGAGTTGAAGGAACTGCGGCACCAGAACCTATAAGGCCCTGTGGACAATGCACAGGGACTGGAAATGTACAGTCATAGCCACTGGGAGCCAGTGCCATCATCACAGTACTATGGAGATTCAATACCTGGCACCAAGACAAAAGGACACTCCCCACTGCCCAGGTCAGGATGAGTTGCAGAGGAAAGTGATTAGAACCACAGACATCTTGGTAGAGGTTGTTGCAGTACCCCACCATAAGTATGACCAGTCCTCTGGAGACAGTGAGCTACTGGGCGAATGAGAGGAAAGGAAGAATACCCCAGAGGAGGTACAGCTGGCAGGGTGACCTCTCAGAGATGTCAGAGATGTGCAGAGAGAAGGCGAGTGTGGAGTGGAAGATTGTCATTGGCTATCCGCCATCACAGGTTGGAGCAGGAAGAGGGCCAGGAGAGGCTGGACACAGAGTGACATGGAAGAAGTGAGCAGGTGTGGTGATGGGGTTTTTCACGGGGTGCAGCACATCGTGCGTATGCAGTCTGCAGGACAAAAAACATGTGTCAGTCCACCAAGACATGGCTCACCCTTGGCATTCATGTAAATGCAGGCAGAACTGCCAGACAATCATTACACTTCAAGAAACATACAAATGTCCTGGACACACATGCATCACCACTCACCAGACATTCCCTCATAAATTGGCAGGTCTCCCATGCCTTGCATCTGCTCCACATCAATCATATCACTAATATTCTCTTCACGTGGAGTGAGTTCTTTGTCCTCTTGTGGTGGCCCACCACCAGTCACCAGAGTAGAGACGTAGTTGACACCCAGCTTATCTTTGGCTCGGCACCGGAGGTCATTTCAACGCTTCACTGCCTCAGAAGCTGTGCGCCACTCAATGCCCTAGGCATTCATACAATTGGCGACACACTGCGAGTGGGCCATACGCTGGGCAGGCGTATGTGTGCTCCCTGCCCGCACAAGCATGTCATGTTCGTGTTCCTGCACTAGGCCGAGAGGATCCGGAGTTCCTCATCACTAAAGCTCCTCTTTCTCGACGTGTGGGTCTCTTGTGCCGTGCCTTGGGACAGAGCCTGTTCACCTATTTCACCATTTGCCTTCTTCCAAGGTCGTGCAGATCCTGACTGGCTGGGACCACTTGGGTCAGTAGGGGCTGGAGCACTGGTGGCCTGGGCTGTGGCATCACACACTGATGGTGTGACAGTAGGTGCCCTTGCAGGTGGCTGTACCTGGGTGCTGATGCCAGGACGTTTCACAGCACGTCCCTTCCTCTTTGATGCATGGATAGCATCTACCACTGTGTCTCCATGGACCGGGGTGGGGAGCACTACAGGCCTGGCTGTGTGACCCAGAGCCAGGGTGGTGAGGTCTACAGCTGCCCCTGCAGCTACCTGACCCTGACGGGTGTGTAAAGCAATTGACACTGCTGCATCTGGACCCTGGCTGCCAGTGCCAGGATGCTTCCCAGCATGTCCCTTCCCCTTTGATGCACGGATAGCATCTGCCTCTGCCTCTCTGTGGACCGGATGGACTGGGTGACCCGTAGCCTAGGTGGTGGTTGCTGCTGCTGCTGCTGCAGCTTCCTGACCCTGTTGGGTGGGGGGCATAGCTCTCCCTGCATGGGCCCAGACACCTCGCCCACCTCGGCCACCACTGCCACCTCGCCCTCCTCTGCCACCTTGGCCACCTGTGCCTTCCTTCCCACTAGTTGCCCTCCCAGTCATGGCAGTGACGGATTAGTGCAATGGGAGGTGCAGCTATCGATTGTCCTGATCAATTTGAGTGAGGGGGCAGTGTATGTGATGTTAAACATACCAGTGTGCACAGCAAGGCTCAATGTAACCCCTGAGGAGAAATAAATGGGCTGCATAATGCACAGGCACCCCAAATATGAAAATATGTGTATGTGACCCCTCGGTAGCCCACGTGTAAAGGAAAAATCTAACGTAGTACGCCTTGTGCACCCAGCAACACAACAATACATAAGCTACAGTGATGTTAAATAAGGGGTTACCCGACACACAAGGACACCCACAGAATGCAAAATACATACGCAACTCACCGTCAGCCTCAAAAGTACACGCACATTTGCACGGAGGTAATCCCCCACCAAAACAAGAGGCTTGCACTGTAGCAGTAGTGAAGAGATCACTTGGAAACAAAGTCCACATATCTGTCCGCTATAAATCGCGGTCTCCTAATGATGGTCTCCTACGCACTTTATCCCGATCCTGAATGCCACGCCCAACGTTCAGCATGTGTCATGTAACTTACATGCTTAGGGCCTTTCCTCTGATTTCATGCTTACGCGCTGTTTTCGCAGAGTTACTCTGTTTCCGGCGGCCCACGCGGAAGACCTACGCTCCTGCCTACCGGCCAATTTAACTGCCTCCAAGTGCCCCGAGCTGCCTCCTACAAGCCATCTGCTGTTGCCTGCCCACTCTGTGTGCCTGCTGCCCATGTGCCATGCAATTTTGGTGCCTGCTTTACAGCTATAGCCAGAGCTCCTGCCGTCAGACCTGTGACCACCTCTGCTGATCCAGAAGACTCCCAATGTGCCAGACCATCACTCCACAGCCCAGCCCCAGGACTATCTTGCCCACCCACTCCTGCCTCTGGGGTTGCAATGTCTGAACCAACATCATCGGAAGCAAGTGGCAACCCCCGGCAGCGAGTCAGAGGGCTGTCAGCTTCAGTGCCAACGAGGTTGACATCCTGGTGGAGCAAGTCCTGGGGCATTATGAGCCCTCTTCCACCCACCAACACAAGTCGGCAAGGAAAGACGGAGGATGAGCTGGGCCGAGATCGTGGGTGCCCTCCACGCGGAGGTGGTGGCACCCCGGGACTACATCCATGTTCACAAGCACTAGGAGGACTACAAATCCAGGACCCACATCAAGGCCTTGCGCTTCCTCAAGTCTGGTGACAACCAAGGGGGATGCCGGTGCCGCTTGAACACCAAAAACATGCATGTCCTGGAGCGCTTCTACCCAGCGCTGCATGCCCAGGTCATGGATCTGCAGCTCCGTCTGGGGTCGACTGGTAACTGTCTATGTGTTGGTGACCTCAACAGTGCATGTGGATACTGATGCATGTTTGGAGTGTGCACCTTGACATTATGGCAGGTATGCCTCTTGTACGGATGTCTGTGTGCATGTCGCAGACAGTGCTGCATGTTTGTCCATTGAGACACATGTGCTATGAACGGTGTTCCTGTTGCAATGCATGATGTGATGCAGCATGTATTGATGTGCATGTGGTTGCTTACATGTGGCTGAGACATAGCTGTGTGAGAGGTGTGACACTTGAGTGCTGTTGTCAACATCATGGACATGCATGTTGTATATGTGCATGTGTCTGAGAAGTGAGTGTGTGACTGCACAACACTCCTGGATGGATGTTACTAGAGCATTAGAATGTGTGCTCGACTCTTGCTGCACAATTGGCATTGAGTGGACTCAGATGTGATAGCTCTGTGGCATGCTTCTGGGCTGTCAGGTGCTGTGTGTGAATATCATGTGTATGTCCCATGATGCATGTCAGGAGCATGTACAATTTGTACATGCTGACTGTGCCATGTCCAAGGAAGTTATTGTCTGTTGTGATGGACAGACATGTATGTTCATGTATGTACATTGCAAGTACCTGTGTGTTGTTGAGGGTGATGATGGTTGTGACATTTGGCAGTGTTCCTCTGCAGCCGGAGGGACAGGTGAGCTCGCACAGGGGCAAGCCACTGTGGAACGACAGTGGGGAGGCATCCAGGTTGGCGGAGGAGCAGGAGGCCGCATCAGCCGCATCAGCCCAGTCCATGGGGCCCGGCAGGGGTGATGATGTGGGTGTGACTGCCATTGTAGATAGTTCTTTAGTGACAAGATTCATTTTATTTTAACGATTTGGAATTTTTGAACTACACTCCACTTTCTGTACATAGTTGTTTGTGTGTGATTTACCTTTTGTTTTCTTTATGATTTGGAGAGCTAATTGGACTTTGCTCCATATTTCTTTGTACATAGTTTAGTGGTGTTTTCATTTTTTTTTTTTTTTACTTTGGTTTTATTAGCATTTTCTTATGGTTACAAACAGGGTAAATGCGGATATAAAAAAGCAAACAGTCTACTGACCCAAAAAACCCTTACCCTTCCCCGCCATCGCCCTACCCCAACACCAACCCTCCCCCCCCCATACCTGCGCTTGAACGAGAACTTTGATCTTGGAAGACTCTGAATGTTCTCTTCGTGTCCTGTACATAGGAGATGATGTGATTGGTGACCATTTTTGCCGGCTGAATTGAGGTTGCCATCGCCCGGGCCGTGGGCACGTGGTTTGTTAACCGGACGTCTCTGGCTCTGCCCCACCCCTCTCGATCAGGGGCATCAGTTGGTGTTAGTGAACGTCCCAACCCCAGGTCTGCTGGACCCCATACCAATTCACTAGGAATGAACCGGAATCGTTATTCACCATTGCTGTCAGTTTGTCCATCAAGAACATATCCTTTACTTTCTTCAGCCAGTCCTCCTTGGAGGGGGTCTCCGGGCTCTTCCACTTCTGTGCCAGGGGCACCCTACCCGCCCTCAACATTGTTTCCAGCATCCTTGGATATCTGTATATTTCCGTATCCTGCGGGGGGAGGCACAACAGCATAGTCAGAGGGTTTAGTGGGAGAGCTTCGTCTGATACCTCTGCAATCCAGGACCGCACCTTCCCCCAGAAGACTTGGACCTTAGGGCATAGCCACCACATGTGGCTCCTGATGCCCACCTTGCCGCATCCCCTCAGGCATCTTGGTGTCACTCCGGGGAACATTTTTGACAGTTTCACTGGGTCCCTGTGCCACCCCTGCAAAATCTTAAAGTTATGCTCCATGTCTGAGGTAAATAAGTTCCCGTGGAAGGCAATTTTGAATATCCTCGACCAAGTGTCCTCTGAAATAGCTTCCCCCGCCAGGTCGTTCCAGAATGAGCGAAAGCTCCATCTCCCCGGAAGGTTAATGGTGTTTAAAATTTTGTACATTCAGGATACAGCCCCCTTCCTTGAGGTTGTCGTGTCAAGGAGCTTCTCGAAGGGGGTCAACTGCCTCCTCACGTTTTGGCCCCTTGACTGGTCGCAGAGTAGGCCCTTGAGGCGGAGGTATTCAAAGACGGAAAGAGACCCCTGTCCGAGAGCGTCCCTCAATTCCTCATATGTTAGAAACTCACCGTCTCTGAACATCTGCCCCGGCCATTCCATTCCCATGTCTGACCAGGTCTGGGAGTCCCGGAACCCCCTGTTACCCAGGTTGAGAGGATCGCCCCAGAGAGAGGTCATCAGGGACGGCCATGAAGTAAGATAAGCAGTCTGTGGGCCCTCTTTCCAGATCTCCCAAAGGACTCCCAGGGTCGGATGGGTTCTCAGGTTTCTCGGAATTAACTTGCGCGGGGCCCACAAGAGGTCCCGAACCTTCATGGGATGGGTGTCCATGTCCTCCAAGTATGACCAGTATGTCCGCATCCCTTCTTTCATGTGTTCCAGGAGGACGCGCAGCTGCGCGGCACGGAAATAAAGATGAAAGTCCGGTAACCCAAACCCTCCCTCCTCCCTCGGTAGGGTCAGGATCGCCCTCCCGGTCCTCAGGGTCTTCCCTTGCGATATGAAATCTCGTACTGCGTTTTGCAGTTCTCTAAAGGGCTGATCGGGGACTCTGGTTGGGAGTGCCATAAAGAGGTACAGAAGCCTTGGCAGGACATTCATCTTTACCGCCGTCATCCGGCCATACCATGACAGGATCATCTTGCCCCATCTCCTCAGGTCAGATGTGATCCCTGCCATTATGGGGTCGTAGTTGGTAGTGGTGAGTTTTGAGAGGTCCCTAGTAAGCAGGACGCCCAGGTATCGTCTGGAATCCATCCCCTCCGCAATCCCATTGTACCTATCCAGGAGGTCAAACTCAGGGTCTTGGGCTCTCATTGGGAGTAGGACCAATTTCGTTGTGTTGATTTTCAGCCCAGAGAAACGCCTGAACGTGGCCAACAGGGACAGCAAGGGGGGAGCGAGGAGCCGGGATCTACTATGTAGGCTAAAATGTCATCCGCAAACAGGGATAGCTTAAATTCTACCTCACCTCTACTAATCCCCCTGATATCCGGATGTGCTCTGATCGCTATGGCTAGTGGTTCCATCGTAAGGACGTATATCAAGGGGGAGAGAGGGCAGCCCTGTCTTGTTCCACGTGAGAGGGGGAGGGACTCTGACAACTTCCCGTTCACTTGGACCCTTGCTGTGGGGGCTCTATAGAGTGCAGATACCCAGCTCCTAATGTGAGACCCGAAGCCCATTTTTTGGAGGAGTTCCATGTATCTCCATTCAACCCTGTCGAAGGCTTTCTCTGAATCTAAGGAGAGGACACATGCCTCCAGGTCAGATTCTTGGGTGTAGTGAAACAGATCTAACGTTTTGCGAATGTTATCGGACCCCTGCCTTCCTCTTATGAAACCCAGCTGATCCCCATGGACCAACTTCGGCATTATCCCTTCCATCCGCCTCCCCACCACCTTGGCCAGGATCTTTACGTCTATGTTTAACAACGATATAGGGCGGTAAGAAGAACACTCTGCGGGGTCCCTGCCATCCTTAGGCAGCACTGCTATTAGGGCCACCATCATGGATTCGGGGAGAATGCCCCCCTCCAACACTGAGTTGAAAACCCTTGCTAGTTACGGGGCTAGGGTGGAGCGGAACCTTTTGTAGAAATACACTGAAAAACCATCTTCCCCCGGGGAAGTCCACACCTTCATACCGCTAATCACCCTGTCTATTTCCTCCTCGTTGACCGGGCCCTCCAACCCCTCCGACATCTCTCTCATTAGGGCTGGAACTTGGATGGAGCTCAAGAAGGCCTCAATCTGGGTGTCGTCCCCATCATATTCGGACGCATACAATTTTTCATAGTATTGGTGGAAGGCCTCTCCTATGTGGGGAGTATCATAACCCATTGACCCCTAGGCGTTCCTTACCGCCTTCACCATTCTACTTCTCTGGACCTCCCTGAGTTTCCAGGCCAAGATCTTGTCAGCTTTATCCCCTTTGTCATAGTATCTTTGCTTAACCAGCTGGAGGCTCCTTTCTGTTTTGTGTAGGAGGAGGTCCTTCAGCTGGAGCCTGTAGCCCTCCAGAGCGGACTCCCGATCGCGTTCAAGGAGCTGATCTGTAGGGCCCCCCGGCTGAAGCTGGGCTATTTTTTCTCTTAAGGTCTTCTCCCGGACCTCCCTCTCCCTTTTCTTCTGGGCGCCTATTTTTATGATAACTCCCCTCAGGGTTGCCTTATGCCAATGTGTGTGTGCCAACCTACCCATTGTCATTTAGCTAAAAAAATTGCGTTATGGCATCAAGCACTTCCTGAGCATGGACCTAATCTTTTAATAGGGCATCGTTACATTTCCAGCGCCCTCTGCGGTCTTTGCCCCATCCCTCGCTAAGGTGACACGGACCATGTCATGGTCCGACCAGGGGACAGGGTCGACCCTGTGGCCAGAGATATATGGGCGTAGGGTCTCGTCCACCAGGATGTAGTCAATTCTGGAGAAAGAGGTGTGAATAGCAGAATAATATGTAAATGTGGGGTTGTCCGTCCTGGGGGTCGGGATTGTATCTACCAGGCCCAGCTCGAGGTTAACCCTTCGGAAGATTTGTGCCATGGCTTCATCTGTGGGCCTAATGCTCTGGGGACCAACACGCTTTCTATCCATGGATGGGTCCAGGACCATGTTGAAGTCTCCCCCCACTACCACCGTGCCATGTACGAAAAGTTTAAGCCTGTCCCTCACTTCTTCCCAGAATTGAGCTTGACCCTCGTTCGGGCCGTACACTACCGCCAGAGTTAGGGGGGTGCCCTGTAGAGATCCCTTTACCAACAAGTAGCAGCCCTCGGGGTCCTTCAGTGTGGCCTCCTTTTCGAAGCCTATGTCCCTCGCTACTAAAATGGCCACTCCCCTTTTCTTGGTCCTGAGACATGCACAGAACACCTCTCCAATTCCCCCCCCTCATTTTGGGTTCCTTCCCCCGTCCCCAATGTGTCTCCTGCAGGAAGAGCAGGTCCAGTTTTGCCCTCCTAAATTCTCTACAAACCAGAGATCTCTTGGTGGGGGTGTTCAGACCCCGCACATTCAGGGTACCCACTCCCAGGGCCAGATCATCAGCCATAATCTAGGTGTCCCTCCCTCATGGTCATCATCATCACATTGTTGCTCCCTTCTCGCTCCCTTTGTCTCGCTTCCTGATTTCTCTGGTTCCCCTTTCCTCCCTCCGAGAGGGTCCTAAAACTAACCCTCAACTGCCCCCGAACTCTATCCCTAAAATATACAACCCAAACCAACTTGTGACCCTCCTACCCCCTACCCGGTGTCCAGCCAGTTAGTTCCTCCATTGCTTGCATTTGGCCGGACCACCAGCCTGCCCTCCTCGGCTAGGTCTTTAGTACAACGCTCATGTCTTTGAGTCCCCCTGCCATATATTCGAAGGCCAGGAAGAAGGGATACCCCCATCTGTAGCGCACCCCCTTCTCCTTTAGTAGTTGCGTTAGGGGGTGGCACATTCTGCGTTTGGCCAGGGTGTAAGCGGAGAGGTCCTGAAAAATGGTGATCTGGGCGTTGTTGTAGGTGATCACCCCCGCCTTCCTTGCTTCTTCCAGAACCTTAGTTATTACCGTATAATAGTGGAATTGGGCCAGGACTGACCTGGGGCAACCCACCTTTCCCCCTGCCCTGTGCACCCAGTCAAACGTGAGTTCTGTTGTCATCTCCTCTGCAAACAGGAGGGTAATAATGTCTCTCACCACTCGGATTAAATCTCTCTCCGTTTCTCCCTCCGTTTCAGGAATCCCAAAAAATCTAAGGTTATTCCTCCTTTCCCTATTTTCATAGTCATCCATCTACCTGGCTCTTTCCTCGTCCCTCTTCTCCAGAGCCGCAAGTCGCATATCAGTTTGAACCTCGTGGGATGCTGAAGACGACTGGTTGGTTTCCACTTGTAGAAACCTGTCCTGGACCTTGTCCACCCTTTGGTCCATCTTTTCGAATTTCTGAGCGATATCTGATTGCATTTCCCTTATTTCCTGTAGGATAGAGGCGAAGCCCCTTTCCATTGCTGATGTGGACTGCGTTGAGGCCTCTAACGGGGCCATGTCCCCTGTGCGGGTAGGGCCGCTTATATTGCTCTCTGTTCCCTTGTAGCAGAAAGACTGCAGGGCCTCTTGCCAGCTCATACGGTCTTCCAATGTGTCCGCCGCGGGGTCAGCCACGGACCGGGGGCCATTTAAGGGGTCTCCTCCCGGCCCCAGCCTGTGGCAACCTGACTGGGGAGGCTCGGGGGAGCCCTTGGGGAGGATTGCACATGCCCCACCAGCTCCAGATGGGGGCCTCTCACCTGGGTCTCTCCTCGATGTTGTTGATGTTTTTCAGGGCGAAGGGGCCGCCCTCTCCGTCCCACTGCCTCCGTCTGATGCCTTCAAATTTCAGGCGGGCACACTCCCTGGGGCTGCACCCAGGGGCCACCACCTGTTGAGTCTGGCACAGGAGATCAATGTCCTTCCGCTGGCCTTTGGGGTGGGTGCAGGCCGCTGCGACTCTGGGGCCCTCAGGGGGGGGTCGTGCTCCCTCCTCAGCGACTGGTGTGCTGTAGTCCAATTCCACTGTGGGGGCCCTCCGCGGGTCGATGCGGCTGTTGATGGTTGCGAGGGGGCAGCAGGTGCAGCCCCACTTGGTCTGCGGCATGGTGTGTTGCGGGGGACCCAAATCCCGTTCTGGGGTCGCTGCCCCGAAGTCGTGGTCGTGTGCTCCCCCTGCGGGGGCGGGGAAGCGGGTGGGCAAAAAAAGCCATGGTCGCCGCCAAAAATACCCCGCTTCGGCGGGCTGCTCCTCCTCCTTTGGCACTGAGGCCGACGTTCTCCTTGCCGCACCACCGTCACTGCTCAAACTCCGGCTCTCTGTGGTCCTCGAGCTTCGCTCTTTCGGGCGGGGGCGTCAAGGGGGGTGTCACCAGCTCAAATCCACCAAGTGGGTCCAGCTGGGGAGGTCCGGGGTGGCTCAATCCCCTTAAAAGGCCCAGCCTCGGCAGGAGCACAGGGTTCAGGCTGCCATTACCTGTGCGCCCCCCGGTGGCCTGCTCTTTTCATTTATTTATTTTTAAATAGCAGGGAATCTTTTTATTTAATTTGGATGTTTTTTTCATAAGACTTTTATGGACGTCGACCTATTGTAAGACTTTCCCTTTTTTTATGTACTTATTTGGAATGTTAGTTTTCACATTTGAGCATTTTCTTTGTTTCAAAATGTACATATTTGTATTTATGTTATGCAGTTTGTATGACATTAATACAACTGTATAATATATTTAGATTTCATTACTCACGGTAATGGCTTCTCTGACTTTTCTTTCACTATTATACTTATTTGTTTCTCTGTTTGGTGTCCCTGGTAAGGAACATTGTTGGTCATGTGTGTGCTTACTTCCATGCATGTGTCATGTTTGCTATCCATTTGCGTGTTGCGGTTACACATGTGCATGACCAGTTGATGTGTGTGAATGGTGAGCTTTGTTACGCACAGGGAAGTTTCATTTGCTATCGCATGTGCACCATCACTGTGCATTAGTCATCACTGTGTAGGGGGGAGGGTTGGGGTTGGGGGAATGATTGGAGTGTGAAATGTTCACGATATTTGACCAAGAATTGCTTGATGCAGTGTAACGCAAATGGCAGGCTTTGACTTTCACAAGCATGTGTTTGTGCTGTTTTCATTGTCTATGCTGTGGTTGGGCATCTTGCACTGGCAGTCACTTTTGGCATTTCTCTGTTTTTGCATTTTTCCAGGCAAATGCAGCAGGCTCTGTGGGTAGCACCTTTTCAGATTGCCATGTAGTCATTCAGTACTTGAGTTACTCCTGTTTGCTTGTGCTTTTGGTACTCCTCTGACCTGCTGAACTTTTGTCGGAATCTGCAATGGTCACGTGGCTGTCCTCTTAAATTGGGCAAAGGTCCCCTTGCACGCCAGTTGCACACCCACACTGCCTCCCTGGCATCCACCACACTTGGACTGTTTTTATGTATGGCAACAGCCACCTACCTGCACTTGACACCTGGTGTTTGCACTGAGGCTTGGACTTGACACATGCTGGCCGCAGTTTCTTATTTCTTAATTTTCTACATTGTTCTATTTGTTATGGTGTACTTCACATTTACTGCAATGCCCCCTCACCCAAACCCCTTATCTCCTTCCCCACTTCCCATGCACTGCCGCATTCTCAATGTCACCAGCCCTACCAAGTTAGTTTTCTGTGTTGTCACTGTGTTTCACATCCCCAGACTCTTTGCGGCTTCTTAAACTTGTGCATATACGCTATATGATTGACATGTCATTTGAAGAGATGTCATGTCATGTCCTTCACACATAGAAGGAACAGTGATGTGTTAGGTTATCTTTTCTGGTAATGTAAGCTCATTTTGGCTCTGGCCGTGACACGTCTGGGCAGTGTCTGTTTATGTGACACACTTTGAGGGTTCTTAGGATTCTGTCACTGTGTGACTATTCGAACATGGGGATTCTTTACATTAGTTTGTCACATGGCCTGCAGGGCCTCACTTTACCATTCATTTGTGTGATGTGTATGTTGGGAGATGGTTGCAGACAGGAATTGGGTTTGTGCAGCTGCCACACTGAAGGATGTGGCACTGGTGTATGTATTTGTTTCTGCCGGGTATTTATTTTACAGGAGGTTCTGGGTGGTGTCAATGCACGGTAGTCAAGGTGCTTGACGTGCCATCGTTGGAGTGAACATGTGTCACACTTTCAACATCCAGCATGCAGGTGATGTCCGTTTGGGAGGGAGCTGCAGGCAGGGTGGCGTCATAGGTGATAGGAGGACCCCTGGTGGTGTGGGTTGCCTGTGGGGTGGCGTCACAGGTGATGAGCGGATCCCATCTGGTGTGGGCTGCCTGCAGGGTGTGGTCATGGGTGATGGGGGGTGGTGTGGGCTGTCTGCAGGGTGTGGACATGGGTGATGGAGGCTGGGGTGTGGCTGTCCCGTCAGGAGGGGTCTGCTTCCAGTGGATTTGTGCATGTATTGAAGGGTAGCACAGGTCTGTGTGGAAGTTTGCACGTGATTGGGTTGGGGTGCGTTTGGGGTACGTGCTGGAGTTTCCACGTGATTTGGCTAGTGTGCGTCTGGGATACATGCAGGAGTTTCCACACGATTGGGCTGGGGTGCGTCTGGGGTATGCGTGGGAGTTTCCACATGGTTTGGCTGGGGTGCGTCCGTGCGGGAGTTTCCACACAATTTGGATGGGGTGTGGACGGGGTAATCACGTGGAAACTTAGCACGTACCCCGTCTGCACCCCATGCAAATTGCGTGGAAACAGTGCATACCCCATCCGCACCCCAGTCAAATCACGTGGAAAATCAGCATGCATCCCGTCCGCACCCCAGTCAAATTGCAGAGAAACTCAGCGCCTACCCCGTCCGCACCCCAGCCAAATCGCATGGAAACTCTTCATGTACCCTGTCCGCACTCTAGTCAAAGCACGTAGAAACTCAGCACGTACCCCATCTGCACACCAGCCAAATCACTTGGAAACTCAGCATGTAACCCATCCACACCCCAGTCAAATTGCGTGGAAACTCAGTGCCTACCCCTTCCACACACCAGCCAAATCGCGTGGAAACTCATCACGTACCCCACCCACACCCCAGTGAAATTGCATGGAAACTCAGCACGTACCCCATCTGCACACCAGCCAAATCACGTGGAAACTCAGCGCGTACCCCGAGGGCGGGGGGCTGTAAGCTGGTCCAGGGATGGCACCAGTGCTTGCACCGTGTTTCGCTTTTTCCTTGCATTTTACTGTGCGTGGGGGCATGTTGGGGCGTTACTGGTGCTGCTTGAGGTTCCTTGTGCCACGGCTAGTGATGCCTCGGGAAATCCATGAATACGCATGCTGTGCAATTGTTTCTTTGCACCATGGCTGGCAGCGCTTGCGCCTTGTCTGCACTGGATTCTACGAATTGGGCCCTAAGAGTTGGGCAGTATGTGTTGGAAAAGGTTCATGCAGATTTGTTGAATAGCATCAAAGTGATAAGCCACGGAGCAGTTTCCCCACTATTGGGCTGGTGTGCGTCCGGGGTACGCACAGGATTTACCACGTGATTTGGCTGTGGTGCGTCCGGGGTACGCGTGGGTGTTTCCACATGATTTGGCGTGGTGCGGATGGGGTATTCACGTGGAAACTCAGCGCGTACCCCGTCTGCACCCCAGCCAAATCGCGTGGAAACTCAGTATGTACCCCATCCACACCCCAGTCAAATTGAATGGAAACTCAGCACATACCCCATCCACACACCTGTCAAATCACGTGGAAACTCAGCACATACCCCGTCTGCACCCCAGCCAAATCGCATGGAAACTCAGCGCGTACCCCGTCCACACCGAGTTTTCACGCTATTTGCCTGGGGAGGGGGCTGTAAGCTGGTCCAGGGATGGCGCAGGGGCTTGCACCGTGTTTGGCTTTTTCCTTGCTTTTTACTGCGCGTGGGGGCACATTGGGGGCGTTACTGGTGCTGCTTGAGGTTCCTTGTGCCACAGCTAGTGATGCCTCGGGAAATCCATGAAAACGCATGCCGCGCAAATTGTTTCTTTGCTCCACGGCTGGCGCACGGCTGGTGCACGCTCCTTCTCGGCGTGCAGCGTTTGAGCCTTTTCTGCGCTGAATTCTATGAATTGGGCCCTTAGAGTTGGGCTATATGTGTTGGCTAAGGTTCATGCAGATTTGTTGAATAGCATCAAAGTCATAAGCCATCCAAACATTATTCTTCCTTTCAGGTATCCAACATAAGCATAACTACAACGTTGCAATCGTATTTCCTGTATTTTTTCTAATTATATGTGGATGTTTTGTAAAGCATCAAACTGCCAGAGTACCCCTTCAAAGTGTTGAGGAGCCATGCATCAAAGTGTCAGGGATCCAGACATTTTGGATTACTAAAAAAGAGGAAGAGGGGATTTAAATGAAAACCGAAATAACCAATAATGTATAGATATACATACGGTAGTTAGTAATCAGCAGTGTGGGGAACAGGCATTTTTCTTATTCTTTGCTACAAAAGTAACTATGTTGTAGTTTTCATTACTAAACAAGATGAGACAAAATAGGAACAGGTGAGACAACATTTCACAGGGCCTAATGGGGATAGTTTGAGGTTAACAGATATTGATGGGGCCAACTGCATGCTGTAAAAGTGCTATTTGTTGTGGAGGTAAATTCTGATCATAGCTAGCAGGGCGAAACAATACAGTCATGGAGGAAGGCTTTCTTTTCAGGGTTTGCAGTTGGCGAGCCAGTGTTTCAGATTCCTTATGAATCTCTTAGGGTGTGTTCTGTTTTTAGGATGGAGGTTGTTCCAGTGTTTAGGGCCTAATACTTCAAATTATATCCCACCATGTCTTATTCTCTTGATCATGGGTAGTTTGAGATCATTGTTCTGTGTGGACCGCAACAGTCTCCTAAGTAAGAGCTAGATATTTTAGTCTGAAACTTCCTAAGAAGTAAGATATAAGGTAGTGGATTTGTAGAATTCGGTTCCCTGTGGAGAGCGAATCAATGGCTTTAAAGCATGATTAGATATGACCCAGAGACTTCAACCCCAGCATAACACTTGCCTCTTTGCTGAGGATAGGTTGCAGTTGTTTTTGTTGATTTTTGTTTAATCATATATAGAAGCTATTACACTAGTTGAGGCATGAGGGTTGCCTCTGGTAACTTCAATTTTGTGATATATGTCAAAGTAGGGAAGAATCATCGCAAGGGGATGATGCTGAAATTGGAGCTTTTGTGTCAGTGAGTTATTTGAGGTTGCAGTGAAAGTTTATTGCCAAAGATTAGTCCCCTATTTTTAGATTGTTCTGAATAGGTAGTGGAATGTCCCATGAGCAGTGGTCATTTGAACAGTTATGAAGCGGTGTATGTAAACTAAACACAACACTGTCTGTTTTTGATTCATTGAGGCAGTCTTGGATTCTCTGGAGCAGTTTGGTGATACGTGGTTTGGTGTATTCAGATTCCAATTTCAGAAGAACATGTGAGTTGTCTACATATAGTTTAAAAGGTTTACTAAAAGGAACAATGATGGTTGCCTAAGGTTTAACGTACACATTAAATGACCAAGGGGACAGGATAGACCCGTAAGTGACCCCACAAGATATGGTGAAATTAGGTGATTGGAAATCTGCTATTTTGACCATTTGCGGTTTTTTCTTCAAATAATTGGTAATCCAGCCCAGGGCTATTCCTTCAATTCCCATTTGAGTTTTAAATGTATGCATCAGTATGTCGAGTTTCACACTATTTTATGCAGCTGATGAGTCAAGTAGAATCAGGGATGTTTGTGGGTTATTGTAAAGCAATTTCAGAATGTCTTCTTTTATGAATATTTGGTAGTTTCCATGACTCTAGTTTGGTAGAAACCTGATTGGTTTTCATGCAGCAGCTGGTTCTCTTCGCTTTGGTGAGTGAGTTAGGGGGCTATAATTTGTACCAGAACGTTAGCAGTGAAAGCGATGTTGGAGATTACTCTAAAGCAGTGGTCATCATATTGTTGGAAGGGGTCCCCTGCGGGCGTCCAGAGGATGACTGCATGGGTGGGTGGAAGCTTCTTTTAAAAGGGAATAGGGCGACTGCTCTCTATGCAAAATATGGGCCGTTCTGGCATTTGGTGAGGCCACGCCAACAATATTTCATTGTTTTACTCAGCGGCGGGGAGAATAAGCATAAAAAAGTTGGCAACCACCTGTATGGGTTTCAGGAATATCAGGGGCAGTGTTGGTTTATTTTATAGAAGAGTAATAGTATAAATATAAATGTGTGTGTGTGTGTCTATGTGTGTGTGTGTACACGTGTGTGTTTAAAAACAAAATGGATGGATGTGTTTAAAAAAGTATATGTGTGCATTTACCCCTTCCCAGGGTCCTTTGCGAATCAGCCTCGATTCCTCTTCCTTCACTGCAGAACGTAGCAGTGCGCGACTCTCCTTTTATAAAATCAGAAAGAGGCTGCTGTGCTGTTCATGAAGTGATAGCTGCTCTAACGGCGGGAAATAGATGTACACTCATTTACATTGTCAGGAGGGACTGATGCTGCTGCATTATTTAGCTGCATGGCTTGTTACATTGTTTTATGCCAGACAATGCCATGATACACCTAACTGACAAAATAACAAGTCCCTGCCAAAAATGAAAAGTGATATACACGTCTCTTCACTCTGAAAGCCCCTGTCAGTTGACGGGAGCAGCTGTTTCAGATGATGTAACTTGGTGAACCGCTGCCAACAGGAAAAAGCACACACATTTGGCGCGCAGAATGATCCAGGGCCTCTGTTTCATTTAGAAACAATGCATTACGACTTCCAAGTTTTCAAATAATGTCTTTTAGTGACTGCTGTCTCGTGTGCCGGGTACACTATTGTATATGTGCTGCATTAAACATGTATTATATTTCTCTTGTTTATGCTGCAATGAAAACGTGATGGGGAGAAAGAAGCGCTATTCTATTAATGTGAGGGAAAATGAAATGTAGGAAAAATACACATGTACATTTTCTTTAAAACATGCACCCTAGCTGAAGGAGGGTTACGCTGAAGGGCGCCCCTTTTTTTAAAATCTGGTCAGATTTTCAGACTTTTCCTAAGGAATATGTATGAGTAAAATAGATATTTAATTTCAGTGGAAATGTTTTCTTTCCAAAAACCCGTTTGGATTTTGCTACTCGGTATTCCAGCACTAATGCTATGTTTTTGATGCTTCAATATGATATAGACGCTACACATCCATTCCCCAGTCTACATGGAGCACCTTCTGACAGTGATCGTCCAACTTTGGGCCTGACTCACGGAGCGTTTTCCTATGGGGTTGTGCCATTATAACAAGCTTCTGTCAATTTGTGTTTTCTGTCTTCTCTCTGCCCTGTTCCGTAACCACTCCATATCCTATGAACCCTAACCAATCAATGCTCCCTTTCCTTGTCTCTCACCTTGTGTGTTTGTAACCCGTTGCCTGAAGTTTGATGTCTGATTTGTTGTGTCTTCCAGCAACCCTCTGTGTGCACCTTTGTTCATTCTCCCAGTCTCCTCTCTCTGCCTTATTTTGCTGCCAGCCATTTTAAATGCACAGCTTGATTAATGTATTAATTCATGTTTGCTGCCAGAGATCCTCAATACATATCAAGGTCATTTTGATTGGCTACTAGATAACTTAATTGTACATCTAGGTTAATCCCTTTTCAGCTAGAACATTTAATTGCACAGCTAGATTAATTTATTTGCTGCCAGAGAATGACACTGTAAAGCTACATTGACTATTTAAGCTGCCTGAGAATTTCAGTTAATTCCTAGATTAACTTGTGTACTGCTAGATAATTTCATGTAATAGCTAGATTAATTCTTTTTGCTACAAGAGAATGTCCTTGAATAGCTAGACTAGCAAATTTGTTCTGCCAGAAATTTTAATTGCACAGAATGATTAATTCATTTTGGCTACCGGAGAATACAATTGCAGCTAGATGAATTCAGTTGCTGCCTGATACTTTTATTGCATAGCTAGATGCATTCATTTTACTGCCAGAGAATTTGTATTGCATAGCTAGATTAACACATTTTTGTGACAGAGATTTATTTTTTAAACTCTGTTTATTTAATTTTAAGAGACAAGATATTGCGAACAGAAATCTGGCACACATAAGATGGTTTCATGGCTGCAAGACATACATGATTCAACAGCAACATAATGTGATAATCATCAAAGAAAAAAAGAGTACAAAAAAGCATCCAGCAAAAAAGTCACATCATAGCGAAATAATTAATTTGCCGGGAATTAGAAAATATGTGGATACTAATATAAGTGTACAATGTGATAGATGCCGTATGGGTAAATCCTGGAGCCCTTTCAACAACAAATATATTGATTCTAGAAAGCAGAGGGCAGGGCTTAAGTACACTCATAATTTTTATTGAGAAATGTTAGTATACAAGCTCAAATGTGTGTGGGGTGTGGCAGAGGGTATGCGTGCCATTTTCATTCAGAGGTCTTCTCAGTTATTAACCAAATCGAAGTACTCATCCAAGCAGCTGCTGTGGGTGGAATAGGTTCACCTAATGTATCTCGATCAATGTATGAGCTAGCAGGAGTACCAGATGAAAATAAAACCTGTTGGTATTCTTGCCAATGGATAGAGGCAAACCCAAGGGGCAGACTATTGGTATAGTTGCAGATGTAGACTTGTCAAGTCCGACTGTTTCATTAGTACATCTAGCCAAAACAAATAAATGGCTTAGAAGGGCCAGGACACATGTATAAACGATGCAGCACCCCTTTGGCATTTTTGGCATGACAGAGATAAGATAGGTCAAGAATCTGCCCTTTAATAAGTGTGTAGTACGACTGATGGAAAAAGCTGAAATGTAGGCCATAATGTTTATTGCGATTAGATATGTATTCTGTCTGCATACAGATTTTCTTCCACTTTTGATCATCAATTATAATATGAAGTGTCTTTTTCCAATTATGTTTGGTGGTGATGGCGCCAGCAGTAGCACAGTGTGTCACTAGTTTGTACGGTGAGGTGATAGATGATGAGGTGGGGTAGCAGTGGCACGTGTTTCATGAACATGGTCTCTGTAGGTGAAGTGAGCAAGCGGGATATTTAGCATTTAATTCAACTCTAATTCTGCAATACTGCAGCATATATGGAAATGTTGAGCTCTGGAGGTCTTGGAATTTAAAGTAGTACATAAACATTCAATTTTCATAGAAATCATCAAGTTTGACTGGGACAAATTTACATACTTGCCTGATAATTCCCGAAAATGCCATAAAGGACAGTCCATCTATGTTTTCAAAACGTCTGGTGATATATAGAGAGCAAGTTCACTAGTCAAATTTGCAGGGTTGGATAAATACTATTGATTCCTACAGATATGGAGTGACAATTATTCTCTCTCCACTGATATATTGGTCAGTGGAGGGAGGCCTACACCACAGGGTCAAATGTTGTTTTTGGACAACCAGTACCTATGTTTCACACTCTGGAACATTCACACCACAACAGTTGTAGGGCGACACCAAGGTGTCCTATTGTATTTTGGGATGTCTGCCACCCCAAATCAGAGAAATATGCATGGATTTTACTGATGTAAAAACGCATAGACAGCCATCTGACGGGTATGCAGTAGTTGGGGGACCTGAAAAGGTAGATACTTGGATGTTTAACATGTTTCTGGCGCAATTGTAAGCCCCTGCATATAACACCTGGACGAGTAACATTTTTCAGGGGGAGCAGCTCTGATTTACTCCAATTTTTTAATAAGCCAGAATGCCAGACAAATTGTTCCACCTTTACTTGTGGGCTTTAGGTCTGTCTCAGGGTTCTTCACATATAGAAGAAGATCATCTGCATATAGTGATAGCAGAATGGATTGATTGTAGAAGCCGGGCAGAAGTCCACTGGGATATGCCAGGGGTTCAATAGACAGTGCAAGTAAGGGAAGAGGGGAAAGCCTTGTCTGCTACCCAGGGAAGGTTGGAAAGGAGCACAAGTAACCCAGCGGGTGTAAACCCACATCCAAGGAGCAGACAATAACAGGGCAACTAGAGATCAACAGTAGGGGACTACACCCATGCCCCCGTATGGCAGAAACATAAAATAGCATTCAATTAATCAAAAGATGTTTCCACATCTAAGAGAGTTGCAACAGCATCTATAATATGGTCCATTTAAGTGTGGATTTCAAACAATATCCCGAGACTGGAGCTGGTGGACCGCTCAGGCGCAAATCATGACTAATCGTCAATAATAATGCGGGGAAGTATTGGAAGCATTCTATTTCAGGATTTTATTATCTAAATTGAGCAGTGGCAATGGTTTGCACAAGCTACAATCTTTATGTTGTTTGGTTTAGGCAGGGCAATTATGCAGGCTTCCTTGCTAGAAAGTTAAGTGTTTCTGAGTTGGTGAGACTAGCGGCCAATTATTCGGCAATTTGGCATGTTCTTTATAAAAATTCAATGATAAAACCAGCAGGCTTTGGCTCCTTGCCAGATTCTAAATCTTTAAAGGCTTTGATAATTTCTAGTGAAGTGATAGGAGCATCTAGCATCAAGTCAGTATCCCTCCTAAAACCAAACCAGTCCGGCTCTAGCTAAGCATGCCTGAAGTTGGTGTTCGAATTCCAAGCATAAAGGGTATTTTAGTATTTATAAAAGTCAAGATGTATTTGTCATGTCCCATAAGAAATCTGCTGTGCGTGTATGTCAGTGATTCAATTCCCAATGTATCCTTGTCATGACAAGTGGTCCAAGACAGGATCTGATCAGGTTGGTCACTCTCAGTTTACCTACCCATTCATGAACTGTACTTTATTTCTCTTTCACCTAAGTCTCTAAATCGCAGTGAAAAATTGCTCACTCAGGATGCCAGAGCATTATCTGCGCAGTCACATTTTCTCACTTTAGTTCAGTTTCCAATGTGTTCAACTTGGTGCAGAGCACCCAGAGGACACACTTAGCAATACAAGCCCACATGATATACAGTTTGAATGTCTGCCTCAGACAGATGTGTCTAGCCACCTAACCATTGTTAATTTGGAAGAAAAGGGATAGCTCACCTTTCATTGTATTTTGCAAGGCCCAATCAATTGAAGAATCAAGCCTAAATGCCAGGTTGATATGTGGCAGTGAGGGTCATCCCATGCAAAAGAGATGATAAGTGGGAATGGTCAGATCCAATCCTGGGCAAGATTTTACATTGCATTGTGGCCCTGGGGACATTAGCTAGTGCAAGTTGAATCATTGCCTCAAGTATGCACTGCCAGCTAAAGCATTAAATCTATTCTGAGATAAGATCTAGTCAGGCTCTCATCCAATGTAGTGTTGAAGTCACCACCAACTGGTATTTCATAGACCATGAATTTTCAGCATTTTGAAGAAGTGTGGATCATCATGGTTGGGGGTATAGAGGTTAACCACTGCTATGTTAGTCACAATTAGTAAACCAACAACAATAACATAATGACCTGTTTTTCAACAATAGAGTATTTATGAGCACACCGTACATGTGGTGTATTAAAGTAATGACCCAACATGCATATGTCAGATAGACATCATGCCATCTACATCTTCCCAAGCTGTTCTTGAAGGTCGCATGTGCCTGCTTGGATAGATTAATTTCTTGTAAGCATGTGTATGTTATGGCATTGCATATAGGGGGTACCATTACAGGCTTTAACAGGGTTGTTAAAGCCCTCCACATACTATGGGAAGTGGTTAAGCACTAGCACACTGGCCAGTACGGCGGGCCATGTTAGAAGAGTGGGTGAGCCTGCTTTAACATTGAAGAAGTAGTATGATGCATTGCACATGCAGATCAGGTGATGATAACTATAGCAAAATGTCATCTTGTCATGAAAAACAGTAGATTTAAAAACTCCAGATTAATAACATTCCACTCCCACCCTCACTGGCATGCGCCCCATCTTCCCGAGATGACCCTTATCAGGCATTGATGCAGCATACATTCATAAATCCAACCAGGTGGCACTTGCCACAGGGACAGCTCAACAGAGCCAACTGTCATCCACTAGAAAGAAGAATTTAGTGGGATTGTGAAAGGGACAATAACAAGAACATCTGATAACATAAAAACGACCACAGCAACAGACATGTTGTAAATGTAACATGTGGAACATTATCACCCCGTGACCTCCACACCAAACCTTAAAAAGCACAAAATGCACAAAATTCAATAAAGGTTTGGGGAGACAACAATATTAATCGATGGAAGTGAGCGGGCAAAGTGTGTCGGCAGTTGAAAGCACTACTCTCTGCTAGGAAACCTGGAGTACTAGCATTGGTATTCTACTTTTGTGACCCTCGCCTACACTTGACTCGCAACACCTGAGGAGGACTTCATTAACTTAAGCACTGCACAGAGCACACGTGCACAATGTGCAGGCAAAGTGTGGGGGCAGTGGGCACACACATTGTCACATTGTTTAATAATCTTCTAATTGGTGCTTTTGAAGAACGTCAGGTTCTAAAATTGAGACTACTGAGCAATTTCTTTGAAGCGCGAGTGATTCAGACGTGCCATTTGATCACATTTTAAAATAGGCGGGGTTGGCTACACATTTTACAGCTGGAGTGGACAACCAGTTTTTTTGACCCAAGATGAAAGCATATGGAAGGATCCGCTGTTATTCCGAAAATACTTAATTATTCGCCAAAGTGTGAAGCAGTCTAGTAACACGGTAGCAGTACCGGCTCAATGGGCGGGGAATGTATTTAAATTGTATAAGTCCTCAGCCGAGTCTTCGGGCCAACCAAAAAGCTATTGGAGTTATTACTGCTTCACTCCCAAATCCTACTGGAAAGATTCTGGCATGACCTTTGGTTAGAATCCCTTCAAACTGGTTCGATTCACAGGTAGAGTAAGTCCATTTTCAGAATCGCCTGAACATTTATTGAGTGACTGTAGACAGTATTGGAGAAATCCCACAATTAACTGAGTGCTGTTAGATCGGAATATTAGGGGAATCTGCCGCCTTGGGGATCTCTGAGTTTTTTTTGTTAACACAATAGGGAAGTCAACTGCTTGAGTTGGAAGGGCCAGTTTAGATCCTATGAAAGGTGGTAATTACTTTACAATCTAAAGCGCAAAGTGGCGCAATTAAAATACATAGCGCCACTCTGTAAAATTGCTTGCTAAGTTTGAGCCTCAAGTAACAATTATCTCCTTTTTCCCACTACAATAGGCTCATCAAGAAGCTTTATTGCATAGCAACGTATTAATGGGAAAGAAGACAAGTTCTGAATTGGCCCAGTGTGAGGCCCAGGATAATGCCCATCTTAATAATATGCTGAACACCTATAAGATTCACAAATTCTGACTTCAAAACATCTCGGTGTTAGAGGCCTGTCAAAGCCTGGAAGATGAAATATCTGCCCTCAAGACCCACCCCCCCCATTTAAGGACTTCACTCTGTTTTTCCCCATCAGATATTCAAAGCAGTCACTCACACCATAAAACGATGGAAACTGAAATTGGGAGAAATAAATCCTTGGTTGCAGAGATTCCATATCACTTCCCTGGGGGCTAGTTCAATCTTAGCCCAAAACCTTGTCCTCTAATCCATTGTGCACTTTTTAAATAATATAATAGCAGAGGTCAAGCTACACAAATCCCAACTGGCAGAAACGTTGGAAACAAAGAACTCATTTAAACAAACCCTGTGTTTTCCATCACATAGAAGCAGTATACAATTGTCGTATGAACAATCGGCAGGACTCTTTGGTATGGTTGGTATGGTAGCTACCATCTCCTGTACAAGACCTACTGAATTGGAAAATACGAGTTTACCCTTAAAGGATTTTGAGGGATGTAGGCCTGACGTCTCGTTTTTGGTAGTGGGTGTTATTCATTCGGAGCAGGATGTACAATCTGGGAGGCAAAGTAAACAGCAGACGAAAAAGTAAAAATAAAATACAAATTAAAGACCATTCGGCTATTGAGGTGAAAAAGATATTAAGAAAAAGAAGAAAGTGAAAGCACTGAAAGATATCAGAAACTTTTTTTCTAATGTTGAGGATCAGCCGCCTGAGTGGTTGGCTGATTCCAGTATTCAAGAAAGCAACCACAATAAAGAAACATTGGCAACAACAAGTGTGTCTGTCTGTTTACAAGTGGTTGAGAGCAATTCTGAAGTATTTCTTTCAAACAAGGGGTCATAACAGTTCAGCAAACAATTGCCAAATGTAATGGATACACCCACGTTCGAGCCGGTTAACTCAAACAATGATAACCTGAGTATGCACCTAGTTTCAGTTTGTGTGGAAGAGGAAGATATGAAGCCGAACTGTGTAAAAGTTACATTGATTTGTAAGGATAGAGTCTAAACTGCTAATTCGTTGGCAGATATCAAGCAGGTGGAATTGTCTGAAAAGTGGTGAAAGAGGCTCAAGAAACTCTGCTTCAATAGGGTGTGAATCTTTTATTCTGAAATGTAATGTCACAGTAATATCTAAAACAAGGGACATTAAAAAAAAAATCAAGATATTAAGCAGACTTTCTCTTCAACTTCCACTCATGGTTGAAAGATAAAATGTTTAAATGAAAGGTCTGGTCGAAGGCAGGTCATTAATGATAATGTAAAACAAAAAACTCACACAGATGGTTTGTGGCTATCTTCCACCTTGCAGGCCTCCGCTGGCATTCGTCCAGGCTTTTAAATTCAGATCTCTGTCATTGCTAAGCTGGAATACAAGAGGATTTAACAATTTATTATGTTAATGTTATGGAGCGTATTAAAATGTATGATATTCTATTGTTGCAAGTAGTATGGTTGATACAGCAACCGCTTACAGATGGCCAAAAAATGGAAGAACACCCGATGGTCTCCCGATTTCTATAAAAGTTGATTTGGGTGCTACGCTAGTGGCTCAAAATAGCAATGCTGCCTCAATATTGTTGGGCGTTCTATCTAGTGATAATGGTGTTAAAGAACCGGATATTCTTAGTTGGTCCTCACGCCCAAGAGGGCTGAGTGTGATCACCAACTAAGATTGGAGTTGGACAACATTCTATCAAATTGGGTTGACAAGGATGGCTTCCCACATGTTTAGGGATTCTAACTGTAACTGCACAGATATGTGTGAGGATAGAGTGGAACATAGGTTTCCTGCCACCTTACACCTTAAGAAGGGTGTCAATGTTGATAATACAAATATATCAAGAGTTATTTACTGGGCATAGCGGCTAGAGTTGCTAATGGTACTCCCCATGGCGCCCATATCAGCCCGGTATTGCATCATCTGCACTGGCTTCCAGTACAGCAACAGATTATATTTATATCTTTGTGCATTGTTCACTTTGAAGTCTATCAGGTGAGGCCGGAATTTCTCCAGGATAAGTTCCAGCTTTATGTCCCAAGCCATACCCTTCGTTCTAGTAGTGAGCGATAGGTGGTGGTTCCAAAGTTTCGTCTCCAGAGAGTGGGTGGCAGAGCCTTCTCTTTAGTTGCGGGTAGGTTGTGGAACAGCCTTCCGTTCAAGCTTAAGTCCACTGAGAATCATTTAGCCTTACGCCGTCTACTTAAGACTATACTCTTCTGCTGATCTCATCTTTCGGTACATTCTCTGTGGTTCTGCTATGTACTACTCCGCGCCATGTTGCCTTTGGGCGTACATGCACGTAATAAGTATCCATAACATAACATAATTCATGGCTAAATGAGACCTGATGAAAAGAAATGGAAATGTAACAGGAGATGTCCCTATTCAGCCGACCTGGTCCAGACTAACCTCACGCTAAAAAATACATTTTATTTTATTTTCCCCACCTTTATCTGATAAAGCCCAATCCTAAGAAGTGATAAACATATATAGGAGTGATCATGCTAACCTAATTCCTTTTGGATAAGAGGTTTCGTAATTTCTCTGTGAAAAATGAGGAAACAGGTTGAAGTGGTATCCCACTACTATATCCCAGTTGTGCAATCATTTGAATGGAATGTGGAACAGTGAGGAGTTATATGAAAAGAAAAGTATATGTTCGCCAATACATTTTTATAACACACTAAGAGAGTGGTTACAGCATTCTCCCCAACAAAGAGGTGGAAACAAAAACATTTTATGGACCTAGATAGGCCCCCATTTGATATCAAAATTATAATTTGCAAAAGGCAAATAAGAGCAGCTTTAAGATTGGTAGATTATGAGCTGGGGCATAATAGTTAATATTTATACAAGCAGGAAAACAAATTAGACCGAAAATACAAAAACTGGCTGAAGATGTATAGAATAAGTACATGAAAACAGGCTATCAATTTATTAAACACCCTGTTTAAAAGGAAAATAGAGGTATTTGGGCCTTGCTAAACAATGAAAGTCGAATACAGGCTGCTATGCAAGCAAACCGCATTCCAGAGTCTGCCTGGGTCAACCATTTCCAACAAACTCTACTTTTGGACTTCCAAATATGCCTCTGTTGTATCACCTGATAGTTTGAAAGTCTGGGTTATAAACTTTAACTCTGATGCTTTACAGATAGTACTGAGTGGTCTGAAATAGTCTAGGACATGTGCCCCTTACTGTGAAATCAAAATCAAAATATCGAGGCTGAGTACCCAAAAAGGAAATACACCGAACACGGGTTACAAAGGAACATACAAAGTACTTTATTTTATACTGAATCCAGTTACGAAGAACAGATCAAAAATCAGATAGCTATCGGCCCTCAGTGCAGCACAACGAACTCCAGCGTGGTTCAATGAGAGACGCTGTACGTTAGAATGCATTGGTTTTTTATACTCTTTGTGAGCACGATATCCATCCCCATTTCAGGGTATTATACTCCGCTAATACATCACCGATCTAGGGTTCATGGCAAGTATCGCACATCCGCATATAACTGGTTTGCTTTTAATACATATATCAACAAGCCTATACGGCAACTGTGTATTCTTGGATTTCCCATGCAGGTTTTCTCAAACATTAATACAATGTAGTTAAACAAGTGTTCTACATTCAGTATTTGAATACATCGTTCTTAACATATCCTCGCGGATTAGTTTCATTGCACGAGTAATCCTTTACAAACAGGTCAACGAAGGACAAGGTCTCAGTTCACGACCTCAACAAGTGGCCTGGAGGCAAGTTACATATTAGTTACATACAGAAGTCAAGACAGCCATGTTGTATTTTGGAATGACATTGTCCACCATTTTAACTCACAGGATGACTTTACAAAGCGAACCTAAAATGGCGGATTGACCTAAAATGGCGGCTTACATTGATTCTAAGAGCAGGACCTTGCAACACGGATTTCTTCGCAAGCGACTTATAAGCAGCTTGACGTAGGCCAATATACATATATTTATTGCGATAGGAGGCACGATATAATTTCTCATTTGACAAACCCTCCTTTTGGCCTATGCCAAATGCTAAAACTACTTTGGATATCCTTGCAAATAACTCCATGCATCATTGTCCATGCACCCTGAATCGCTGTTGGAAATATCTATTGACATTAGGTCATTCACTAAAATTTCTTTCAACACATATTCTTTGGAAGTTTTATCTGGGGCATACACTTTATGTCCTATCGTACCTATCGCTTGTGCCGAACATCCCCCTAGCATCAAACATATACTAGGTAGGCACTGAATACAGCAACAAAGAAACAACAGTATTCCGAAAATAATCAGAAAGACCGAAAGTACCTTCCAACTCCAAGATCGCAAGAAGTCCCAGAACCAAGCACTAAAATCCCAGTTTCCCTCGGGAACATGCACTTCTGAATTAAGGACGTGCAGATTCTGTATTGCCTTGAAGATGGTTAGGGAGGAATCTGGTACGAAAACACAGCAAGTGGACCCCACTAATTTACACACTCCACCACGTTCAGCCAGAATGACATCTAATGCCATCCGGTTTTGAAGTGCTACTAGTCGTATTGCCTTCTGTTCTAATGTCATATTATAGAGTATGTCCGTGGTCCGGTTGATGGTTCTCTCCAGTACTCTTGCTAGTTTTCTGATATCTTTGAAATTCGCTATCTGCCCCCAAAATGGCACAACTGATTTTGCTATATCTCCCAAGATTTGTGCTGGGGTGTCACCATTCTCGTCCCGTTGTGGACGAGCCTTTGAAACTTTTTTGTACTAGCTATAAACACCCCAGGTAACAGGATCCCTAAATAACAGGTTCCCTGCCAATCCCTGGGCAACCATGGGAATGCTACATTACCGCAGACAAAGTAGACAGGTTTGCCTACATACAAAGGTCTGTTTTCCCCAGTCAAATTTGCAACATTGACACAACCTAGAAAATCTCCCATTGACTGAGTTCCATTCCTCTGTATGCAAAAAGAAACTGAATCGGGGCTAGAATTAACAGTGTAAGAAGGAGGCATGGCATCCTTATTGCCTATCAGAGACATCTTAAAGGAAATCAAAGATTGGAAAGGACGAGACAGTCTATCAGAAGGCCTAATAGAAGCAACGTTAGGTTTACTCCTGTTTGCGAAAAGTGAGCATCCCAGGGGAGTCAAAACACGTTTCTCAAAACTATTCAAATTGGTGCCATCAAAGTTCCCTGATTTGCTATCATTCCAATGGCCAAAGAACAGTGCTCTAAGAGAAGCATAGCAAGCAGTTGTCAAAGGTAAAAGATGAATATACCAACCTAGCCCTTTATCCCCCTGTTGCGGTAAATGTGAGCAGACCGAACAGTTAGACTTATTAAAAATGGCTTGCGTAGCATTCATGATAAGTAGTAGAGTATTATTGTGGTACCTTTGTCTATGCTGAGAGTCCCTAGGGGACAGAGTATGCAAATGCACAAAGGGAGTAGGAACAGTAGATATACTTTCAGTGGGCAACAAGGATTCTAAAGGATATATTTCCTCAAGGTACCACAATCCTAAAACAGTGACTATTAAAAACCCAAATATCATTATAAAAAGACAGCAATATGTTTTCGGGGTCAAGGCATATTGTCCATTGTCCCGGTTGGTCACCCCCTCATTTACAAGTCCCATACCAGCGGTAGCGGTAGCAGGCATTGTAGTCTTCAGATGGATACCCCCAATGTTCGTTGCTGGCGACCTCCCAACCGCACAACTTCTTAATCCTTCCACAACCCTAGCCAACAGAATCCCCTGTCTCAAATTTGGGCAAAAACAATCCCTCGATGATCCTTTCCTTGTTCGAATGCACAGCCGAACCGTGCCGTAAGTCTATCAGATGCACAGCAAAACCGTGCCGTAAGTCTATTTTCTTGGACACAGATTGTACCTTACTTTTCCCGGTACTGATTGATCCGGAAAAAAATGTGTTGTCACTTCCCGTTGGAAGCAACGTATCAGAGACAAGTGAAGATGCCCAATTTGGAACAGCAGTTTCTGGGTGCACAACTTTTGGAGGGTGTGGAGACAAAATGGCAGCTTTCCCAAGCCTCACGGGCTCAGAAAGATTCTCTGACACACTCTTGGCACTATTTACTGCTTTGGGATCGTTGGTAGCAGCATTAGCAAGGGGTTCTGTTTCTTCTGTAACGTGTGGCACTGGGTGAGGAAGTTTCTTGACGTGGGACGCATGGATCCGGTTCTTTCTTCCAGAGACCCGCACCGCTGTTTGGGTGACCAACAGGTCCTGGAACGGGCCACGCCAGCGAGGCGCAAGGCAGGAACAACGCTCAAATGCCTTGATGAGCATGCCGTATACTGTGGCCCGGGCCCTCGCATAGCACAGGTAAAGCTTCTCGTACTTGGTGATAAATCAAATATAGGTTTTTAGTCAACTGGCTGCAATAATCTGAAAGTAATACATTTTCAACATTTCTCAATGAATTGCATTTAGGAAGGTTCCAGATATTGGCAGGTCTCCCCATTACCACCTCAAATGGAGAGAGCCCAGTCTTAGTTTGAGGGGTTGTACGCATGGATAATAACACGATCGGTAAGGCGTCCAACCATTTTAGTTTGGTGCTGGCACACGTCTTAGCGAGCTTGTTCTTGATGATACCGTTTTGTCTTTCTACTAGTCCGGCGCTCTGAGCATGTCTGGGCGAATGGAATCGTTTGTTGATCTGTAATGCCGCACATATCTGCAGAATTACAGCAGCGACAAAATGTGGACCATTGTCCGACCAGATAACTCTTGGTAGCCCGAACCACGGGAAGTACTCCTTTAACATGGTTTTCGCAGTAGTCATGGATGTAGCATCTTTAACGGGGAAAGCCTCAACCCATTTACTTAAAGCACAGATGACCACCAGCACATATTTTTTATTGTCACATCGTTCCATTTCAATAAAGTCAAAGTGGATAACTTCAAAGGGGACAGAGGGTGGCTCAAAACTTCCCTTGGAGTTACTGTCCCCTTTCCCACATTGTGTTGTAGGCAAATCATGCAATCCTGGACGTAGCGTTGGGCAATTTTCAAAATGTTGTCATTTGCTCAAACTTTCTCTAACATCTTTGTCATCTTCTGGGCACATACATACGTAGGACCATGGGCCATGATGACCATCATCATTATATACGCGTCAGGGAGTAGCCATTTCCCTTCAACTATGTCCACCCAGCACCCGTCATCATCAAGTTTCCCCAAGCCTTCAGCCCACCTCTTGGATTCTTCTAACGTGGCATCAGCTTGGATATCTCGTACAGACCCAACACCCTCATCCTTTGCATAAGCTTTTAGGGTCTCCCTTGAAACATACATCTCCGTAAGGGGATCGGTAGCAGTTTGTCTAACTATCTGATCAGCGAAAGCATTTCCTTTCCCTATGTCATCTGTAATCTTTCGATGTGCTGCACATTTCATAACTGCTAACTGAGTAGGGAGCGCAAGCCCTGAGAGTAGTCATACTATTAGGGAGCCATGTTGCATTTTAGTGCCACGTGACGTTAGGAACCCTCTCTCTGACCAACGTCTCCCAAAGTTGTGAACCACCCCAAAGGCATACTGACTATCAGTATATATATTTACTACAAGCCCTTCGGAAAGTTCACAAGCTCAGGTTAATGCTTTAATCTCTGCGGCCTGCGCAGAGTTATGCGTGATTCTCTTGGTTTCCATGACCGTACTTAATGTGGTGATTGCATAAGCAGCTGTGGATGTACCATCAGGAAGTTTGAAGCAGGAGCCATCACAGAACAGCTCTCCTTGCGGATTATCCAAAGGAGTGTCTTTCAAATCAATTCTACCCTTTGTTTCTTGTTCAGTAGTATACAAACACTCATGTGACTCTTCATCGCCGCAAGTAGTATCTTGCGGGAAAGGTAGAAGTTCAGCCGGATTGAGAACACAACACCTCTTAATTTGAATGTGAGGAGCAAACAAGATCAATTCATATCTTGTCAACCGTGCAGAAGTGAGGTGTTGCATTTGGGTTCGGTTCAATAGAACATCTACAGAGTGAGGCATCATCAGGGTTAGATCAAGGCCTAGGACCATTCCGTCACTCTGTTTTACAGACGCAGCAGCAGCAGCGACAGCTCGCAAACATCTTGGCAAAGCGCATGCTACAGGATCAAGGGCGGAAGAAAAGTAACCGCACTGCCTATTCTTCCCTCCATGTTCCTGCGTTAATACAGCCGAAGCACATCCATCACATTCATGAACAAACAACACAAAGGCCTTTACATAGTTTGGTGTGCCCAAAACTGGTGCAGCGCATAATGCAGTCTTAAGCAAGTCAAACGATTGCTGGTGTTCCGCGTTCCACAGCAATGGCAAAGAAATGCCCTTCTTTGCCAAAGCCAACATCCGTTTGATCACTAGTGAGAAGTTTGGGATCCACAACCTACAGTAAGAAGCCATACCTATCAAGGCTCTAACTTCCTTCTGTGTATTTGGGACAGACATGCCAGAAATGTGTTTTATTCTTTCAGGTGTCAATCTTCTTCCCTCCTTTGACAGGAGATAGCCTAAATAGGCGACCTCCAGGCAACAATATTGAAACTTTTTAAGTGAAGCTTTGTGACCATGCTTAGCTAGATGAATAAGCAATAACACAGTGCCCTCCTTACAGGCGCTCTCAGAGTCAGCAGCTAAAAGCAAGTCATAAACTTACTGTAGCAATGTGCAAGTAGAGCGCAATTCAAGGGTATCAAGCTGTTCTTTCAAAGCCCTACTATAGATGCTAGGACTCTCTGTGTACCCTTGAGGTGCACGAGTAAATGTGAACGAGCGTCCCCCTAAGGTGAACCCGAACAAGTATCTACCATCCTTGTGTATAGGAATACTAAAGAAAGAATTCTTTAGATCCACAACACTAAAGTAAGTAGCTGTAGCTGGAATCATGGTTAAGATTGTCGTCACATCAGGCACAATTGGAAATTGTGGAGCGACGACTTTATTAATGGCACGTAAATCAATTATGAAACGGAATGGAATTGCATTATCCCCTTTCTTGTACACGGATAAAATCGGACTATTCCACAAACTTCATGAAATTCATTCAATCACCCCGCGATGCACAAAATCGGAAAAAATGCATTTCAAAGCCCGTTCGCCCTCAACTGAAATCTTATACTGGAGAATGTGTGGAAGCTCGATTCCGTGTTTCAAAACTATCTTAACAGGTTCAATCTGTAAAACACCGACATCATTGTCGTCAAAAGCCCATAAGCTCTCTGGTACATTAATGAATTCTGGCGGCAAAGGTCTAGTCAAGAATTGCGAGACAGAAAATTGTTGTGGTGAAATCGTCAAGCACACTCCATCAGAAGAACAATAAATCACTGCATTTAATTCTTTTAACAGATTCAACCCCAGCAAGTTCTCTCCACAATTCAAAGTCAACAGAAATGGACAGTGGTCCGTAAAGGGACCCTAAGAAAGGGGTACCGGTGAAGAAACCGGACAAATAACTGGCGTGCCAGAAAACCCTACAGAAACATTGGTTTGCCCTGACAGTGGAATGTTTGGAACCCGTCAATGATCAATGGAACACTTCTGTGCTCCAGTATCTATCAAAAACTGATGTTTCCTATTTCCCACCACCATTTCAGCGTAGGGACCTTTCTGATTGACGGGAATAGGTGTAAGTTCCAAACCCTGCTTCGGGCAATCCTAAAGAAACAGAATGTCATCAAAAGGAAGCTCTTCAGATAAGTATGCAGCAGAAGGATGATCAAATGTGCTCCTCGTATCCACACTCGGAGTCTGATTATCCTGTGAAAAACGTTGCTGACGATCCTGTGTAAACTGACCTTTACCAGGGCCCCCTACACCCGGGCGACCTCTGGATCGCCTACCCATATTCCCAAACGTGTTGTTTGATCTTTGTCGAAGGACGGGGCATTGTGCACGCCAATGACCCTCTTGACAACAATAGGAGCACTGGTTAATGATCACAGGACCCAAGGGCACATTCCCTTGCGGGACATACTGACCTCTAATCTGAGAAATAACCCCTCTGGGGCCTCTAACAATTTGTTATAATAGCACTTTAGTCTTCAAATCACCTTTCCATTTTTCAACTCTATCTTTTTCATTATTGACACAATTCTCGCAGTACTGAGCCATGTGCAGTACTTCTGATTGCGATTTCACCTGCCAAGCACTCTCAGAAGACATAATTTGTGACTGGATGTCAGGCAGCAATCCACGCACAAATTTGCCCACAAATAACCTTTTCCCAGACTCTGTGCCTAGGTCTTGTCCACTGAAATCCTAGAATACCTGTTCGAACCGATTAGAGAACTCAGTAGCACCCTCAAACCTTCCTTGGACACAAGCCATAAGTTTGCCCCAAATAATTATTTTCTCTGGAATTATAGTTTTTCATTTTGCAATGATTCTATCAGGCAAGGTTAGTATCACCTGGGGCGGTCTTTCACCAGCTGGCCTTTCTCCATCGAGTCTAATTATATTCATCCATGTATCTCCCAACCCTGGCACGTCGTCTATAGTTCTAACTTGTTTCCACAAATCTACGGGCAGGAGTACAGGGAATAACAAATCAATATCACCTAAGGTGAACACTGAAAATTGCAAGACAGACTCTATTTCTTTATAGAATCCTGTCGGATTTTTCCTAATATTAGGAATAGATTGTCTAATAGTATTCACTTCCTGTCTTGAGAACGGGACGTAAACGAACTGCAATACATAATGTGCAGGAATGTTCACAGCAACTATACCCTGTGCAACATCGGCCACAACCTCAACCTTCGGGACAAATGTCGGAGGAACCTCTCTCATAGGCAACTGAGAAGTAGGCGACTCCGAACGCTTACTAAGCAACAGAGACAAACCGAGCGCTAAAGCAGTCGAAGAAGTGTCAAGTGAAAAAGCTCTCTCATAAATACTCAATAACTCTATGGGACAACTAATCTTTCTTTTTACACAATCATCCTGTAGGTACTCTATCATTACCTGTATCACTTTCCTCTGCATTTCTGGCGTATACTGACTAAATGTGTCATATACTTCAACTGGAGTTATCGACATATCCGAAATCCATCTAAGTGCGCCCTTCGTATAAATTCGTGCTTCCTCAGATATCGATTTACGACAAGGAAGGAACCGTTTCTGCACATAGATACTTTCCCCCTCATCATCCTCATTCTGCAACTTTTCTAACTTCTTTCTATACCCAAATAACCTCTCGACATGCTCATTTACTTTCTCGACAGTGTCTCTAGAAAAACGCTAAAGTATTTAGATCCCTTAACCCTTGCGGGAGATCTGTATTATTTCATTTTCCCGACATTACACATAAATGAATCCCTAAACCTTCAATAAAAACAATTTTCTCAGGAAAATTATCCATATTACAAAGTGTGGCAAAAACATTAGCTTGATCATCCCTCTCCATACAATGCTTAGCCCATGCAATCAAATCACGTTTCTTCTCTGGTGGTACAGTATTGTGAGTGACAACCTTTGACCCTGCACCTCGATCGACTACAAGTGGCTCAGGGCCACTTGGAAGAGAGGGAGCAGGCAAATTCATTGGGCGCACTGTTACAGGTGCGATAAGAAGAGGTGGAGGAGCTGGAGGAAGGGGGACATTAGGAGGAGCAGGAACAATGGGAACAACAGCAGGTAGAGCAGGAATAGCAAGAGGAAGAGGCAAAGCAGCAGGAAGAGGAACATATGGAGGTGGCGCAGAGGCACCAGGCCTTCGTTCATTTAATAATTTGTCTATGAATTCATCGGAAGCATGGAGGTCTTTGGAAGGATAGATTTTCTGAATTCCAAGTGAGAAAGCCCTATCCAGATTCCTAGTCGATTCAGAATGTTTATCTTGGTCATACAATAATGCCTTTTCGGCGTTCGTCTTATGATGGCGCACATGGTTTTCTCTACTTTTAAATTGCTGCAACGCTTCTTTTTTCCAATTCTGCAAAACATCAAATGCTGCAGTTCTAGCCTTCTTCTTTAATAGAATTTGCTGTAAATACTCAATATGAGGGATTTCAAAACTGCCGTTGATTGGCCACTGAAGTTCAGAGGCATGTCTGGTTTGTCTGTGCCAAATGTCATTAAATACTATACTTCCGTGCCATGCTTACAGTACATAGTACATGCCGGCGACCCCTCCTGTGGTGCGGGACGGCTAAATTCCAAAGATTGTCTATCGCTGTGGAACAACACCCTGAAGCCGGTAGACAATTTCCCAGGCATATCAAATTATTGGTGTTACCTGGTCAATAATTATGTCTGCAGAAACAATGCGCCAAATTCAAATTATCAGGGTTGAATTAAGAGTCGGGTCATGACTCACCTGAACAAACCTAAGGAGGTCCGATCGTATTTCAAAGAATCTTACCTAACTAATCTTACCTCGTTTATGCTGATTTCGGCAAGTCTGCCCACCTCGATAAGTGGACCCGCGTCAAGATGCCGTCTCGGACCACAAGCTAATCCTCCAGGGATCGGGTCGTGCAGGTGTCGCATCGCGTTCAGTTGGGCCCCTTTTTGTCACACCGTCCGATCCCGGTCTGATAGCCTGCGTCAACCTTCAACAATCCGGCATCAATCTTGAGGGTCCCTATTCGGGCGCCAACTGTGAAAACAAAATCAAAATATCGAGGCTGAGTACCACAAAAGGAAATACACCGAACATGGGTTACAAAGGAACATAAAAAGTACTTTATTTTATACTGAATCCAGTTACGAAGAACAGAGCAAAAATCAGATAGCTATCAGCCCTCAGTGCAACACAACAAACTCCAGCGTGGTTCAGTGTGTTCAGTGAGAGACGCTGTACATTAGAATGCATTGGGCTTCATTCCGAGTTTGGGGCTAACCAATGGCGCTATTAGCGCCTTGGTCGGCGCCGGACCTGTACCGGCACCGCCCTGGTGGAATGGGAAATTACCGCCCTATTCCAAGTTGACCAGGGCGGTAATTTCCCATTCCCCAGGGCTCTTCCCCATTCCCAAATGAGCCCCCATAGGGCTCAATGGGAATGGGGAAATTGCAAATAATGGTGACCGTACTTTATGGTCACCGTTATTGGCTTAAAAGCCCCTTTGCGCCCTCGTTCCTAACGCCTGCTAAAAGCAGGCGTTAAGGACGAGGGCGCAAAGGGAACTCGGAATGTGGCGGTAAGGGATTACCTGCACCGGTCTCGTTAACGGTGACAGGTATCCCTTACCGCCATACTCGGAATGAGGCCCATTGTTTTTTATACTCTTTGTGTGCCTATGTCCAGCCCCACTTCGGGTTAATACTCCGCTAATATGTCACCGATCTAGGGTTCATGCCAAGTCTGGCACATCCGTATATAACTGGTTTGCTTTTAATACATATATCAACAAGTCTATACAGCAACTGTGTATTCTTGGATTTCCCATGCAGGTCTTCTCAAACATTAATACAATGTAGTTAAACAAGTGTTCTACATTCAGTATTTGAATACATTGTTCTTAACATATGCTCGCGGATTAGTTTCATTGCACGAGTAATCCTTTACACACAAATCAACCAAGGACAAGGTCTCAGTTCACGACCTCAACAAGTGGGCTGCAGGCAAGTTACATATTAGCTACATACAGAGGTCAAGACAACCATGTTGTATTTTGGAATGACATCGTCCACCACTTTAACTCACGGGGTGACTTTACAAAGTGAACCTAAAATGGTGGATTGACCTAAAATGGCGGCTTACATTGATTCTAAGGTCAGGACCTTGCAACACAGATTTCTTCGCAAGCGACTTATAAGCAGCTTGACGTAGGCCAAAATACATATATTTATTGCGATAGGAGGCACGATATAATTTCTCATTTGACATTACAGTATTCCACATGTCATTTCAAAGGCAGATAGAAGATTCTTGGGTAGTATTCTGATGACCTTACATACCCAGCTCGTTCTATTGGAAAGGTTTCTGAATACATGGAATAGAGCCATTATAGTTCCAATTTACAAATATGCAGAATAAGATTCTAAATTGAATTGCACACCTATTTCCTTAAGGTACTGCCCTTATTTATTTTAAAAGATATAACAAATTGGGCCAATAAAACTGATAAATTAAGTATCTACCAAACCGTCTTCTGCATTAATACAGGAACCTCAGTGAACATTGCATATGGTCATGCTCTAGTCTCTAGGTCATCAATTATGCCCTTCACCAATTTCAATTCTGGTCGCAAGATGGAGACTTTAATTTCCAGACACTGAATGGATTCTTCCATTACTGATATCCTCTGTTCAGCTTCAGACAATCCACCACACAGTTGTTTACCTTTCAGAGTGGGCATCCAAACGTTCAGTTCAGGGAGTCTCACTGAATGAAACAAATGATCTGTCGTAGGCACTAGATGGAGGGCATAAGGGAGTCATCTGACTCCGGTAAATTGGGTCTGGCAGTGGCTTTTTCTGCATTCTTTGCGGTTTGACCAGTGTTGGGTGTCAAAGTTGGTTCTGTTTCTTCACAGCGTTAAACTTTCCTGCCATATTGAACTGGTGGACACAGGAGAAGAGAGAAGAGGCAAAGTAGAACCACACTTGCAGAACGTAAGTATTAAGGACAGTGTTTAGTTAGCTCTTGTTGAATGGGCCAGTAACATGTGATGTCTTGTCAGGCAGATACAACAAAGTATGAGTTACTAAATTGTATGTTTTTGGTGCAACAGCTAGCTGGTGCATTTCATTCAAAGTTTAATAAGTTGAAAGCCACAGAACATGTTTTGCTGCCTGCTCATGCACACATCACACTCTGGAGATAGCAAAAGGGGGTAATTCTATTTGGAATATTAGGACCAGATTCCTCTTTTGGGTGCAAATGAGGAGATGAGGTAGCACTGATGGAGCCTATCGATGGTGCCTAATTAGTGTTTGGGCCCCTTCAACTGTTTTCTCTGGACAGGGTTTGCAACATTTTGTTTCATGCAGTTGACATCTGTAAATGAATAGTGAGTTTGAACAGTTTATTTGCCAAGGAAATGTATTGTTGTATATATATATATTTTTTATTTACATACCCAATATGGTTCATGTTCAAACAACTCTACAATAAGAATGTGTTCCTAATAAAACCTTTTTTTATTTTATTCAAATAATACAATATTATCCCAATAATGGCACCTTGGCTGTGAGAGAAACGTACACATTGTACAAAGTTGATTAAGCAGGCACACCTAACTAAGCAATATGCCCCGAGCGGCGGGGGCATTACTGAGTCAGGTAATGCCCCGTGGCCCATAGTTGTAGGCCCAAACGAAGGCCTATACATACCTGAGTCCCCGGCGGGGGGGCAAGGCTGCTTCTCAGCCGTGTGAAGGCTCAGAGCGGGGATAGTCCAGCTTTGAGCCTTCTCATTGGCCGAGGGGCTGTCACGCCCCCCACAGGGAACAATGGCCATGGAATCCCAGCCAAGGGATTCCCGGCCGGGTAATGCCCCGGCGAGGGACAATCAGAATGCTTTTTTCATTCTGATTGAGCCTTCGCCGGGTATGAATATGAAAAACAGACCAGGAGATTAAACATATAAAAAGCAGAGTTAATATAACTATGAGGATGGCAAACAGATCTTGCTGAGACTAGATGAGAGTGTGGAAACTAATGGTGCAGGCATTCATATTCTATTCAACACCATTGAAACATAGAAAGGGGTAACAGGCTATGTTTAAATAAGCCCATTGCTGAATTCTTGCTATTAGCCACTGATTTTTTTATTTTATATTTTAATTAAAATTTGAAAACTGGTTTCTTCCATCTCAGTTTGCCAAATATGTATAACACCTAACAATGAAGTGCAGTCATTGGGTGTTTTGCTCGATTCTTGGCTGCATTTCTGAGTTCATTCAATTTTTATCTCATGTTATTAAGACAAATAAAGCTAATTGTGTCATGATAGCCCACACAATTATTAGCGCAAACATTGATCTGTGAAATGCCGTTTTCCAACAAGCCACCATCTAACACCTTGAAATTCTGACAAAACAATACCACCAGGCCTTTAAGAAAGACATCTCGGCTTGCTCACATATTTCATGTTTTAGGGAAGTTACAGTGACTGCCAGTGAATGACTACATTATATTTAAAGGCCTCATGTTGACCCAAAAAGCCCTCCGTGGTCATGTATAAACGGTATAAACCCAAAAGGCCACTTAGATCTAGTTATAAATGCTTAGCATACATACAACACGGTTATAGGTCAAAGGATCGACTACAAAGGATCGAACGGTCAAAGGATCGACGCAAAAGGACCGAAAACAAAAGGATCAAAATGGTTTTTTTTTGTTATTTTTTTTTGGGGGGGGTTTGGGGGGGTCCCCTGTTTTTGTGGTAAAAACCACTTTTCTTCCCTAAACGAAAACCCCCAAAAAATATATAATAAAAAAAATGTGATCCTTTTGTATTCGGCCCTATTGCGTCGATCCTTTGACCATTCGATCCTTTGTAGTCGACCCTTTGACCGGACACCATACAACACTTTAAGACGTGCAGAGTTCTTGGTCACTCATTTTAAGTAACAAAGCTGTGTACACACTGTAGAACATAATTCCCACTTACCTTTTTCGAAAAACACTCAAAAAGACATGTATTCTAAAATGTTACTTTGTTACTTCTTATTGCTACATTTTATCTTGTCATGCAGCACTTTGATACCCGTTGGGTTTATGTGCTAAATGTGTGTCACATACACACCCTTTTCAATCTACTTAGATCATCCCCCACCCTTATCTGCCATTACCACACCGGGAAGCTCTCCATGAAAAATTGCTCTCCCTTTAAATTTGTACTACAAATCTAGAAATTCAACGATTGTCTTGCCCCGCAGCTCACTGAGTGCATCTCATTGTACTCTCGCTCGCAAACTATCTGCTCCTTTACTCTTCACAACCTATCAGTAAATTGCAATCCATGCCTCCATATGCCTTTTCTCCTTTCATCTACTTGTACCACTCCACTTACACTCCCCCCACCCCATCACATTCAAAACCATTTCTTCAGTGGAAATCGCCAAAAGGAGGATCAAAATGGCTGCTCACAATGGAAAGAGCACCCCAAACCCTTCCATCCTCCTATCCAAACTAACCATCCAAACCATCTCTTCTGCATTCTGTCCCCAGACTACTCTATGTAATTTGTAAATATGTCAATACAGGCCACAAGGCTCTCAATATTTAAAATATTGTAATGTCCCTGAATCACAGACCCTGTTTTATGTTTTTATTCTTAACACTTCACTACCCAGTGTATCTCATTCAGTACAAAAGTCAAGCCCACATGAGCGCCGAAGTTGTTTTCGTCCCTTACGCAGACTTCCTGGGAATTCAATCATAGCATCTTTGGTAAGTAACTGTAAGCTATCAAGGAAGTGCTTATCAAGTGCAGACACTACCTGAAGGGGAGGCCGACATACTTCTTAGAACATCACAATCTGTGTTACTTCAAGATGGCTCAGAGTAGTAACCAGTACCAAATTGCAATGACGACACTTCTTCAATCAGTTTGATTACATAGTCAACTATAAGCCTGGATCAGAGAACAACATGGTGGAGGTCTTGTCATCCAGTATACCATAGATGAATCACAGTAAGAAGCCAGCCTACTCTTTGTGCTACCAAACATGGTTGGTATATCTTACTCTTGCCACCTTGTTTTTGGATGAAATCCATAACCCGTACAAACGGACAGTATATTTTCCTTTCTCCAAATTGATAACGATTGTGACATTGATGGGTTCTTGTACAATGGGGAAAAACTCTGCTTTTACGAAAGGAACAACAACAATAAAGGGCTGGATAGGTTCTAGAAAACACATTTTGGGTTATTTGGTGGTGGAAAGAGGGGCTGGGAAGGGTGGGGGAGTGGAAAAAGATCACATAGGGCTATTTATGTAGCTAGAAAAAGGTTGGGTAGGTGTCAGAGCAGTCCGCGGATACCACAGTAGTTCACGGACAGCGCTGTATACGCAAGGTAAGCAAGTGGAATAAACATTATATGGAGCTGTTTCTATAGGTGAAAAAAGGGTTTGCAGATGCCGCCGAGTCTGCAATCAATGTCAATGTCCGCGGACATCATTTTGATTGCAGGGGGTTCAGGATGAGTTTTATTAGCTGACAGTTTATGGTACGCACTTGTTAAACAGTTAATTGTATTATGCTGGTTGTGGTCAGTGGCCAGTGACCAGATTCTTGGGGGCATGGCCAGAGGCCACTGTGGCCACTGGCCACAGCCACCACAGTAGTAATATGGGTATAGTAATGATAGGTAATGTAGTAGGAGTATGGCCAGAACCACCACAGTAGTAATATGTGTATAGTAATTATAGGTACAGGGATTATAAAGTGTTTGTAATATGGTGGAATGTTATAATTGAACTGTATATGGTACTTATGATTGTAGTACAATTGAGGATAGTGCTTATAGAATATGTATTTGATTATACTTGGAATGGTTACTTAGTTCCATAGCGTTATGAAGCTACAATCTCTTGTTCATTTTCTGTGGAAAAAAACAGTATCATTTGCTAAGCAGGATACTTTAAAAGTTTTAATTGTATACAATTTTACATATACATTTACTTTTTCAGACCCTCATAAACAGTGCATTCTAATTACTATGTTTGGTACAACTAAGAATCCGGCATAACTTTCACCAATTATGCCGATGATACACAAATTATTCTCCCATTATCTAGTGATTATGAGCAAGACCTAAAAACATCACAAAACACATATGCTATCATCCAGGCCTGGATGGCAGCCAATGGCCTCTGTCTCAATGGAGACAAGACAGAGATCCTACTGGTGGACCCTAAAGAAACCCACAGTAAACTAACAGCAAATACGGCAATTTCAAAATTGAGAGCACTGTAATTTCAGTCTCATCTGCGGTAAAAACTTTGGAATTATACCTACATTCAACCTTGTCCATGGATAGACATGTAAGCTACATCTCCACTTCAGCAGCACTGACAACTAAAATAATCAATGCAGCAAAACCTCACCTGTCCACTGAAAACTGCCTCACCATCGCCAGGGCCCCCATAGATGCAAAACTGGATGATTGTAATTGCTTCCTACTGGGCTCCATAGCAAGACAAAATGCCCACTGGTTCCCTGTCAAAGAGCGCATCCTGTTCAAGACCCTCACTATAACCCATAGATGCATATCCCAATCTGCCCCAGCTATCTAACTGAGCGAATACAACAAGTGCAGAAACTTAGAACCAAAAGGGATTTGTACACAAACCAACTCTCAGTCC